>NW_026733141.1:0-330205 GCF_028476545.2 Physella acuta
CAGCCGAATCTACTAGCGCAAAAAAGAACCATCACCACTCCCCACTCCCCATCCTAGGTATGTGACGTCACGTATATGCCTGGCCGAGAGATAGATCATAAGGATTGCTAGGCTAAGAAAACGTGAATCCGGTTCCTAAATTTTAGTCCACCCCTACTCAAGCCGACCACCCCCCCCCCCCCTACATCCCCGGTGAAAGCAACAGATAAACTCTACCTTATCTGCTATGTTGACGTCAGATCTGCTAATTACTGAGGCATTTTTTAAGTATATTTTTTTTACGCACAATGATTAACTTGTTAACAGTATCGCGGCGGATTTAATTTTTTTTAAAGAGGGTGAATTGAATGGCTGTAATCCACATTATAACGCTTCAAAAATTTGCAGTCCTTGTACTAAAGTTATTAAATAAGGGACAAAACTCTAGCAAAGAATTATCCATAACACCAAGGAATGCCGTTTAAAAAATGTAATAGAATCTATATAAAATCATGTGAGAATTACTATACTAATTCCAAACAAAACTTAGTAAGAGGCAGATTTCACAAGTTTTGAAGAACTTGATACAAGGTACTTAAATCCTGGTCTTGTAATAGACATTAGTTTAATGATTTAAGTTGTTTTTATGTTTTACGTGACAAAGGTTCTATTGTGTGTAAGCATTAAGTTATGTGTGACCTGAGGCAGAAAAGAGAATAATTAATGCCCCGTCACTTAAACACAGCACTCAATAATAGAGAAACAAATGATGGTGATTAACTATGAATGAAGTTGGGTATTTACTAGACTAGGAGAGGTAGACCACGCGTGGGAGGGGCAATACATGGTGGGGGGGGGAGGTAGAATATGCGTGGGACGGGCAATACATGGTGGGGGGGGGAGGTAGAACATGCGTGGGACGGGCAATACATTAAGGGGGGGGAGTTAAGACACGCGTGGGAGGGGAATACATGGTGGGATAGGGGAGGTAGAATATGCGTGGGACGGGCAATACATGGGGGGGGGGGAGTTAAGACACGCGTGGGAGGGGAATACATGGTGGGATAGGGGAGGTAGAATATGCGTGGGACGGGCAATACATGGTGGGGGGGGGAGGTAGAATATGCGTGGGACGGGCAATACATTAAGGGGGGGGAGTTAAGACACGCGTGGGAGGGGAATACATGGTGGGATAGGGGAGGTAGAATATGCGTGGGACGGGCAATACATGGGGGGGGAGTTAAGACACGCGTGGGAGGGGAATACATGGTGGGATAGGGGAGGTAGAATATGCGTGGGACGGGCAATACATGGTGGGGGGGGGAGGTAGAACATGCGTGGGACGGGCAATACATTAAGGGGGGGGAGTTAAGACACGCGTGGGAGGGGAATACATGGTGGGATAGGGGAGGTAGAATATGCGTGGGACGGGCAATACATGGGGGGGGGGAGTTAAGACACGCGTGGGAGGGGAATACATGGTGGGATAGGGGAGGTAGAATATGCGTGGGACGGGCAATACATGGTGGGGGGGGAGTTAAGACACGCGTGGGAGGGGAATACAAGGTGGGAGGGGGGGGGGAACCCGTGGGAGTGGTAATACATGGTGGGTTAGGGGAGGTAGACCACGCGTGGGACGGGCAATACATGGGAAGTAGAACACGCGTATGACGGTGGGGGTGGGGGTGGGGGGGCGTAACAAGCGTGGAAGGGCCGATCCATGCTCCAGTAACGCTGCACCCCACCCACACCATTACACACCATCCACAGCCGTTACACATCCCCCTCCCCCACGCAATAGCTAACATCTGGCGACATCCCCCCCTCTTATAATTCCACTCCGTTTTTACATTTTATTGAATAACGAAACAAGTTGTATATTGGGATTGGGGGTAAAGAGGGGGAAATTATGACGTCATACCATTATTACCACGGCTCTTCAGATACTTCTTTACTTAGCAAGTCACCCCCTCCCCCGCATCCCCTCCCACCACAACCCCTCCCTCTAGCTAATGGAGCAGGGTGATTGCGAAAGACAGACAATATGCTCGACGTCCTCCATTATTTTTGTAATGTCGAGTTCGCCAATAGATTGAAAGTTTTTTTAACCGTTAGTCCCAATGTAGCTCGGGAAATGAGCGGACGGCTTACTGGGGACTGTGGGAGGGGGTGGGGCGGAAGGGAGGGAGGGGTGGGGGAAGGGAGTGTATGTGGAGGTAAAGGGCGAAAAGGCAAGAGTGTATGGGTATGTTGTGAAGGCGGGTGGGATGCCTAAAAGAAACTCCGGTTAGGTTTTTGTGATAAAAAAAACCGCGACATTCCGCATAAAATATAGCACCCCACTGTCCGAGTACCCACTCCACTAGCACCCCACTTCCGTTGCACGCTTTTACCTAACAAACCCCTCCTATAGCACCCTTCTCCCCAATAAACCACCCCTTAGCTCCCTTCTCCCCAACAAACCACCCCTTAGCACCCTTCTCCCCAACAAACCACCCCTTAGCACCCTTCTCCCCAACAAACCACCCCTTAGCTCCCTTCTCCCCAACAAACCACCCCTTAGCACCCTTCTCCCCAACACACCACCCCTTAGCACCCTTCTCCCCAACAAACCACCCCTTAGCACGCTTCTCCCCAACACACCACCCCTTAGCACCCTTCTCCCCAACAAACCACCCCTAAGCTCCCTTCTCCCCAACACACCACCCCTTAGCTCCATCGTCCCCAACACACCACCCCTTAGCACCTTTCTCTCCAGCACCCCACTTCCCTTGCACCCCACCCTATCAACACGATACCCCCCTGAGCTGAAACCCCCCTCCGTCTAGAAAATGCTGACCAAGAAGCCTGAGCTACATGTTCCAATAATATTAGACAAATAGCTCTGCTGTTTACCCCTGTCTTCAAGAAGAAAAAAAAAACGATCTGAACCCGCTCAATAAAGTTTTGATTGCATCAGACAGCGTTTTCTTTTTTTTTTCCCCGGCTATCTCGCGTATCTTGGCTTCTGTGTTGTCATCGATATTTTAATTTGGGTCACGTGATCAACAAAAATAGATACGGGAATTCTCACCTCCTTGCCGAGGCTAAAGGAAATCTACACCGATACTCAGCCCAGCTTATGAAAAATCCTTCATTCGATTTTAAGATTAGAATCTAATCTATAGGAATCGTATTGCCTTATTGCTGTTTATAAAAATGCTGCAAAGGTCATATTTTTTTAAGGCGAAGTTTGTTTCATCTTTTGGCCAGAGTTTCTTCCAGGCATCTCTTCGGGGGGCCGAAGCCCCCCCCCCCCCCTCCCCGAAAAAATTCTACCGCCCCCTCCCCCGAACGAAATGAAATTTATATAATTTATATAGAAAATATATACTTTTATCAGTGTCCGCCCCCCCCCCCCCCCCCCGAAGAAAGTCTACCGCCCCCCCCCCGAAAATTTCAAATGCCCCCCCCCCCCCCCCCCCGGAGAAAAAAGTCTGGAAGAAACACTGCTTTTGGCTCATATCAAAACGAAAATGAAATTAAAAGAAACCGCTTTAATGATAAACCTTTATATAGGCCTATTCATTAAAAAGAAGAAACTTCTTTAAATTTATAATAATACACCGCTATTTAACAAAAACTATAAAGAAAATTGACGGCCGCTTATAAAATGTGAGATCCAGAAAGGGTATCCAATACAAGTTAAATAAAAGCTTGAAAAGGGCATTAACTCTAAATTTTCACTTACTTCCCTGTCTTTATTAATTAATTTGCTTCTAAACTTATGATCCTTTTAAGTATTGATACGCGTGAAAGATCTAACCATTGTTCTCTTACAAAATAAAAATTATGTTTAGGTAGCTGTTTTTAAAGTTATCACATAAACACCATAGCATCCCCCTCCCCCCCCACCCCCCCCCCCCCCAGCTAGCGGCCATGAACTCATCCAACCCAGCTCCTTCAAATGTCTGCGAATAACCCATACATTAAATTAATACACTAATCTAATATAGGGCAAGACGCACTGGATAAAAAACATTAGGGGGTCAGTGGTATTTCTTTTCTCGAGATACGTAATATTTATGTGGTTAAACAGTAGAGGTTGGGGGGTGAAAGTGAAAAAAAAAATTAAGTAGGGTGAAGGTCAAGGTCACCAGACAGATCAAGTCAACATGAAGGTTGGACTCAATAAAAAAAAAGCTTCTGCGGCTCGTGATATTATTTACTGCGAGCTGGGATCACGGTGTTTTATCCGCTCAATGCTGAATCTCGGATCGCTCTGGCAGATCGCGGTATTGTGATAAACATCTCGCGATAGTTTTACCCATATCGCGGTATCGTAATTTATATCTCGCCATGGTTCTACGTATATCGCGGTATTGTTGTACATATCTCGCGATAGTTTTACCTGAATCGCGGTATTGTAATACATATCTCGCGGTATTGTAGTACTCAAATCGCGATAGTTCTACCCTTAACCTGGTATCTAATACATATTTCGCAATAGGTTTACCTCAATCGCGGTATTGTAGTACTCACATCGCGATAGTTCTACCCTGATCGCGGCTATTGTAAAGCACATCTTGCGTTAGTTTTACCTCTTTCACGGTATTGTTGTACCATTTCAACTGAGAGTTTCGTCTATATCGCGGTACCGCAATTTATCACTCGCAAAATTGTCTCGCAACAAAGATCATAGCGATCCCGTTACGCCACAGCCTGTGATGCGAGAGCCTGTGGTTCTAGAATCGTGACGCAAAAGCCCCTAACGTGACAGCCCGTAACGCGAGAGCCCGTTGCACAAGAGCCCTTAACGTGACCGCACGTGACAGCCCGTGACCCGTTAGTGCGTGACACGACAGCCCGTGAGTCCATGACGCGACAGCCCGTGACGCAACCACACGTGACGCGAGATACTGTGATGCTAGAATCGTGACGCAAAAGCCCCTAACGCGACAGCCCGTGACGCGACCACACGTGACGCGCCTCCCCGTGACTCGTGAGTCCGTGACACGACAGCCCGTGACGCGTGAGTTCGTGACGCGACAGCCGGCTGTGAGACCTTCCCTTCTTACCTTTCTCCTACTCTCTGTCAGAGCAACGTTTCTGACAGATCAGGCGAGCCGTTGCTCGGGCTATGTTTTCTAGCTAACCAATGAAAATCATCACCAAAGAATTCAGTTTGCGCGGCCCCGTGTTTTCTGATCACGTGGTGGCCGTTCTGCTTCAGGTACCTGTCAGATTTGGAGGCGAGGGACGTGTTCTCTTCTTCTTCGTCGTCCTCCTCGTCATCGTCGTCATCCGCCGGTCTGGAGCCGCAGAAAGTCTGCTCCGGGGTCTGCCCGGCGGCCGTCATCTCCGCCAGCTCTTTAGCACTGCAGGTGGGCGTGTCCACAGGTATCGTGTTGTGGAATCGGGAAAAATCGATCTGGTACTGGCCGTTTTCTTTTTGGAATGTAACAAGTCTTTCGAAGCGGTGCCCCCATAGAACCTCCCCGGGGAGGTAGGAGCTCCGAGCCTGGGTCGTCATCCCCGTGCTTTCTACGATGCCTTCGAGAATAACAATCAACTCGAACTGCTCTCGGTGTAAGTCCTCGGGCGACAGCTCCCAAAACGGGCTGTCCTCGTCGATTTTGTGAACGATGATGACCGGCCACACTAGAAAAAGTCTGTCCCTGCCTTCTCCGAATCCAAGATCAACATCGAACTGGTACAACGGCAGGACGTCGCCTTCTTTCGTTATCTTCTTCTTGATCAGCACCGCTCTGATGTGAGCCTCGACGATCTGGGACTTCCGCATGTCTCCAACACGAAGCAGCAGACACAGATCACCGTCCTGCTTGCAGATACACGCGCTCTTGCTGAACATCAGCGTCTCCGCGCGCTTCTTCGGCCGCGACAGTTTAGCAAACACAATCCCGGTCATGAGCGCCTGGCAGATGACGCCGAAACACGATTGGAACATCATCAGGACGATGGCTTCCGGGCACTCTTCGGTCGTGTGTCGGTGACCGTAGCCTATCGTGTGCTGGGTTTCTATAGAAAACAGAAGAGCGGAAGTGAAGGATTTGATTTCTTTGACGCACGGCTTCCAGTCGGTTTTGTCGAGGTGGTCGAGATCACCGTGGGAGAAACAGACGAGCCACCAGATGAGGGCGAATATCAGCCAGCTGAGGGTGAAGGCCATGGCGAAGAGCATGAGGTTGTACCTCCACTTAATATCCACGAGAGTTGTGAAAATATCGGCCAGGTAGCGCCGGCGCCGCTTGCGGATGTTGGTCTGAGTGATGTTGACCTCCCCGTTCTTGTAGACGAGCCGTCTCCGCATCCGCTTGCTGAAGTTGGTGGCGCATCGCCGGCTGGCCCCCGCCGCGCCCCCCTGGGTGCTGTTGCTGTTGGTCGTACGCACGTGGCGTTGGGCGTACTCCATAAACGAGTCCTGTGAGAGACGTCGCGAGGTGTCCACAACCTGGGGACGAGAAGAAGAGGTCAGAGGTCACTGGCTGGTGGGGTGTGGGGGGATAGGATTAGGGCGGGGGTATTAGGTCACTGGCTGGTGTGACGGGGGTATTAGGTCACTGGCTGGTGGGGTAGGATTAAAACCAGTTAATTGCCAAGATCACAGTTTATTAGAAGTGTTGGTATTGAGTATTGTTTCACACATTTTCACACATTTTTATCTACATAGCCATACACATATTTTGAGGCCCCTTAAAATACCTTGCTGCATAAACAGCAGATGGCAAAGTCCCATTGTTTTGTTTTCAAGCATAAAAAAAATGTCCAACCGGATCAGGGTTAGTATTATAGTTAAGATTAGAGGGTTGCGGTAAGTGTACACACAAGTTTCACAATACGTATCCTAATGCTTGACAACATCCAATAGTCGACTGAAAAAAATCATTAAAAATATACAGATATAATAAATCCATGAAATAAGCGGTGTTGTTTTTTTTTAAACTGCAGCTCAGTTTTATAAAACCAAGTAAAAAAACTAATCTGAAAACATGTCAAAATCACGTAACGTAAGTACATTTTACATTATAGTTCAATCATTTCCAATTTGGCAAATCACAGAAAAAAAATCTGGCCACTCCTGAACTCGAGCTCACATTGTCTTCAGGCAGCACGTCCAGAGCAGACGGCACACTTGGATCTATCAACCTTTTGTCCAGTAGACTCCTGCCCACAATTGGAACGTCAACAAAACCCAGGCACTCGTACGCCTCTCTATTCAAGACTACTCGCCCTGCTCGTCAAATATAAGTATAATAAATCATTTCCATTTGCATAGATCTAATCTTTCCTTCTCTTTCTTTCTTCTTTCACTGATACGATCTCAGCGGTTTTTTATTTAGTCATAGATGGAGATCGTATTTTGTACTGATGTAACGATGATAGCGGCTAATGCTACTTTAATGCTGGGATTTGAAATAAATATATTGTATTATATTAAGTCCTTGATAGAAGTCGGTGGAGGGTAGTTGGGGGGGGGGGTGAGATGATTTAAGGGGGTGGGGCAGGATTATACACAACAGCGAGTAAACAAACCAGGGGAAGCAATCGATGAGGCTCAAGATCCTAAAGTAACTGAAACGTCAATCAACATTAGTGTAGGATTCATACAGAGAATCTAACAGACTCTAACTTAGAGATCCCTATAAAATCCCTATAACAACCAGCATTTCTTCCCCCAATCTAACAGATTCAAACTTAGAGATCCCTATAAAATCCCTATAACAACCAGCATTTCTTCCCCCAATCTAACAGTTAGACTCTTACTTAGAGATCCCTATAAAATCCCTATAACGACCAGCATTTCTTCCCCCAATCTAACAGTTAGACTCTTACTTAGAGATCCCTATAAAATCCCTATAACAACCAGCATTTCTTCCCCCAATCTAACAGATTCAAACTTAGAGATCCCTATAAAATCCCTATAACAACCAGCATTTCTTCCCCCAATCTAACAGTTCGACTCTAACTTAGAGATCCCTATAAAATCCCTATAACAACCAGCATTTCTTCCCCCAATCTAACAGTTCGACTCTAACTTAGAGATCTCTATAAAATCCCAATAACAACCAGCATTTCTTCCCCCAATCTAACAGTTCGACTCTAACTTAGAGATCCCTATAAAATCCCTATAACAACCAGGCAGGGAAGGTCGAACATTTCAATTAAGCTTAGAATAAACCGCTTGTTGGTGAGGCAAGAGTAGCACACCACATACCCACACAACACACACTCATTACAAACACACACACCACACACACTATACAAAAACACACACACAAATCACACATTACAAACACACTCATCACACACACTGCACACAGTTAAATAAATTCAGCAAGCTTCAGGGGACGATTTTTTTCTTGTGTTTTGATTCGTTTGTTTATTTAAACGCCCATTTCGCTCACTGTTTTTTATTAATTTGTAGTTGACTTTTTTTTTTAAAAACCCAATTATCCTTGTTAACAATATTGTTTGTAGCTGTCAACGACCCTACATGAAACTCCTGGTAAATATGTGATAGATAAAAATGTACAGCACGTCTTGAGAAACTGTGGTACTTAATTCTTATTGTAGGTTCTTAAAGTAAACACAAATTTAAAGAAAAGTTATACTTTAACTAGTAGCACTGACGTCATTTTAGGCACACACAAAAAATTCGATATTTTTAAAATAATCTTTTTAACTTTGAAATATTTACCGTGTCGAATATATGCAGAGAACTTTTGGTGTAGAACACATCGGTGCTAGTTTCGGCCATCTTGTAGTCACAGAAAATGTCTACACTAACGTTATCCGAAGACACTGCCGGCTTCTCACAACGAAAGACATATACGGGGCTCATTGGACCAATAAAACACAAACATGTAATTGCTAATTTGCTAAGTCAATGTGGCTGAAGCTCCACGTGTAATTTATGTGCTTAAAGACACGTCGTCTTGGGGTTTTAAAAAAAAATTTAAAAGGAAAGTTTTCCCAAAAGTTTGGGATAGTCCACGGGATTTGTTTGGGGAAGCTGAAAAGTAAACATTCCATATTTTTGTTTACCGACGTACATAAACATACATTAATATGCGGCTCAGTTACGAAACCCTCCCCTTTCGCCCTGCAAGTAGTGAGTACATCGCAAGGCAATAAAACAAAGTTTCTGTGTGTAGGCCTTGTGGGGAAATTACACGTCTCGCAAACCTTGCCAGGGGCAGCTACTCTGGTTGCTATTGTATAACCGTTCTTGGTTTTATACATATTTATTGCCGCGTAGCCTTGAAATGTGTGCGAGGAAGGTAATTTGAGATAATTTATTTAAAAATTGTAAATTTAATCGAATCGTGTGACTTGTTAAAATACTGTTTAAAGAAATATAGGGCAAACATTTTTACACGTGTATATCTCTAGATAAATGTGTAGCCTACTTGTATATTTTTCTTAATATACGTATTTACGTGTGTGAGTTTAGGTATATATGTGAGTGTGTATATATGTATGTATATATATATAGAGAGAGGGGCATATAATGTATATATATATATATATATATATATATATATATATATATATATATATATATATATATATATATATATATATATAGGGAAAATATTTAGAGGTAAATGCATATAGAGAGAGTCGTATAGATATATTTATATAGATTTAGGAATATAGATTTAGTGATATGGATTTAGTGATATGGATATTGCCATATACATATATATAGGCAAAAATGTATATAGCCATACATATATAGGCATACATATACAGGTATGTAGTATGTGTGTGAACTATTTTAAGCCCACCAACAGGTGCGTCGATTAAGTCTGAAATGACACACACACACAAATGGCACACAATTAACACCTGGTGTAGAGCGACGTGTTAATCGAATGGACGTGAACACTTTCTGATTGCCTCGTCGATTGACCCGGCCAACGTGTGTTCACGTCAACCTGAACACAACTCACCAAAGTGTTTACACCTGCCT
Source organism: Physella acuta (assembly GCF_028476545.2). Classification (NCBI taxonomy): domain Eukaryota; kingdom Metazoa; phylum Mollusca; class Gastropoda; family Physidae; genus Physella; species Physella acuta. The sequence goes on from NW_026733141.1 coordinate 9,956, forward strand.
CTACAGGTAGCTAATGATCGAGATGATTCCCTACCTTCTCCGCCTCCCACTGAACTTTCTTCTTCAAAGCGTATTTGGCCATTGTTGTTGTTGAGGTTTTTTTGTGTGTAATGTTTTTAATGATGATCGACAACCAAGCTTAATGAATTGTTTTTAAAACTCCGCACAAACTTTCAGTTATACAGCGAATACTAGTCGACAAAAAAAAAATTAGGCTCCGACCAAAGTTCAATAGAAGAGGTAACCGAACTGCTAATGATGTACGATTTTTATTTTCTGGTACATTAAACAATATATACACACGTGTCTATTCTTTAAATGAAGAACAAAAATTAAATTGTCTTTACTTACAATGAGATCTATGAGAATTTACCGTAATTTACATAATTGTTTTTAAAGCGGTTGCCGCTTATAAAGTGATTCTTAACTTGTCCACCATTAACACTATCGTCGATGAGTAATATATGTGTAGATAATTGGCATATATAAAACATGGCTTGAATGAAGATCATTACATCTACATCAAGTGGTCCCCCGTGGATTCCGCGCTGCGGTGTGTAAGATCCATTGTGAGGCAGCCATTTTGTTAGCATCCCTGCCTAGTTTCGCGAGACACGGGAGTTATGATACACGCTAAACTAGTGTTTATTTGTATGACTGTGTACATTGTGCTGCTGTGCTGGTTAAATGAGATAGTAGGGTCAATTGGACTTGATTAAAATTAGTACTCGCATCTGTTATAAATTAGCATGGATTTAGTTTTAGTAGATTATCGTGAGGGGAATACATGGATTATGGGATAGGAATGGATTTTATCCGTGTAGGGAAAGCATAGATTATGGGGTATCCATTATGGGGTATCCTGGGTTGTTTCTGTAGACATTTGCAGGAAAAATATGGATTATGCGATAGGATAGATTTTTATTCCCTAGATGGCCATGAAAGGAAAACGTGGGTTATGGGATTGGGGGGTGGGGGGTTTAGTATATTGGCGTGCAGGAAAAATATGGATTATGCGATAGGATAGATTTTTATTCCCTAGATGGCCATGAAAGGAAAACGTGGGTTATGGGATTGGGGGGTGGGGGGTTTAGTATATTGGCGTGCAGGAAAAATATGGATTATGCGATAGGATAGATTTTTATTCCCTAGATGGCCATGAAAGGAAAACGTGGGTTATGGGATTGGGGGGTGGGGGGTTTAGTATATTGGCGTGCATGAAAAATATGGATTATGCGATAGGATAGATTTTTATTCCCTAGATGGCCATGAAAGGAAAACGTGGGTTATGGGATTGGGGGGGGGGCGTGTTTTTTAGTATATTGGCGTGCAGGAAAATATGGATTATGGGTTAGGATATATTTTTATTTTGTAGATGGTCGTGAAAGGAACAAAATGGGATCCGATGGATTTATTTATGCACCTGGCCGTGAGATGACCATCTTGGCTTTGCATCAATTTTCACCCAATACAATCCATCAGCCTCAGACAGTCATGGTGAGCAGGACATTAGAACTACAAACGTCGAATGTTGTTTTTTTGTTCCCACAAAAGTAGTTTCCAGTACAGCAATTTATTCAAATAGAAGAAAATAAGTTGTCGTGATGTACAAGTTTTAAAGCTACAATTGAAGTTAAGGTCAGCTTGAAGCAATCAATGTATTTATTTTCTGGATGGTATCGTACAATTAATTCCATTAGCCTTAACTCTAGGTTTAGTCCTAAACCTAGCCCTTACCCTAGTACTAATCTTGCTGCTGATTAAAGCACATACGTTAACCCTTACAGCGATATTGCCAGACAAAAACACATTTCGATACAAAACTGTCTAGATCTACCCCCGCGGGTAATTTTTATACGTACTAGAAAAAAAATGCAAAAGAAAGTTAAATTGGCGATTCTATTTTTGTATTTCTGGACAGTCCAGCGACCCAGTGCTAACATACATCTGTGTAATTAACATCATTATTTTACAGGCGACTCCTAGTTAGGATATCTGTGGGGGGGGGGGGGGGAGCGATAGCGTTGGTTTGTTGGACATCTCGAGAAATGTATACCTCGCTTGACGTCACGACAATCTGAGACTTTGACGTCACGATAATGTAAACTTTGTTTGACGTCACGAGCAATGGAGACTTTGCTTGTTTATAGGGGTGGGGGTGGGGATGGAGTGACGCGCTTGGTGGAGGGGGTAGAGAAAATGAAGTACACCACGCCAAAAATAGTTTAAGAATTAAATATTTGTGTACTTTTAAGTTATTGAAACTGATATATTAGAAATATAACTAAAGATGACGCATCGCATAAAGACCAGAGTTTCTTTCATGCATCTCTTCGTCTACCGCCCCCCCCCCCCCCCCCCATCGAAATAGAACTAATATAGAAAATTTATACTTTTACTAGTGTCGTCCCCCCCCCCCTCCAGAGATAATTTAGTCCGCCCCCATCCGCGAAAATTTCAAGTGCACCCTCTCCCCCGGAGAAAAAACTCTGAAAGAAACACTGATAATTACAACTAGAGACTTAACCACCTGACCTCTACCTTCACGGAACAATGCATAATGGTAAGACAAACCGGAAGTGACCTTTCGTTAAGGCAGGTGGGAAATATACAGGAGCAGACGGCAAAGAAAAAAAAAAACTGAAGTGTTTTCATTATGCTTTAGCTTCCACTAATTAAACCCCACCTCGTTTTTCTTGTCGTGTAGTGGTTTTTACTATACGTTAATTACATTAGCAATTTTAAACTAGGACAAATTACCAGCAAGTGTATCCGTGTTCTCTCCCCCCCCCCCCCCCCCCCCCACAGCTTCCCCCCACACACATTTTTTTACAGACACTTAATGTTCGGGTGAACTCGCTTGACGAGGGCAGTCTTGCAGATTTGTGTTCATGTTAGGCTTCAAGTGGGTGGGACAAAGGGAATTATTCTTCAGTGGGTTGAGATAGAGAGAATGGAGTAGGGAGAAAGGAAGTGAGAGGAAGAAAGAAAAAGAAACAAAAGTTGTGCACAGTTTAAGTATGGCAACTTCCGGTGTAAAGGAAACAATAAATTATCTTTAAACATAAGACAACGTTAGTGTACTAGCAAAACAGGGTCAAGCCGTGCGTAACGGGCTAATAATATAGTTTTATTGATTCAGTCTAGTTTGTAAATTATTTTCGTGAAGTGCATTATTTAAAAAGGCCTTTGGTATACAATGACAGAATAAATATCAGTTGTTGTCGACAGTATCTTCACAAAGTGGAAGCAAAGTTGACACCATTTAGACTGGACACCATTTAGACGGGACACCATTAAGGGGGTGACACCATTTAGGGGATGATACAGATTTGGAAAGCAGAAAAATCTGCAGAAAAAAACAATGATTAAAGGAGTTAGAATAGGGCTTGTAAGTAGGTCACAACTTCTCGTTCACGTACTTGCCAGCTAGTAGATTTCGAGACCGTAGACTTATAAACCCTATTATAAAGTGGTGTGTGTATGTGTGTGTGAGGGGGGGGGGGATGTGATGCATTATTTATTTCGGATATTTTTCTCTGGAAGGGGGCTGGGCACACTAGCTTCAATATAAGGTGGTCAACTTCCTTGACCTTGAGTATAGTGGTAGACATTTGGGTGTTTCGCTTGTCCCCGGCCTCTGGTAACTTTCTTGGCAATTCCACAAGACAATTTGTGCCAGTTGGTCTGTGTTTGGTCTGTGTTTGGTCTGTGTTTGGTCTGTGTTTGGTCTGTGTTTGGTCTGTGTTTGGTCTGTGTTTGGTCTGTGTTTGGTCTGTGTTTGGTCTGTGTTTGGTCTGTGTTTGGTCTGTGTTTGGTCTGTGTTTGGTCTGTGTTTGGTCTGTGTTTGGTCTGTGTTTGGTCTGTGTTTGACCGTAATTGTAAGACAAATAAATCTTCAATGCTTATAACACAATCCCTCAGGTGCAAAACTGCAACATAATTCTTACCGGTGTAGTTGTGTACACGCGGTGTATGGGCTTGGCGTTGAAGTCTGCCACTTGCTAAACCTGGCAACATCTAAACTAAAACCTCGGAAAATCCACCGACAAGACGATAAAAATAATAAACACCCTAAGCCGTGAAAAAAAATCTGGTACCACTCTCCTACTAACCGACATTTTCCGGAAAGAAAAAAAAATTCGCTTCCGAAGACCAATATTAAAGGTTAAATGTCAAACCCATCAACGAGGTAGTAATTAATGTTTTTAAAAATCCTGCCCCACTTCCCCTTATCTCCAATTATCCTCTTTATATGTTTGGCGAGGGTTGAAAATGAAATCCATCATCTACCCACCCTTAGCTATAGCGTCTAGCCTTTAAGGGGAAATACTTTGTTGGTTAATATAAAAAATGTATATGTGGATATTATTTCTGGAACCTTCTTATGGTGCTACGGGATGTTTGTTTAATATCACCTACCCAGACATTGATTAGATTTTTAACACAGTATCCTCGGTAGTGGAGATTCGAAATTTTGGCGTGATGTTTGTTACACACTTTCATACAAGTCCTGTTTGTGATCATTAGTGGCGTGATGTTTGTTACACACTTTCATACAAGTCCTGTTTTAATGTGTTCATTAATGGCTTGATGTTTGTTACACACTTTCATACAAGTCCTGTTTGACTGTGTTCATTAGTGGCGTGATGTTTGTTACACACTTTCATACAAGTCCTGTTTGACTGTGATCATTAGTGGCGTGATGTTTGTTACACACTTTCATACAAGTCCTGTTTGACAGTGACCATTAGTGGTGTGTAGACTAGCACACAGCTCGAGTTCTTGTAAGGTCCACTATCTTTAGTGGCGTGTAGGTTAGCCTCGACCACATTGTCAACACCTAGATTCAGACACACGTCCATCCAACACAACTGACTCTGCTCTCCCTCAGTTCTAACCCACCAACTGCTCACACGGCTTTTGTAGCACGTTGTTTACCAACAAGGAAAATATCACTAGACCCTAAAAGATAGGGGGATAATACTAGACCCGTAGATCTATAAGATAATTGAAAGATTCAATTCACAATTCCTTTTCTTCGGACGCTTCAAAATACTTCTGTGTTGATTCAGAAGGCAAATATTCCTATTGAAATTTCATTAGCTATTTACTTGAGGTTGTGTACTTTTTCTAAATTTAATTTCTTTTAACATAATGCTAATTGGAAACAGTCAAGAAAATAAATTTATGTTTACAGTAGTAACGTAAAGTAGATAGGAGCCGTTTGTGACTTTAAACTACAAACAAACGAAAAATCGGCCATTAATCGGCATAATAAAGTAGATTGTGACGTCATATAGGTGAGTGTGCCACTAATCGGCATAATAAAGTAGATTGTGACGTCATATAGGTGAGTGTGAGATTGGCATCACAGAGTAAACAGGATATATTTGATGGCGTCACAGGAAGTGTTTGACGTCACTGAAAAGGCAGTGACGTAGTGCAGGTAGACATACAGGTGACTAGGGTACTGTCGTTTTGTCCGTCTGCCCTCTGTCCGTCTGCCTTGTCCGTCTGCCCGCTCACCTTGCCATTGTCCAGCAGTTCCTGCCCGGGCATGGGCAGCGAGGCCGCCGTGGGGCCGTAGCTCGTCTCCATCACCTGATTCAAGACAGCCGGCATGGGGGCGGCCTCACATCTCCGCCGGCCCGCCCCCGCCACCACCTCTGGCCTTTAGCTTTAGCTGAACTCCCTTGGGGAGGAAGGCTGAAGACGTTACGGCAGGGTCGTCAGAGGCTGCAGAACCACTGCATGGCCGGGAGGGTTGGGAGGGGCTCCTGAAGACAGAGAGAGCAGAGAAATACGTCATGGAGGCAGAGGCGTGGGCCGGGAGGTGCAGGAGGTGCAGGAGGGTGGTGAAAGGTGGGTTCATCAACAGGCCACAGAGGTTAATGAGTGCAGGGGTTAGTAGACAGCAGCATCCACAACATCAAGTCAACGTGGCAACTTGCAGATGGCGTGGTAGTAGAAGAGGATGTTATACCACACACAGATGGCGTGGTAGAAGAGGAGAATCTTATACCACACACGAATGACATTCATTTTCATCAATTTATTTATAAAGAAACTTTACTTATTGATTTTGCAAAAGATTTATTGGGTTTGTTTCTGACGTACTGTTTCCTGCTTTCGATGACTTTTTCATTGACAACCACAAACAACTTTAATCTATGAACCAATCCGTAATGGCATGGTCCATAAACACACAATCAGGACCGTCACCAGGCCTCATGGTCCATAAAAACACAATCAGGACCGTCACCAGGACTCATGGTCCATAAACATATTTAAGACCTGCGCCAGTAACACAATCAGGACCGTCGCCAGGCCTCATAGTCCATAAACACACAAGCAGGACCGTCGCCAGCCCTCAATAGTCCATAAACACACTATCAGGACCGTCGCCAGGCCTCAATAGTCCATAAACACACTATCAGGACCGTCGCCAGGCCTCCTAGTCCACAAACACACAATCAGGACGTCGCCAGGCCTCAATAGTCCATAAACACACAACTAAGACCTGCGCCAGTAACACAATCAGGACCGTCGCCAGGACTCATAGTCCACAAACACACAATCAGGACGTCGCCAGGCCTCAATTGTCCATAAACACACAACTAAGACCTGCGCCAGTAACACAATCAGGACCGTCGCCAGGACTCTTAGTCCATAAACACACAATCAGGACCGTCGCCAGGCCTCATGGTCCATAAACACAATCAGAACCGTCGCCAGGACTCATAGTCCATAAACACACAATCAGGACCGTCGCCAGGCCTCATGGTCCATAAACACAATCAGAACCGTCGCCAGGACTCATAGTCCATAAACATACAACCAGGACCGTCGCCAGCCCTCATAGTCCTAAACACACAACAAAGACCTGCGCCAGTAACACAATCAGGACTGCCGTGAGGATGCCACTCTGGACTTCTAGACCTAACATGGTCCTCTCGTTGTGAGAACTCCTATTGGCATGTTTTGTTTCTGTCTCCGACCAGTGGGTTTTAAACACCATCAGTAGATTCCACCAGAAGGCGCTTGATTCTGACCTCGCTAGCATCAAGCTACAACACAGACAGGAAGAAGAACACACACAGTCTCCTGTGGGCCTATTACATACATCTGTATAATGTCTAGTGATGTCAGAATGCTCTTAAGCTCAAGTAGAAATATATCGATTGTTGGCACTAAACACAGCGCTGCTATGTATCTACTATACATTAAGATAAATAAGTTAGGTTTTTTAATAAGATAAAACAGCATACATTAAGATGACCCGCTCAGTTTTTGTACGAGGTAATGTTCCTTGCATGACTCGTCCTGATTTTTTACTAGATAAATTACCGTACATGAGATGTAGAGCCGTAGAGAATTAGACTGCTAACCCGTATGGCTCGAGTTCGAATCCGGGTTTTAGTCATTAGACCATCACTGAGTCCACCCAGCTCTGATGGGTACCTAACTCACGTTATGGAAAGTAAAGGCGGCTGGGCATAGTGCTGACCACACTATCCCTTCATATACCGAGGACACAGAAACAGGCAATTCACTTGCCCGATAGACCGTCAGGTTTGGAAGGGGTACTTAAGATGACCTGTCCAGTTTTGTACGAGTCAATGTCCCGTACATTAAGATGACCTGTCCAGTTTTGTACGAGTCAATGTCCCGTACATTAAGACGAGCCAGAGTTCAATTTATGTTTCACCTGCTCACGTCTGAATGCCAGACAGTTACCTGAGTTTGCCGAAGATTACCTGACCATTCACCTGCACATGTTACCCGAGACAGGATCAACAACAACAAAAAAACACATTTAGAATTACTCTAAACAGGTTTTTAAACTTATTTTGGCGAGAAATCATATAGAAGATTTATTTAAATTTATAAAGCATAGAAAAATCTACGTTGAATAACCTCTTTGAACAATAAATAAGGTACCGAAATTTAGCAAAAATTGAGTTCCCCCACCCCCACCCCCAAACACCCACACATATAAATACCAATTTTACAACGGAGATAACTGTTAGTCTAGAATATTTTTTTAAATTCGTAATTCTCAATTCTTCCCAATCAGATACTAGTTTTTAAATTTAAAACAAAAAATTTGTTTTCTTAGACCTTAAAATACAAGAGTTCAAACTTTAAAAAAAATTGTGCATAGAAATGTCATTCATTTCTGTGGTTCATTTTTGTTGCCTTTCATCTCGTTTTCTAACGATGTTTACGTGAAGGTTTTTAGACAGCCCATGCAACAATGCAATGCTTCTGCTTAATTTTACACCTTTAATGTATAAAACTCAAAACGAAAACAGTTTCATAATTGTATTGTTTAAACTTTATGGGGGATTTATTTTAAACAACAGTTTGAATGATGCTCCTTATTAAATTACCTCGCTTACTAATTAAACCCCTATACAAAGTTATATTCCCTAACGATAAATCATCTCCCCTCCTACTAAAACATTTCCTCTACCAAATATTCTCCCTACCCCAACAATTATCTCCCCTAACAAATTCCCCCCCCCCCCCCCCCATTTTAAATAATCCCAAATGCATAACATTAAAACCACACAGATACAATTTTGTTAGCACTAACACGCTATAGGTAAATAAAATCACGCAATCAAAACAAAACAAAAAAAAATAGGAAATCATTGCTCATGCAGGAATGCTAGAATAAACAAAATTTCCGTAATTATTCGTTAAATAGAAGACTTTGATGTCAGACATTATTTCCAAAAACAGCAGATTTTTTTTCATGCAACACCCCCCCCCCCCCCCCGCCTTTTCCCCACACCCATGAAGCACTTCCAAGTCCACTCCTTGCCCACCCCCTCCCATCAAAACGAAATCAAATTTATATAGTCGTCCCCCCCCCCCCCCTCCGGAAGACATGATTCTTTCATTTTACTACAGATGGAGGTATAAAAAATTTTATTCGCTAACAAATTTCCAGTTAAAATACCTCTAATAAAGGTTTATTTTCTCCATGCCTGCAAAGTGTGTATACATCTGGACTTTAACACAGATTTACGATTCTACTAACTTAAAAAGCTTTTGTTTTAAATATGCCATAAATTTGTTACCTTGATTAGCAATAATTTATTCTAGAGATTTCGACGGAACTGGGGAGTGGGGAAGGAAGGTAAATGACTACACATGATTTCAGTAGGATTTGACACTCACTCACATTGTCACACATCTTCATACATCGTTACACATCGTCAATCATAGTCACACATCGTCACACATTGTAACACATTGTCAAACATTGTCACATATCGTCACACATTTTCAAACATCTTCATACATCGTCACACATTGCCTTACACCGTCACACATCGTCACACATCGTCACATATTGTCACACATCGTCACATATTGTCACACATAGTCACACATTGTCACACATTTTCACACATTGTCACATATCATCATACATTGTCACACATTGTAACACACCGTCACAAAAAATACAGGCGTCGGCATCGTTGGGCAGGTAAAGCAAATGGTTGCTAAAACGTAAAGTCAACCCCCACCCCCGGGTAGATGACATGACAGCAGTACATATAGGAGAGAAACTCCAAAATCAAACAACTGCTGCCTTGTAGTTTGCTCTTGGTTGGACGAAGACTATGGAAGCAAACCCAGAGAAAAAACAGGCTGAAGTTGGAGTCAACGGCCTTTATGACACATAACAAGTTGATACATTGAATGAAATCACGTCCAACACTACCATAAAGAACAAAGAAGAATAAATAGACACCCACACCCACACTGTCACAAATTGTCCCTCATTGTCACACATCGTCACTAAAAATTCAGGCCGCATTAAAACCACTTAACATAATTAGCTTCTAAATTATTAATCGTCACGATAATTAGCTTTTGTCAAGAATTTTTCCAATGTCAAGCATACACCAGCGTACAATACCAGCCATTTTAGATGTAAACAAAAAATTTAAATTTTCAAACATTTTTTTTCCCTGGCTTCCGAGCCAGTGATCGACCCACAATAAACATTTGCAGAACGCTCTTCTTGACTTGCCAGTTTGCAAATAAACACTACTGTCTTGTATCGGCCAGATTTCCGTCTGTCTGACCGACGGTGCCTACATGCCAAAATCAATATAATATCCGATCAGGCAGGGGGATAACCATCGGCTTACACACGAGGGGGGAGGGGGGTGGATCCCTGCACTTCGCTACATAAAAAAAGTGTGTATAACTAGGCGCTGGTGAGGCTAGAACTAGGTCACCGAACTTTCATAATCAAATCAATTTAAATGGTGGAGGGTGAGGCTAGGTGGTTTAGACACGATAAAATACTGGGGCGAAATGTTTTAGACACGATAAAATACTGGGGCGAAATGTTTTAGACACGATAAAATAGTGAGACGAGATGTTTTAGACATTATAAAATACTGGGGAGATGTTTTAGACACGATAAAATAGTGGGGCGAGATGTTTTAGACACGATAAAATAGTGGGGCGAGATGTTTTAGACACGATAACATAGTGGGGCGAGATGTTTTAGACTTTATAAAATACTGGGGAGATGTTTTAGACACGATAAAATAGTGGGGCGAGATGTTTTAGACACGATAAAATACTTAGGCGAGATGTTTTAGACATTATAAATTACTGGGGAGATATATTTTAGACATTATAAAATACTGGGGAGATATGTTTTAGACACGATAAAATACTTAGGCGAGATGTTTTGGACACGATCAAATACTTAGGCGAGATGTTATAAACATGAAAAAACATTTCGTCGAAAGTTTGAAGACGATAAAACACGTTGCCTGTACAAAATCTAGCCGTGCTCACGGACTGGTATATTTACATAGCGGATCGATTATTCCATTAGTGCGCATGTCTTCAACCATAAAAAGGGCTTTTAATAAATCTGGAAAAGTTTGTAAAAATCTGGCATTGATGTGTACGAATCTATTGAGATATTCAATACAGACTGAAGGGAATTAAATATTTTAATGATGTCAGTGGCGTCCGCAGGAGGTGTGCCGGTTTTGTACCCCCCCCCCCTTTCTTAGACACCTAAGAGCATTTTTAGATACAGCCGCAGCTATAAGGTACGGTGCGTATGTGTTGCTTTCAACATTTACTGTAAGACATAAAACCAAAAGTTTAATCATAAAGAGTATATATATATATATATATATATATATATATATATATATATATATATATATATATATATATATATATATATATGGAGTGTATTACAATAGTTTGGAAAAGTTGTATTTTAAAAATCTCCTATCGTTATAACTGATTAAAACGATATTTATAACTATTAAAGCAACGAATTCCAGATTGTTTCATTGAATATCATTTAGATCACTAGATCTACCGGCACCACTTGCGTATTTGATTCTGCAGTTCCGTCAAGATTATAGATCTATAGCCAAGCATGTTGGAACTGTGTTTAACTAGAGAAAATGGTAGCGGGAATTCATAAGCGGAGCTGCAGTATTTTTTTTTAAACGCCGTCAAATAATCGTTCAGCGTTTTCTTGTTCATTTTTTGTTAATAATTTCATTTCCTACAACCACATGTTTTCAAGTCCGTGCAGGGAAACTATCAATAATCTAATAACATAAGTTTCATAATACGCCTAGTAAATGTATTTTTAATAGGTATGACGTCAGAAGCCCCCGGTGGCGTAATGGAAAAGGTTGAAGGTCAGTCGACACCTTGCGGCGAATGTCGATTTACCCACTCACGTCAGGGGTCAAAGGTGAGTAAGTACTTTAGAGGGAAAAATTGGACTTTATAAAAATAGACGATTTAATGGCGACTTTGTTTATTTCATAAAGTGGGAGTCATGATTTCAGTGTATATAACCGCTAACGTAAATATGTTTTAATGCCTCGTTCAAGACTATACAAAGAAAATAAATGCGCTAATATTAGCTTAAAAAAGAAAGTTGTTTTATAATGTAAACTAATTATTATTGACATAGAGTTTGTTTAAATGTTTTAGAAATCTTTCCATTCAGAGAGCTGCGGTTATAAAACAAATGGGCTTTATTTTCAGGCTGGGGGTTGGGGGGGTGGGTAAGGGACATTGCCGTGGGGCTTTAGGGGCTGGGTGGATAAAATCAATGCGGTGGGGCTTTAGAGGCTGTAGTGGATAAAATCAATGCGGTGGGGCTTTAGAGGCTGGGTGGATAAAATCAATGCGGTGGGGCTTTAGAGGCTGTAGTGGATAAAATCAATGCGGTGGGGCTTTAGAGGCTGGGTGGATAAAATCAATGCAGTGGGGCTTTAGAGGCTGAGGTGGATAAAATCAATGCAGTGGGGCTTTAGAGGCTGTAGTGGATAAAATCAATGCGGTGGGGCTTTAGAGGCTGGGTGGATAAAATCAATGCGGTGGGGCTTTAGAGGCTGTAGTGGATAAAATCAATGCGGTGGGGCTTTAGAGGCTGGGTGGATAAAATCAATGCAGTGGGGCTTTAGAGGCTGGGTGGATAAAATCAATGCGGTGGGGCTTTAGAGGCTGGGTGGATAAAATCAATGCGGTGGGGCTTTAGAGGCTGGGTGGATAAAATCAATGCAGTGGGGCTTTAGAGGCTGAGGTGGATGAGGGACAGTTGAATGACAATTTCCGATTATTAATTAGTAATTACGAGTGTGGTTTTATAAAGCATTGTTATGTAGTTCCTTAGATTCAAACCACGGGCATTTACTAGGCGTGATTAATAACTTCCTGAATTGTTTTTTTTTAAAAGGTAATCGCATACCAAATAGCTCTTGTCAAATGCTGATTGGGGATGACGAAAATGGAAATTCTAGGTACTGCCGTAAAGGTTACTAAAGGCTAACATTATAAATATGAACAACCAATTCCAGAAATGTTTTGCCGATTTCGCAGTCCCTTTTCATGTTAAAAATCACCGATAAGGAAAATTTCATGAATTATATGCGAACAGTCTCATTGATTTTTTTTTACAACACTAGTCATACATGCTCCGCCATCACGCTATCTCCCACTAGGATAAACTTCGCTGTTTTGTTACTTAGTCCAACCTTTTTCAAAGGTTACGCTCCCCAACAATCGCGCTGAAACACCGCCTCGACCGCGCAGGCTTTCCCAACAAGTGGCGCATTCTCGTGTCGGTCGCAACAGATCTGTTATTAACGCTGCTTCGAAACGTCAATAAACGCGGTGATTTATGGTGCGCATTTCCGCATAAACATTTTGTAATACACGCGCTTTTAGGAACTGGTGTGCTTTTTTTGTTTCTCTTTCAGATTCCAATATTAAATACATAAATAGCTCAAGGAACAGAGTGATAGACTGAGATTTAACATCAGTATTTTTTATAACGTTTAACTAATTTTAGAGAAGGTATAATATCAGGGGATGAGAGTGGAAACAGGCATAGGAAAATGTAACTGAAACTGTATTTATCGGGGCCTATGACGTTCAGGTGCAGTTAAACTTGAATTACACCTAATTATTGTGTGTATATATAGAAATATATAGAATAACAAACATATACACGCACACACGCACGCATATATTTATGCATATATATATATATATATATATATATATATATATATATATATATATATATATATATATATATATATATATATATATATATATATATATAAATATATATATATATATATATATATATATAGCTACGCATTTCCGAATATCTGAATAATCATTTCTTTCCTGCTATGATTTTATTTATACAGCCATATTTTGTCAAGTTTATATTATTGTATCATTTGTTAGAACTTGTATTTACCATTCATCTTTTGGGCGCATCTTCCGGAATGGAGTAATTTTATTTCTAAAGGCACATAATCTGTTTTGATCGTTTACTCGGTTATCTTCCCCTGAATGGAAAGCGGATGAATTGAACGACGGACGGGAGCAATGGAGATTCCCGAAAAGTAAGCGGCGTATAGCAGAACAAATATTGTCGCATTATTCCCCAAGACAGACTGATCCCAGATTGAAGCAAGTGGGTCATTGGGGTTGGGGGTTGGGGTCGCACTTGATGTAATACATGGACATGGGTTGTAAGCGTGGTGATTAAATTTGTTGTATTGCTTTCAATTAGGTAATAGTTTATAGCCCTAGGAGAAACTGTAAATCGATGAGAGCCGTCTCTTTTGTCTGCTTAAGTGGGCGCTTGAGTTGATAAAGATAATAAGGAAGTTTATTTGTTTGCGTTCTTTTGAAAATGTGAGATTTACATGTTGTTGTTTGTTTTTTGTTTTGTTTTTGTGCAATTCTGTTGTGTGATGGTAGATAGGGCGACTGTTGGGTGCCCATTAGCTCTACGTATCTACACTATTTGTTACACATGAAGGGTTAGGTTTGAGGTTTAGGGTTACGGGTTAGGCTGGGGGGGGGGGAGCTAGGTTGCTGTTCTGGGCTAGAAGACTGGTTTTTTGGGGGTAAGATAGGTTTAGCTAAGATGGTTAGGTAAGGGTTAGGTCAAAGGTTAAGTTACGGAAGCTTGGGTAAGGTTACTGGTTGTTGTTAGAGCTTAGGGGGGGGGGGGGGGAAGATTAGGGGATTTGGGTTAGGTTTAGGTGGGAGCCGGAATGCATTCGGGCAAGTGTTTATTCGGGCGTTTGTCGCATTCGGGCAAGTGTCCATTCGGAAAATCGGCCTTCGGGCAAACGGCATTCGGGCAAGTGGCTTTCGGGAATTTGTCGTAGACCCGGGTTAGGTATGCCGTAAAGGACCACCGCTTTGGTTCGGAGTTTATAGTTATGTAAGGGCTATGGATTAGAGCTAATGGTGGCGATGATGAAAACTAGCTCGCATTCTATAACAGAGAAACGCAATATAATCAAGTCAAGTACACATTATTCAGGGATAATGGCAGGCTATCAGGAGTGTGTACACAGTACTCAAAGAGAATGGGAGACAATCAGAGGTGTGTACACACTAAGGGGAGAGAATGAGAGACTAAGCTCAAGTCTGCTGAGCGGGGCTCGCGCCTTGCAGACGATAACTGTCGTCAAGGACACGACCGTCCACACGATTTGTACTTTCTCTCTAGTACTGGTAGTGCCAACTTCAACTTCAAATTGAATTCAGCTCGCAGGCGCGCGGTTAACATCGTTATAACGGCGAAATCCTACAGGCGATAACGTCGTTATAACGACGCAATGCGACAGGCGGTAACGTCGTTATAACGGCGCAGTCCAGCAGGCGATAGCGACGTTATAACGACAGTTCAACGGGCGATAACGGCGTTATAACGACGCGGTCCAACTTGATCTAGTGTCGTTATAACGGGGTAGTCCAAAAGACGATAGCGTCGTTATAACCGAACAGTCCTTCGCGCGGTGGCTTTATAACGATAAGCCCAACAAGAGTTAAGTTACATCTGTTTGTGTTTTATACTGGTGCTACTATTTGTGTTTTATACTAGTGCTATTGTTTGATTTATACAAGTGCTAATGTTTGTGTATTATGTGCCACTGTTTGTGTTTTATACGGGTGCTACTGTTTGTGTATTATGTGCCACTGTTCATGTTTTATACGGGTGCTACTGTTTGTGTTTTATACTGGAGCTACTGTTCATGTTTTATATTGGCTGCTCTGTCGTTGTTCCCGTGTATAGTAGTTCATCGCTGAACAGGGAAGGGAGGCGGGGATTAAGGAACAGGACGGAGAGGGGGGAGAGAGGGGCTTCAACCTAATCATCACAAAAAAGTGCAAATTAATACATTTTCTGGAGGCGTGGAGTGCGTGGTTTAATCAACTTCATTTGATCCAATTTTTAACGACATTTTTTTTTTCTTCACGAGAATTATTTAAAAGAATTTATTTTAAAATTATCGCACAATAGCTAGTCAAGGGTAAAGTGTTGGGGATTTAAAGACGTGACACACACTTCTTGTCTTGGTGTTAAGGGTTGTCGACATACAATTGCATGTTTTGAAATAATGTTGCGCCATCTATGATCGACGTCATACAAGGGTTTAAAAATAATGGCCTTTCTATCAAACTCTTTTCATTGCTGTGAGTACAGAACATTGGTTGACGTGCACAACACAACAATCTATTTTTCTACACATCACAACAACCTAGTTTTACTGTATATTATAACATTATTTCGCTACTTCGCCGGCAATTAAAATTTTAAAAAGTCTGTTTCGCTTGGTTATCATGAAAATATTGTGTCTTGCAAATGTTGGACCTACAATGTTGGATCTACAAATTTTGGACCTACAAATGTTGGACCTGCAAATGTTGGACCTACAAATGTTGGACATGCAAATGTTGGACATGCAAATGTTGGACCTGCAAATGTTGGACCTGCAAATGTTGGACCTACAAATGTTGGACCTACAATTGTTGGACTTACAAATGTTGGACCTACAATTGTTGGACTTACAAATGTTGGACCTACAAATGTTGGACCTGCAAATGTTGGACCTACAAATGTTGGATCTACAAATGTTGGATCTACAAATGTTGGACCTACAAATATTGGACCTGCAAATGTTGGACCTGCAAATGTTGGACCTACAAATGTTGGACCTACAAATGTTGGACCTGCAAATGTTGGACCTACAAATGTTGGACCTGCAAATGTTGGACCTACAAATGTTGGACCTACAAATGTTGGACCTACAAATGTTGGACCTACAAATGTTGGACCTACAAATGTTGGACGCATTCAAATGTTGGACGCATTCAAATGTTGGACTTACAAATGTTGGACCTACATATGTTGGAATCCTTCAAATTTTGGACCTACATATGTTGGAATCCTTCAAATTTTGGACCTACAAATGTTGGACCTACAAATGTTGGACCTACAAATGTATGACCTACAAATGTTGGACCTGCAAATGTTGGACCTACAAATGTTGGACCAGCAAATGTTGGACCTGCAAATGTTGGACCTGCAAATGTTGGACCTATAAATGTTGGATCTACAAATGTTGGACCTACAAATGTTGGACCTACAAATGTTGGACCTACAAATGTTGGACGCCTTCGAATGTTGGACCAACAAATGTTGGACCTGCAAATGTTGGACCTGCAAATGTTGGACCTACAAATGTTGGAATCCTTCAAATTTTGGACCTACAAATGTTGGACTTACAAATGTTGGACCTACAAATGTTAAACCTACAAATGTATGACCTACAAATGTTGGACCTACAAATGTTTGACCTACAAATGTTGTACTTACAAATGTTGGACCTACAAATGTTGGACTTACAAATGTTGGACTTACAAATGTTGGACCTACAAATTTTGGACCTACACATGTTGGACGCCTTCAAATGTTGGACCAACATATGTTGGACCAGCAAATTTTGGACCTGCAAATGTTGAACCTACAAATGTTGGACCTACAAATGTTGGACCTACAAATGTTGGACCTACAAATGTTGTACCTACAAATGTTGGACCTACAAATGTTGGACCTACAAATGTTGGACCTACAAATGTTGGACTTACAAATGTTGGACTCCTTCACGTTGCTAGGCCTCTCGCCTTTACCCAGAAAATGAACGCCAAGATGTGGCCAGCTAAGGGCTTGAGATTAAGATATTCATGAAAGATTAAGCAGATTACGGCATCAGCCTGCTATTGTTGACAACCCTTTTCATCCTCACACCTGATCGGATTAGTGGGATTATCGCAGCACTGGCTCAACTCTCGGTAATCCAAACGAGAAGGATAAGAAGACCAATCGATACAAACCCGAACTAAGATTTCAATCAATCTTGATAACACTGAACTGCTGAGGTAGCTCTTCACCTATAATAGCTGGCAATAGAACCGACATGGATACTTAATGGCATTTCTTGAGATCATGGAGATACGAAAAGTAACAGTTTATTTTATCGTTGTTTATATATTTGTTCTGAATGACAAAGCACTTCGAGTAGGGGTCATGAAAAAAAAAAGTTAATTTTTGTTGAACACCTGAGAATCCCACAAAACAAAACAAACAGAATATAGCGGGTTAAATAGTAAACTATTAATTTTTTCTACTGTTATTAGCGATCTCTTACTTATAATTAATGTCATAGATTGTCTTAAACGCCTAAACACAACTCAAAACTGTTTTCTAAAAAAAAAATCGAAACTTTTTTTAGAATGATGTATAAAATATTTTATTAATTTTATACAAGGCTTTAAACAGAGGTTCTGTGACATTTGTAGAAACTAAGTTTAAACCTAACACAACAAAGTAGGCTACATTATTTTTTTAAATGTTGCTCGTGTTTCCTTGCCAAAATGATATCGGTTTTAAAGCCGCTGAACCGGAAATGTAGCTATTTATGATACACGGGTTATTTCAACAACACCTGAATGTGGTGTTTAAAAATAAAATTATTGCTATCTAAAAATAACGCCATTTTTTTTAAAAAGAGAAAGTGAGTACACGTAAACTTTAGCCGCAAAAGAAAATATTGTTGATGTGGATTTTAAAAATAAACTGATATCTTAAAATATCAACTAACAAACCCAGGATTCCCATCAGATTACTGGAACTTACAGACGCAAGTCTCCAATCAGCATTCCAGAACTTTCTCCTATCAATAAAAAAAGAATGAATGTCTGATTCGTGACAATATTGAAAGTCATCGAACTTGGTCTGACTTCTTTCTCATCACATTACACTAGAGACATCCCACACAAGCCTATCCCATTAGGCCAACTGACCAGGTCATGGGACCATCTGACCAGGTCATGTGACCATCTGACCAGGTCATGGGACCATCTGACCATGTCATGTGATCATCTGACCAGGTCATGTGACCATCTGGCCAGTCCATGGGACCATCTGACCAGGTCATGTGATCATCTGACCAGGTCATGTGACCATCTGGCCAGTCCACGTGATCATCTGACCAGGTCATGGGATCATCTGACCAGGTCATGTGATCATCTGACCAGGTCATGGGACCATCTGGCCATCTGACCAGACCATGCCACTAAGCCATCTCACCAGCCCATGAGATCATCCGACCACCGATTTCACAACCAACCCACCAACCTAGCCACATATAACCAACCCAACCACAACTCCCCAATCCCTCCCATACCACCACCCTCGCCACATTTTACTAATAAGCTCTACTACAAACCACTTTTTCCCCATGATCCGTGTCTACAATTCCAACCACTCGACCCCTGCCACACGACCCCGATCCCCACCCCCCTCCCCCTCCCACTTGCACTCCCACCTAACCTCCCATGATCCTCTTCTCCTAGTTGAATATTTGTTTTCAATTGCTGCCTGCGCGTAAAGCTCTTTGATGCCGTTGTTCGTGAAAATCGATACACATCTCTTCCCACCTCCACCCCACCCCCGGATGACTCACGGCAAGTCTGGGAGGGCTGGGGGAGGTGGGGGATAAAGCTCTAACCATTCAACATTTAGACTTATGCAACAAATCCGATTACAAAGACAGGTTGACATCCAACATTTCTGTACAACAAATAATGTATTGACATCAAGGGCACTGTCATCCAACTTGCTTATACAATAAATGATGTATACCAATAAAAATGATATCATAGCCTTACAACATTTTATACAACAAATAATGTACTAACAATAAGGCCATTGATATCCGACATTTTTACTTTCCCGTATACAGAGTATAGAGGAAGTATAGTAATCGTGCAAAAAAAAATCACATTAAATTTTGACAGTCTTCACAGTTTTAAACCTCAGTACTTCATCATATACGGAGTATAGAGGACTTATTTTAATCGGGCAAAAATTATAAATCCAGATTTATCAAAATTTCGGCGTTTTACGCGTAGTCGGGTCGGAAAAACTGGACTTCGTAATTCTGTCCATGTGTGTGTATGTATGTCTGTGAACACGATAACTAGAATACCGTAACCAGAGTTTCTTCCAGGCATCTCTTCGGCTCTGCCCCCCCCCCCCCCCCGGAGAAAGTCTACCGCCCCCCGAACGAAATGGATTTTATATAGTAAACATACACTTTTACTAGTGTCCGCCCCCCCCCCCCCCCCGAAAAATGTTGACCGCCCCCCCCCCGTAGAAAAAAGAAACACTGACCGTAACAGCCAGGCTGATGAAATTTCATATATAATTAATATTTCAAATTTGTACTTTTGTATCAATTTTCCAGCAGTTTCCGCTTACCGGAAGTGGAACTTATTCTACTTTTGGTAGAAGCCTATAACTTGAGTACTGTTTCAGATAGATAGACGAAATTTCACATATAAGTAAACTATCTAATTCTCTACCTTCTGTCAAATTTTGAGTAATGTTGACCGGAAGTAGTAATTTTCGCTATTTCCGATTTCTCAAAAAAAAAAACGCATGTGAATTTATAAAGTACTAATAATATCCCGCACTATTATGCACATTTTATTTGGCGTTCACTTGGTGTGCAATTCTTTTTTCTACGAGATTCTATTCTATTTTTAAAAGTAATTAAAAATCATGTCTATATCTCGAGTTGTCATCCCCCGTAATCTTGTATAAGGATTTTCGAGAAATTTTAGGGGAGATCACTCCCGCTTTATTTTACAACATATTACGTAAACAGATATCACAGATGTTTTTTTGTGCTGATTTAATGCTCAGTAGTAAGAAGTCAATTATTTATCATGGTTGTCACGTGATATTCATGTGTACCACGTGATAGTCTTTATGGTCAGTGCATGAAGTTCATTGATTTACCATTAAAGAACATGAAGAGTATCGGGTTAAAGACTTTATGACCATTAGCAAAAAGGTAAATGTCAGCTGTCAGTGAAGCAGAAGAAGCCGGAACGACGTGGGTCCAACTTGGAGGAATCGCCCAGAACCGGATACGATGGAATGGTGTGGTTGCGCCCCTGTACTCCACAAGGGGTCCAAAAGAATGATGAGAATGAGCAAAAGGGCACACAATGTCACTCCGCTCTCGTGATAACCTATTTCCAGTACAAAGCCTGCCATAGGTTTACCCTTGATAGGTCTCACTAAACAGCTTGTGCCGTGTTATATTGTGTAACACGATGATCATCAACGAGAAAGGCATTGATCTGCCCGTTATTTTCCTGCGATCGCGGGCATATCGATGACTATCGATTCGGTAATTGGAGAAAAGAAGAAAAAATATCACCATGACACGAGTTACATGTTCGTGTTGGCTAGCTGCAGAGCTCATTATTCGAAATGAGATGAAAAAACTCTTTGTTTTTAAATTCTGTTGACCGAATTTATTTTGTTAAAGTATTGTTTTTGTCATACATACAACATACTCGTTATATATATATATATATATATATATATATATATATATATATATATATATATATATATATATATATATATATATATAATGAGTTTTGTCTATATTTTAAACAGTTATCATATAGAAAAGTGCCCAAAAATGCCATGCCATCAAACGACGTCAGTCCATCTGCACGAAACGCCGCAAATGACGTCATTGTCTTGCCTGCAAGTGACGTCATGAAACCTTTTTTTTTAGATCTAGACACAGCAAGCCGTTACAGGAAACGTGAAAGTTCGGATCACTCCCCTCACCCGCCCCCCACCCCTCCCCAAATATTGATATGAAAACAAGAAACTCGAAATGCCGGATCATCCCCGAATATTGATGTTCCGATCGGAGGGGGAAATATTGACAGGGCGTTTACCCTTAACCGTTCTAATCACGTGGCTAATTTTAACCAGTCATTTCAACCAAATTTCCCGCGGCTAAATCAGAATCTATACAATCGTCTGCTGGGGGGAAGTTGAAAAAAAAATTGTGTTGGTGTCTGCAGTAAGCGGATCACTCCTGGAAGCTGACATGTCTGCGGAAGTGACGTCATCATGGCGTCTCGCAGGTCTACGCTCGCCTTTATGGCCGCGTCTATTTTCTTATCATTTACTAGTATTGATTGTTTTGGCGCGATTGTTGATTTTCTAGAGAGTTCTAGAAGGTTCTTATTGATTATGTACGAGATCTGATTATGTGAGAAGGGGTGGGGGTAAAGAGGATGTGAGCGGGGGAAAAGGTCACAAGAAAAGTCACAGGAAAATAGTCACAGGAAGAAAGTCACAGGAAAAAAGTCACAGGAAGAAAGTCACAGGAAAAAAGTCACAGGAAGAAAGTCACAGGAAAAAAGTCACAGGAAAAAAGTCACAGGAAAAAAGTCACAGGAAAAAAGTCACAGGAAAAAAGTCACAGGAAAAAAGTCACAGGAAGAAAGTCACAGGAAAAAAAGTCACAGGAAAAAAGTCACAGAAAAAAAGTCACCGGGAAAAAAAAGTCGCCCGGAAAAAAAGTCACAGGATGAAATCACAAGTTTTGCTAGAAAAATAAGTAACAGTAAAAAGACATAAATGAGAAGACTTTTTTTCCTGAGACTTTTTTCCCCCTACATTTAAACAGGAACCATACATTCTTGAATGGTTAGATGTTGGAGATGAAGTATTATTGTACAAAAATGTTGTACTTAGAGGATTTTATCATGGACAATCTTTGAGTTAACCCTGTCTATATATGTAAGTATAGACAGCTAAATTCCTCCCTCGTCCTAGAAATGTGCATCGACCAGGTCGGCTAGCGATAACTTTCAGCGGCCATTTTTTGTTCGCATCATGGAAAAATCAGTCATGCATGAAGCACCCACCCCTTGCCCCCCCCCCTCCACTGATGGCACCTGCCCCCTCCCTCAAGTCCCGGTCTGCCGTTGATTGAACCCCCCCCCCCTGCTGGATATTGTGAGGACGCGTTGACCTTTGAACACGTCGAGCGGCGACTCTTTGATGCGACAACTAATTAACCTGGCTGGATCAGCCCCCTCCGTTACCATGACGACCCCTGGATATTTCACACATTCCGGTATTCAATCAATCGAACCGTGCCATTTCTTTTGAACCTCAACACTTTCCCCAAAATTAATTTTGTAATCAATTTTCAATATCTAGTCACATGTGTCTACTCCTTCCCCCCCCCACTTTATTGTGATTACTTTGACTAACCCCCTAGTTACCAATGACTGACACGTGACAAAATCCTGGCACAGAATCCAGGTTTCACACCGTAGACCACACACATAAATCCCACCCAGGGTAAACCTCTTACAAAAACCAACCCAGAGAGTACCTTAAAAAACCCACACTGGGTGGGACACTTACAAAAACCCACACAGAGCATACCACCCCCCCCCCCACCGTAGACCCACTCACAAAAACCCACCCACCGTAGACCCCCACAGAAAAACCTACCTACCGTAGACATCTTACAAAAACCTACCCACCGTAGACCCCCCCCCCCACACACACACATAAACCCACCCACTGTAGACCCCCACACATAAACCCACTCACCGTAGACCCCCCCCCCACACACACACACAAAAACCCACCCACCGTAGACCCCCACACAAAAACCTACCCGCCGTAGACCCCCACACATAAACCCACTCACCGTAACCCCCCCCCCCCCCCACACACACACACACACACAAAACCCACCCACTCACCCGTACACCTGACATGACCTCACAAAGGCTCTGGTTGTACCTGATGGGTCAAGTTACCTGGTCTCAGGTAGAGCACTCCAGCCGTTACGTCATCATCGATCACACATCATCACGTGCATTACACAACGATCGAACTTACAATCAGTATTTAAGTGTAGGACTAGTACATAGGGGCTGATGAAAGGGACTGCGTGTAGATCGGAACGCTGTCTTTGTATTACAAGTAGTCTTATGAACGTCAATATTAACGCTTTGATACCAGCATGTGTATGGTACAGAGTTTCTTTCAGGCATCTATTCGGGGTGGGGGGGGGGGGGGTAGTATCCTAAACAAGTCTATTGTCTCCCACCCCTCGGACGAAATTGTTGAATTAAATAATTCCTTTGGAAAATATATACTTCTACTTTTACCAGCGTCATCGTCCTTTCCCAACCCCCGGAAATTTCAAGTGCCCCTCCCCCCGAGATAAATACCCGAAAGAAACCCTGGTGGAGTATAGTGGTGTTGGCCTATGACAAGTTTCGGTATGTGTTGATGACGTGTACAGTTAAACACAGTGGCGTAGCCAGGATCGTCTCAAGGGGGGGGTTCCAATTTTTACCCGGGGACAAACTTTCGATTTGCACCCCCCCCCCCCTCAAACTTTCGATTTGCACCCCCCACCTCAAACTTTCGATTTGCACCCCCCCCTCAAACTTTCGATTTGCACCCCCCCTCAAACTTTCGATTTGCACCCCCCCCCCCCTCAAACTTTAGATTTGCACCCCCCCCCTCAAACTTTCGATTTGCACCCCCCCTCATACTTTTTATATATACCGAGGGGTCTATGGGGGGGGTTATGACCCCCCCTAACCCCCCCCTGCCTACGCCACTGGTTAAACATGCATGACGTGTGCAATAACGTGTTTTCGTATGAAAAGTATGACGTGTATTGGTAGGCGTGTGTGAGTGTGTGACGTGTATCGAAGAGTGTATGGCGTCTTATTGATAAACGCATCGAGATCCCATACCCCACTACAATCTGAAGTATTCCAGCGCTGACTTCATGGTTTAAATATTTTCAGATGATCACATCTTCTTCTTCGTCAGTTAACTGACCCCTTGTGGACTACAGGACTTCCTGAAGCAATATCCTGACAGTCACCTGACTTTTGTCAGGTATGTTTCCCTCTGTTCTCATGTCGTCTGTGTACCAATCTATGACTGTCTGTTGATGTTGTTTCATGACCGTATGGTTCCTGGTTATTGCCGTGGTATTTCTCTGTCCTCGCCAGTACCGCCACTAAAATACTCCGATAAAACCTCACAACGCAAACAATTAACGTATAACCCCTTCTCTATTAACCCCAGTTCGTTTTAGACTCGAAACATTTCTGCAGCAAATATACCAACTTTTTGTCAGTTTAACACAAGTACAAACAAAAACAAACAAAATCCCACACAACAAAGTTTGTAAAAAAAAAAAAAAAAATACCACCACGAGTGCAGGCAAAAAACATTTTATTTTTCTTAGTCACAATTTCCCCTCCAGTTGTTGAAGGTAATAGTTCCAATGTGTATGCTCTGGGTATCGTTCACTTGGTTAAATCAAAGAAAAACAGAGAGGTTTCTGTTCAAGACATTACCAGCCACTCAAAACTCTCCACCTGTTCCTCATATTTTCACCTTTTGACAGGCACCCAAGGTGGTTTTTACGGCAGTCACGTGATATGAAGTAAAAGATCGAATGGAAAATAAATCACACGTTGTTATGTCGACATTTTTTATGTTGTTAAGTTGTATTTTTAATCGTTAATTGTTTTAAATAAAAATATCGATTTTTTTATGTTTTCGTAACATCGGGATTTTCCAAATACGCATAGCTATGAAGCAGTAATCGATTACATTAGGTTTAAGTGACAATACATAGAATTAGAGAGGACGGTTGTCTAATTGAAGTAGATTAACGCGAGTTTTAAAGCGTGGATTGCGACGTATGATGTTGGTTTTTTTGGAACTGTCGTGAAAGATGCGACCTGCTAATGCCGATTGATAGATGGATTGTTGTGCGCAGAACAGGAAATAGACGTAACGAAATTCGTTTCGATTTTTCTTTCTTAACCTTCGTAACATCAGCGCCGAGGTAGTGAGATTAATATCTAGACTATACAACAGGCAAAACTGTAATGTCCGATGTACATAGAGTTAACTAAATTCAAATTTCGCCTTTTTGGTTTACTTTTTTTTAAAAATATGTTCCGATTTTTTCCGAGTTAATGTTTTTAGCTTTCATTTACAACACACACCAAAATAACTTATCAAATCGTGTACAATAAACGACAAGTTTATCTGATGAACACCAGTGGTCGAAACAATGTTTGTTATGTTTCTATATGTTATAAACAGAACGTTTTAAAATATTTTCAACCAATTTGTTTTTAAACTAAACAACATTAAGCCGATAAAATCAATAACTAAAGATATCGATCAATCAATATGATACTTAAAAATTTCCCCCCAGTTTTCATTTATCCCGATGTTTGATATTGAAGTTGATACTGAATGCTGCATGAGTTTTAGCACCAGTTTCAGCCATTATGTGTGTGTTTAGAGCTGCATCCCACGGCATAAGCCAGAGTTTTTGTCCCAGCAAATGATGAAAGATTTTCTCGGAGTCTGCGTGTCACTGCTATTGATTTGTTCTTGGTGTGCGTACTTTCGTTTTGATGTTTTTAAAACCATATTTGTTTTCATGTTTTTAAAACCATATTTGTTCTATTTAAAGTCTGTGTTTTTCAGGAAATGTTGGTGTTTGTGTGGGTTAAAGACTTGGGAATGTATGTGTTTCATGGGTTGGTGATTGTGTGTGTTGCAGGTGTCAATGATTGTGTGGGTTATAGAGTTGGGAATGTGTGGGTTTCAGGATTTGATGATTCTGTGGATTAACGTATTTTAAACGAGTGTGTTTCAGGGACTGGTGTTTGCGTTAAAGCAAATAGAATTTTTATTTTAGGCGGAGCGTGCGGGGCGGGGCGACGTGAGGGCATGACCTTGAACTCAGGCGTTAACTCAATCATTATTTCAAACTATTGAGGGGCATTGTGTCAAGAACAACTCTCAGACTTTTCTTCCCAGGGCCATTTTCTCCAACTGGCACCACCTGTGAGCCACCTTGATGGCACCTGCCTCAAGTTCTCGTTACAGGTGTTTCTGGAACTGTCTTTTTCCTCTTGCCTTGGGGGGGGGGTCCATTTTATCGCTCACCTGCGGAAGTCATAGATTTACGCGTCACGTGACCTGCCCACCCCCACCTACACACCCATCTGTTCACACCCCACTGCTTTTCCTTCTGATATTTACTTTCTTCTATTTACCCCAAAACTCAGACCGCCTAATAAAGAGCACACCTCATATCAGTTTCCTCAGTAAGCTCTAGATTTGAGGGCTGCTACCAGCTACATACAGGGCAGGTTATCTGATGATCTAACTGGTGTTTGGATAACCTCATCTCTATAACAGATGGCGCGATTCTATCGGTGTTTCTTTCAGGCATCTCTTCGGGGCACGTCTAGCACCCCCTTACCCCCAAACAAAATATAATTTATATAGATAATATAATATATACTTTTACCAGTGTCCTCCCCCCACCCGCCAGAAAATTTGGTCCCTCCTCACCCCCCCCCCCCCAAAAAAAAGTTTGAAGTGCCCACCACACCCGGGGAATAATGTCTGAAAGAAACACTAGTTTTATTGACACAGATCACACGAGAGCCTACATGGGTGTGATCACCTTATGTTTAAACTTCCCAGAGTTCTTTGCACTTTGTATTTATGTAAACACGAGAGATGCTGTACGTGTTTAATTAAAGGATAATTAGGTTTCTTGTTTAATAATGCATTATCAGTTCGATCAATCCAGCAATGCGATATCCCTGTATTAGTATAATGGCCTGTTTCTCATTGACTAACTCCAAAGTTTCTATCAATTTCTTCAAGCATTAGACTAACCAGTACCATTGTGTTTACGTTATTCAACCAACCTTACTTTACACGGTAATTATCGGACACTTGCGTACTTTATTAATCTTTAACAGTATGGTACGGTAACTTACGGTTACTCGCATGCTTTACCCAACAGATACATTAACTTGAGCCTTCTTTTTTTAGGAACAGTTGGCAATCAAGGTTATAGAAATGTTGTGTACCACCCCCTTACTCTACACACACAACCCCGCACTCAATCCCCCACACCCACACATACGACAGCTTGGAGAGTGTAGGCCCGTCACCCCAGCGACTTGAGACTTGTGTAACACTCCTCCATTAGCGTCTGACTTGGCCACACACAGACGTTTTACTCTCGTCACCACAGTGTGAGGGAGTGTGTTTGCGGGGGGGGGGGGGGGGGGTAGGGGGATGTTTGAGTGATTTCGTTTGTGTGTGTATGTATGCGTGAGTGTAGGTGTGTATGTTTGTTTGTTTGAGTTGTGTGTGTATGTGTGTGACTTAGTGATTGCTTTTTTATGTGAATGAGTGAATGTGAGTCAGTTTATGTGTGTTTGGTTGCGTTTTGTGTGTATGAATGAGTGTAATTGAGTGAATGTTTGAGTGTGTTTGTGAGTGTGTGTGAGTGTGCATGCATATTTTCACTACTTGCGTGGGTCTGCTACGTGTCAACGTATGTAAGGCTATGTGAGCACATACCTGTCTCAAGTGTTTGTGTGTGTTGGTGAGTAAACGTGTGTACATTTGAAGATTCAACTTTCAAAAAATTATCTCCACGCGCTTCTCACCGTAGATCCCCTGACCAGCAGAAGTGAATGAACGGACCAATCGTCGCTAAGCAAGACCAACGTGACTGGCGCCAAAATCGAGAAGGGTGGGGTAAGTTATTTTAGAATTGATCTAAATTAATGTAGGCTTTCTATTCAAATTAAAACACATTAACCTTAAGACATTACTAAAAGATAAACTCAGTTGTTATTTTTAAATTAACGGATCTCTAACACGTTATTTCGATGTATATCTTTCCTTGAGTGGAATTTGACAAATATCCATTGTACATAATCCTCATGATATAAGTGTAGCCGGAAGTTGATCTTCAAGTGTGCCGGGATTGTTTTTAAAGTTTAATAATCAGTGTTTAAGGAACTAATATGGCCAACTAGAGCACGATATACATTTAAGATTAGCCAATGACAAAGTCGCTTATTTCTTACAGTCGGTGTCATCCTGGTCTTGTAACTAACTCAAACCTGCAATCTTCCTGGACTAAACAGTCAACCACTCAACTGTGATAGACTTGGATAAATTACTAAATCGTGAAAGACCTCCATAACGTAACAAACTGTGAAAGACTTCCATAAATTACAAAACTGTGAAAGACTTCCATAAATTACCAAAGTGTGATAGACTTTAATAAATTACTAAACTTCCATAAACTGCGAAAGACTTCCATAAACTACTAAACTGTGAAAGACTTTCATAACCTACTAAAACTGTATAGCCTGCTAGACGTCCATAACCGACTCACTCGCAGTGTACCCCAAACCACTGCCATCTCAACTGTTTTATTTTCCCGGAAGTAAACGATTATTCCCCTTTACTCTGTGACGTAACAAAGGAGTAACGTAGGGGTCAGTCGACCTCATACACCCTGGGTCTACAAAAATAAATAGTGCTCATCACAATCAATTGCTCCTAAACTCAGCCTCCCTCCCCCACACCCTCTTCCCCGGGCCCTAAAAATATCTACCCATGCCGAAGCTGAGAGTGAATCTATTTTTGTCACGAAACAAAAGCTTTCTAAAAATAATTTAATCATCTCCTTCTTTTATTTATTTTTTTTTTTATTTTTGTTTCGTTGCGTAATTGCTTGAATATAAAAAACAAAACAATTCATGTTTTTGTCAAGTTTGATGGGCCGGAATAAAACAAACCCGGTTATTTGCATCAAAGTCCGGGGGTGGGGGAGGGAATCCGGGGGATGGGGAGGTGGCTTAAGGCGTCTTTATTTGATCTCATGGGCTAGCTCCGAAGCGCCATTAAAATAATTACCGGTACTAAAAATGCCCACGTAAATGTCCCAAATTACTGCGATTATTTTTTCATGGGGTTAAAAGTTGTTCAGTTCGTTTGGTTTTATTCGTATAACCTCAAACCGAAAAGTTGTTCGGTTCGTTTGGGTTTATTCGTATGACCTCAAACCCAACCCTTTCTGTACTGCTACGTCTGACCGTCCACCTAAACCCACGTCTGTCTAAACCAGTGGCTTGAGTCAGTCTCAGTGGTTCGGCGGAGGTCAAGACACACACCCGACTCCCGATGATTCACTAGCAAATTTAGTAGTGGGGACCTTCCGAAGAGCCTGGTATGTCGGACTCCCAAGTCCCCTACATAATAGCGTGGGGGAGGAGAGGTGCAAGACTGCCGGGAACCAAAAAGGGTTTGCTCTCGACCCTAACCAGATATTTTGACTTTAAACTGCGGCCTAAGAGTGCCACTAGTCGGACCAAGCTCATGACCCCCTAATGGGTGCGGAATGGCTAGTGGTAGCTAACAGCAGCTAGAGGCTTTTGATCTGGCCGAACACCCCCCACGATCAAGCTGGGTACCAGGCGGTAGGACGACGTCCCGCGTCTGGTGGGTGGGGAAGGAAAGCCCCGGTGAGAGCCGACGGAAGTAGCGACCGATGTGTGGGAAACTCTTGTGGTCGGAGTTTGCTACACTGAGGCCTGCCTGGCTAATGGAAGTCAACCTTCTGAGCCGGTTTCCGTATAGAGAGAGAGAGAGAGTAGTGGGGGACCATGGAAGTATAAATATATATTCATTGAATACGAATACGAAACTGGTGGGGTTCGGTATCTCCGGAAAGTTTAAGAACCACTGGTCTAAACCTCATCCACGACCTAACCGCACGGGTTATGGTACGGTGATCTTCTACCCCCGCCACACGAGAATGTAGGTGTGGCTTATTGATTAGGGCCGACCACTTGAATCACCCGACCCGTCAGATCTAAATGGTCACTTTAGCCAAGACGTCTATTGAGGTTGTTTTATTGAGTGTATCACGTAGCTGGGGAATGGACGTCAATATAAATGGACGTCAATATGTCTGAAATTCCCAAGGGAATGTCTAAAAGTCCCCAGAAAATGTCTGAAAGTCTCCATAGAATGTCTGAAAGTCCCAAGCGAGTGTCTGAAAGTCTCCAACGAATGTCTCAAAGTCGCCAATGAATATCTAAAAGTCCCCAGAGAATGTCTGAAAGTCCCCAATGAATATCTGAAAGTTCCCAGTTTAAGTCTGAGATCATCAGTAAAATAACCGACTTGCAGTAGTTTCAGTTTTATCCGAATACAGCGGCAGGCCTGCACCAACAGGCGGATGACAAAAACAGCACGCACGCAAAGCACGTGGCAATCTCATCAATGATTGGTTGTCAGGAGACAACAACCAATATGGCTATCGTTTCCATTAGTCTGATCAAAAGACGTGTCAGACGTGCTAAGAACAAAAAACTTTTTTATTGTTTAACATAAATCATTGTTCTTGCATTGTTTTTGCCTTGTTCTTGCATTATTCTTCGCGATTATTTTTGTTGTTGTTGCTGCTGCGAAACGTTAAATTACCAGGGTTTATTTTTAAAAATGCACAAATTATAAAATTAATTTGATCAGATTAAAAAAAAAATTTCACTCACGTGCCTCATTATGGATTCAAGTACAACGATATGCACGTGCAAATTAGCATGCGCTGGTCCTAAATTGTTTCCAATTTTATGAAAATTTATTTTTGCGCACACTGTCCTTCCACCCACCTAACCCCCATCAAACACTCAGAAACACACACACACACCACCACCACCACCACCACCAACAACAACAACAATAATAATAATAACAATCCAGATCTCCAGAGTCTCAATACACCTACGCTGTGTGTTATATCTAACATTATTAGATTGTTTCCCATTTTTTAAAAACAGCGCTGGATACATTTTCTTTCGCCCCGGGAGTTGATTCAAATAGAAAAGAAACAAAAGATAAAAAATAACGAAACAATTTATGATTGTTGTTTTGTCGTCCTTGACCTTTGAGAACTTGGCTTGATAACAGGGCACAAAGGGGAAGAGAAGGGGGGAAAATGTCAGTCACAAATCGGTGAGGTCAAGAAGTTGTCTTTAGGTCAAGAAGTTGTCTGGCCGGTCCGAAACTTTCCGCAGATAATTCCAGATTTCCCGGGTCGACGTGACATGATGGAGCCAGATCTCTGGACACACGAGCACGATTTTACTGCAAGATTAACGGGAACACCCCATCTTTGTTATGTCCTAATTTTTGTTATGGCCTAATCTATGTTATACCCTACTCTTTCTATGTCCTAATCTTTCTATGTCCTAATCTTTCTTATGGCCTAATCTTTCTTATGTCCTAATCTTTCTTATGTCCTAATCTTTCTATGTCCTAATCTTTCTATGTCCTAATCTTTCTTATGGCCTAATCTTTCTTATGTCCTAATCTTTCTTATGTCCTAATCTTTCTATGTCCTAATCTTTCTTATGTCCTAATCTTTCTTATGGCCTAATCTTTCTTATGTCCTAATCTTTCTATGTCCTAATCTTTCTTATGTCCTAATCTTTCTATGTCCTAATCTTTCTTATGTCCTAATCTTTCTATGTCCTAATCTTTCTATGTCCTAATCTTTCTTATGTCCTAATCTTTCTATGTCCTAATCTTTGTTATGTCCTAATCTTTGTTATGGCATAATCTTTGTTATGGCCCAATCTTCGTTATATCCTAATCTTTGTTATGGCCAAATGATCTCTTCGTAACCTCCATCCCCTCTTTTTCATGCCCAGCATTGGCTTTGTTACCACACACCCCATGACATCTCTGTTACGACACACCCCATGACATCTTTAATACAACACACCCTTAGACACCTTTGTTAAGACACACCCCATGACATCTTTGTTAAGACATACCCCATGACATCTTTAATACAACACACCCTTAGACACCTTTGTTAAGACACACCCCATGACATCTTTGTTAAGACATACCCCATGACATCTTTAATACAACACACCCTTAGACACCTTTGTTACGACACACCCCATGACATCTTTGTTACGTGTGAAGATGATGTAAAAATAGAATGAAAACTTATGGCAGGATTGAAGCTGTGATGAACGCAAGTTGCACACGATAAAACCCTTACGATTATCACACACTAATTTTTTTGTATGATAAATTTTTTGAGGAAAATATTAAGGTATGTATGTCTAGCTAGCTACACTGCAGTGAAATAAAACCACACCCTTTTCATGAATAATGTATATACTACTATCGCGATACATTTACCCTCCGACACACAAACACACACATACACAAAGACACACACACGCATACACACAGACAATCATACATTTCCTCAAACAATAGCGCCAAACATCTTAACTTTCCCAGTCCGACATTCCCAATCAGGCGAAGGCCATTGATACACAAGATCGAGAGCTAAATATTTTCAAAGCTCACAAACTCCTCAGCTCACAACCCTTAAGCTCTCAAACTTTAGAAATCTCACCACGACCTTCTCTCCCACCAATATTTATAAGCTCCTCAAACTGAGCTCAGAGCTTAGGTAAAATCACTCTCGTAGTTAACCTCAATAAAATGTCGTCGTTGTCGCCTATTAATCTACGTCACCGAAGCACAGCTTAGGATCCAACAATCGACAGATCACCTTGGCTGGGCAGGGTGAAAAAGCTATAAACATTTGAATGAATGATTTTCGTTACGAATCGCAAGCAATTCTTTCAATGCCAAGAGACGGACTCAGGAAGGGGAGGGGAAAAAAATCGATATTAAAATTGATTGGGAATTTTAAAAAATTCGATTTTGACTCTTTGACCCCGAACAGCCTCTGTCGACGGGAGGAATATTGACTCACCCTCGCCCGTCTTGATTATATCAATATTTTAACTTCTTTTGTCTCGCCCGCCGGCACGTCGATACGGAAATCACGTGACATTTGATGAGTCAGGGTGGTCCGTTTAGTGTGGTGCCAGAGGCGGGGTCAGTGTCCGTGAATTTGGTGCCGTTAGCACCGACCTCAAGTTCTGGAAGTTTCTATAGAAGGTGTTGGACTTTACGTGTACCGATGTTATCCATGATGTGTAGGGTGAGGTCTAGGGAAGGGGTCGTTTCCGTTTCTGTGTGAAGGGCAGTCGACTGTATTTCTGTGGAAACCAGCTGGGCAATGCGAATACAGAATCGTATCGATATTGGTGCTGATTATCAGAATTGTAAATAATAAAATGGAATTTTTTTTCGCTGGTGTCCATGTTAGGTTTTAATTTTGGGTTAAGGCTAGAGTCGGTGTATGATTTGGGAGTTGATATAAGCAATTATTATGGGGTTTTTGTTTCTTCTGGTGAAGGTGTGGGAGAGGATTAGGTTTAGCGTTAGGTTTAGGAGAGAATAAGATGTGGCATTATGGTTAGATTAGCTTTAGCTTTAGGGTTGCGAGAGCGTTTGGATTAAGAGAGAATTAGATATAGCGTTATGGTTGGATAAGGTTTAGCTTTTGGGTTAGGGTTGGGAGAGGATTAGGTTTAGGGTTAGGGTTAGAAAAGGACTAGGTTTAGAGGTTAGGGTTGGGAGAGGACTAGGTTTAGGGTTAGCGTTGGAAAAGGACTAGGTTTAGAAGTTAGGGCTGTGAAAGGACTAGGTTTAGGGTTAGCGTTGTGAGAGGATTAGGTTCAGTCAATCGTAAAACCAGGTCAGGTGGAGCTTTGAACGCATATGAAGTAAGGAACATATGGACTTGATATGGGCTGTATCGATAGAAGTAATCGATAACTTAGGATCGAATCAGTAGTTCAGTGGCTACCACGTGATTGTGCCGTAACCTGAATATAAGTTCGAATACGGTAGCTTTAATAGTGGTGAGGAATGTTTGAGGTAGCTTTTAGCGATGTAGTAAAATGTGAGAAAGTCATGATGTAGTCACAGGTAAGGAAGCAGAATATGAGCTAGCCAGTGACCAGAGTTAAGGCAGCCATGAAAATGGTAGCTATCAGTGACGTAAGCATGAGTAACATCAATAATTATGTAGCCCTGTTTGATAAAGCGGTATCTATGGAGTAGAATATACTAGACTGAGCACACTGTTTACAATGAGAAACCAGTTAACCTCTACACACTACCTACGCTACACAGCCATCTACAATGAGCCGAGTTCCTTGACCTTCGGGCTCCTAGGGAATGCTCGGGCACCTATGGAATGCTCGGGCTCCTAGGGAATGCTCGGGCTCCTAGGGAATGCTCGGGCTCCTAGGGAATGCTCGGGCACCTATGGAATGCTCGGGCTCCTAGGGAATGCTCGGGCTCCTAGGGAATGCTCGGGCTCCTAGGGAATGCTCGGGCTCCTAGGGAATGCTCGGGCTCCTAGGGAATGCTCGGGCTCCTAGGGAATGCTCGGGCACCTAGGGAATGCTCAACAGCTTAGTCGAACAAGCCCCAGCTCGTTGTCTTCATCGTGCCACTAGCACAGGTCACCTTGACATCCAGCAGGTCGATAATTGTCTTCATACTGACTCATTTGTCGCGGCGGTCGCGACCAATTAATTAACTGCCCTCGTCTGGTCACGTGACGAGCCGCTCACCGCCGGGGACCACGTGCTCAATATTTATACGGTCAGGCTAATGATGTAACAGGTTTAACGGGACGCAGTCGTGACGTAATACAGTTTTAACGCCAACAAGTTGTGACGTAATACAACTTTAACGCCAGAGGGTCGTGATGAAATACAATTTTAACGCTAACAAGTGGTGGTGGTGTAATGGAATTCTAGCTCTAACAGGTCGTGACGTAATACAATTTTAACGCCAGCAAGTCCTGAAAATACAATTTTAACGCTAACAAGTGGTGATGGTGTAATAGAATTCTAGCTCAAACAGGTCGTGACGTAATATAATTTTAACGCCAGCAAGTCGTGACGTCATACAATTTTAACGCCAGCAAGTCGTGACGTAATACGATTTTAACGCCAGCAAGTCGTGACGTCATACAATTTTAACGCCAGCAAGTCGTGACGTCATACAATTTTAACGCCAGCAAGTCGTGACGTCATACAATTTTAACGCCAGCAAGTCCTGAAAATACAATTTTAACGCTAACAAGTTATTTAATAGAATATTCTAATGCTAATAAGTCTTCATATAATTTTACAATACCTGCTTGTGTAAAAATAACCTTCGCGGTGTTGGTTTTACATATGTTAACAGCTTGCAATTTCTCACAATAGCGGTTAAACGTTTAACGTTAACATATTGAGCTGAAATTAACCGCTAAAAAATTGAACTCTAGCCGTTCATTAATGCCTGACCGAGAAAAACCAAGTGGATTATCAAGTATATAAAGATTACGGATTAGCTAAAACAACACATGAGTTTAACAAATGATAAATCTTTAAGAGTTTATGAAATAGGCAAAATTTCACAACGCTAATACCATTTGAACTAGGCTAATAACACAACTAAAACACTAAACACCACTGACAAACGACGCCATCAAAAACCAATCCAAGCCACAACAACATCTCGACATCGGCATACAACACTAGGAACGACGACAGGACGGCCGTGGATTTCTCTGGTACCACGATCAATCTCTAACCTAACATGTGGTGCCGGCCGTCGACGAGACCACGAGTAAACAGAGGGCATAAGGAATCAGGGCACGACACGATCGTCGCTGGGGCACTAAAGGTCACCAAGGTCACGTGGAGGTCATCAAGGTCACAAGATATTAAGTTTTTTTTTTTTTTTGCTTGCTCGTTAGATTTATATGGATGCTTTCGAAATATTGTCTGAAATCAAGATCTATGTTTAAAGGCTTCAGTGCAACATGATTTAAGAACGTATGGCTAAGAGTTAATTTTCATGCTGTGTGTGCGTGCGGTTTATATGTGATACTGTGTATACTGATATGTGTGATGTTATGTGCGACTGTGTGCTAATATATGTGCTAATATGTGCGACTGTGTGTGCTGATATGTGTGCTAATATGTGTGTGCGAAGTTATGTGCGACTATGCGTGCTAATGTGTGTGTGTGCAAAGTTACGTGCGACGGTGTATGTGGCTGCGTGTTTGTGTGTGCGAATATACAAGTGTGTCTGTGCAGTACAGGATGTAAGTGTGACTTTGTGTGTGTGAATGTGTTTCTGTGTGTGTGTGTTGGCTACGTGTGTGTTAATGAACAGTATCAAAGGGTGAAGAAGATGAGTACGTGTGTGTGTGTGTGTGTGTGGCTGTATGGGTGACGTAAACGCACGCACGCACACACAGACAGACATACACACACAGATAGAAAGACACACAGACACACATACACACAGACATACACACACAGACATACACACACAGACATATACACACAGACAGACACACAGACACACACACAGACAGACAGACACACAGACACACACACACACACAGAGACAGACACACGAGCTCATTTTCCCACTTCTGCCCATCAGATCCCAGATGTGACTCTAACTACTGGGATGAGCGCTCAGATTTTACATAAACGATCGCGTCTGCTCACCAATGTTCAGAAAAATAGGCCAAAGTTTATGATAAGGAGAAACAGAAGACTGGGGTCCTGCTGGTTTAAGAAAAAAACCTTAAGGAACATAGGGCAAGAGGGTTAACGAAGGAGCTAAAAAAATGTCAAGAATTTTGAAATAGTTTTAAAAGAGAAAACTGGAAAAAGCCAAACTGTTTTGAATTTCTAATTAAAAACTGAAAATGGACCAAACTTAAGTTGTGGAGGGTTATGGTACGGTGCAATAAAACAACTGTAAAACAACATTTATAATCACAAGATCATAAATACACTAAATACACTATATAATTGTATGCAGCTGTCGTAGACAAAATAAAAGCGTTACTTAGGGTAGAAAATTTTGAAATGCATTTTGCAACCTATGCTTTTGATTTTTATTCTTTAGCCACTGAAAAGTATTCATTATATATATATATATGTGTGTGTGTGTGTGTGTGTGTTTGTGTGTGTGTACATATATAATTTAGAGCTATATTAGTCTTTTTAATACGTTTGTTCTTTTAATTTAAGTCAAGTTGTTTGACTCTTTACACAAACATAAACGCAGAATGTACACAATTCATCGGAAAATGGGTAAAACTGTGTTAGAATGTATTAATGTACACATTATGTTTGTTTTTCTCATGTACAATGAAACACTTGTGGTCTGCGTAGTCTACTTTAATGTATCAGCAAACAATATAAGTTCCTGGCTCGGAATGTCTGTAAGAAAAGTGAGATTGACAAGGGCTCGTAACTGGTGACCACATGAACAACCACACCAGCAACCTCATGAACAGCCACACGAACAAATACACGAACAGCCACAAGACCGCGCTACAGATTCAAATTGAAGCAACACACGCATGCGTATTGCGACCAAAACATTGAAAGGCAAGAGTGAGATCAAACAAATTGTAAAATCTTGTTTGCCTTTTCTGGTAATTGGCCAGTGGAGGCTATCAATCCACTCAATCGATTAGGGTTCAATCTGATCGATCGGTGTATTGATTTATGGTCTTTAAAGTGCAGATTTTTATCAGTCGGAATTTCCCAATCGCAGACTGCAACCCAGGGGGGCAATCAGAAGTGTAGAAACAGCATAAAGTTGATGATTGGTGCAACTATCATGGGGGTCTATCAGAAGTGTAGAAACAGCATAAAGTTGATGATTGGTGCAACATTTCTGGGGGGTCTATCAGAAGTGTAGAAACAGCATAAAGTTGATGATTGGTGCAACAATTCTGGGGGGTCTATCAGAAGTGTAGAAACAGCATAAAGTTGATGATTGGTGCAACAATTAAGGGGGGGCAATCAGAAGTGTAGAAACAGCATAAAGTTGATGATTGGTGCAACAACCCAGGGGGGGGGGGCAATCAGAAGTGTAGAAACAGCATAAAGTTGATGATTGGTGCAACAATTAAGGGGGGGGGCAATCAGAAGTGTAGAAACAGCATAAAGTTGATGATTGGTGCAACAACCCAGGGGGGGGGCAATCAGAAGTGTAGAAACAGCATAAAGTTGATGATTGGTGCAACAATTAAGGGGGGTGGGGCAATCAGAAGTGTAGAAACAGCATAAAGTTGATGATTGGTGCAACAATTAAGGGGGGTGGGGCAATCAGAAGTGTAGAAACAGCATAAAGTTGATGATTGGTGCAACAATTAAGGGGGGTGGGGCAATCAGAAGTGTAGAAACAGCATAAAGTTGATGATTGGTGCAACAATTAAGGGGGGGGGGGGCAATCAGAAGTGTAGAAACAGCATAAAGTTGATGATTGGTGCAACAATTAAGGGGGGTGGGGCAATCAGAAGTGTAGAAACAGCATTGAACAATCCGCCCGTCCATAGGTTACGAGGTAAAAGTATCGCGAGATGACCAAGACCGCAATGGGAAATCCTGACTCAAAAACGTTTCGTCGATACAGCTTTATTTCAATAACGTTTAGCTAGTAATAACTCTCAATGCGTGCCACAAAAGGTGAATCAAATCAAACAAAAAATGAACCAACCATTTAACGAGAATTTGATAAACAAACATGAACCAACCATTTAACGAGATTTTGATTTGTTTCTGAAACACGAAGCAATCATTATTAAACGAAAGATAAATACACAAGAATGAAATAAATGTTTAAACTGTTTTGTTGACATTTTCTTAACGTTTCTGGAGTGCAGTCTATAGGTGGAAGGATGAAATAGGGTGAGTGGGAGGGGGGGGGGGGGGGGGGGTGAGTGCTGGTGGACTTGCAAGAAATGTGCACAATAATTGAACGGCCATTTGTCAGTCATGATCTTGTGATAAAAAATATTTTATGGGTTGTTTACATGACGTCACACAACAACGGAGAAATGGGGGAGGGGTGGGGGATTCCGGTGTTTGTTTTGTTAAGTGGGAGTAAGGATTGAGGTGAGAATATATAACGTAGCTTGTTTATTTACGTCA
Organism: Physella acuta; assembly: GCF_028476545.2. NCBI lineage: Eukaryota > Metazoa > Mollusca > Gastropoda > Physidae > Physella > Physella acuta. The sequence continues at coordinate 49,505 of NW_026733141.1, forward strand.
AAATGATGGTGAGTGGGTTGCTGGAGCAGTAAAGGTTGTTTGAAGTGGACGGAATGTAGTGGCGACAATTGTAATATTAGGACTATTATTAGGGTATGAATTTTGTAAAATTTCTTATAACTATTATTTTTCTTTAAATTTAAAGGAGTTACGTTGACTAACGGATGAGCTATAAGTGTACAGGTGTGTTGAGTGATGAGATATAATACAGGTGTGTTGGGTGATGGGCTATAATTATACAGGTGTGTTGAGTGATGAGCTATAATACAGGTGTGTTGAGTGATGAGCTATAATACAGGCGTGTTGGTTAACTGATGTTGAGCTCTCTATCCATGTCATATTTTACATACTGTACCAGTGTCCTACATACTGTACCAGTGTCCTACATACTGTACAAGTGTCCTACATACTGTATCAGTGTCGTATAGATTGTACCAGTGTCCTATAGACTGTACCAGTGTCTCACATACTGTACCAGTGTCTCACATACTGTACCAGTCTCCTATGGACTGTACCGGTGTCATATAGACTGTACCAGTGTCTCACATACTGTACCAGTGTCTCACATACTGTACCAGTGTCTCACATACTGTACTAGTGTCTCACATACTGTACTAGTGTCGTATAGACTGTACCGGTGTCATATAGACTGTACCAGTGTCTCACATACTGTACTAGTGTCTCACATACTGTACTAGTGTCGTATAGACTGTACCGGTGTTATATAGACTGTACCAGTGTCTCACATACTATACCAGTGTCTCACATACTGTACCAGTGTCTCACATATTGTACCAGTGTCTCACATACTGTACCAGTGTCGTATAGACTGTACCAGTGTACTCAGTAATTTAAGATAAAACACTCCAGGCAACAATAAGCAATTTGGATGCGGCTAGGCCACAAAAGTTTATAATTAAACAAAAAATATTTAATCTCAGCATTTTGGACCTCGGGGTATTTGGGGATTGTTTTTAGGGGAGGGGGATGGGGAGTTGGGCGGATATTTAGGTTTTGCGTATGTGTAATATAATATGGTGCTTAAACATATAAGCCTATATATATTTAGAGAGAGAGAGAAAGAGAGAGAGAGAGAGAAATGGAATAGACGATGTTGGGACAGATGTAAGGTAGTTTAGGGTACAGACCTCTGTCAAGATGAACCGGGCCAAAGCCCCCCATGGCCCATAGAGTTACGGGGATGGACGACCATCTATATAAAGGATATACGTATTTACAAAACTATGGGGGATGGGGGCAAAGAAATACAAAAACGTAAATAGGGTTTGATTGGACACACCTTGCACAAACTAACAAACAAAAGCAATCAAGTATTGGATTGGAATCTCCAAGGGAATAGGAAAGTGGGAACGCTGAAACAAATTTGGAAAAGATCAGCTGTCAGTGAAGCAGAAGCAAGGGGAATGTCGTGGACTCAACTGGGGTACAACGGAGGGATGTGGTTGTGTACCACGAGGTGTCCACAGAAATAATGATGTTAGGACAAAGTCGTAGCGAGGGGGGGAGGGGGGGGGCGGGGGGTGCGGACCGCACCGGGTGACACCATTTAGGGGGGTGAAACCAAGGCAAAAAATAGCAAAATATATAGAGAAAAACTTGAGGGGGGGTGCAAATCAAAAATTTGAAAGCTTGTCCCCGGGAAGGGTCGCTACGCCTCTGGGGGGTGACACCATTAAGTGCCGCACCGGGTGACACCCGACCTCGCAACGCCACTGTGTTGGGATATATATTTACACGTACGCATAGTAAAATGTTCTTTCGGAAATGGTGATACATGAAGTGGGTGAAGTAGAGTTCACCTATCTCTGTGACCGCGGCATGTGAAGGGGTGGTATGACCCCCCCCCCCCCCTATGCCGAGTCTCCCATCAGAGTTGGATGGACTCAAGAATGACATCAAGACACAAGCGCGGGATCTGAACTCGATACTTTCGAATTAGCAGACACGAGCTCCACCACCAAACCACACCGTTACATACGCATACACATACACGTGTATATTAAAACTTTGAGCACGCAATCACCGCCTAGCTTCACCTCACCCCCGGGCAAACAAAAACTGCACCGACCCGCCATTGTGCTGCAGACGCCTTGCATCCCCAGCCCTCGATGACAACAACCCTCCCGTCTAGCTGCTATGGCAACCAGTCATAGAATAGAAATTAAAAAAAAAACTTAACGAACCAAGAAGAAACAAAATCTCATCAAAAAAAATAGTCGGGACATCGATTTTTCGTGAAATGTTTACAACCAAGGATTATCGTTTTAAAAATTTTCCTATCTCTTCTCGCAGACGTGGATTACAGCTTTAATAATGTCGCGTGTGTTTTCCCGCCTCGAGCGTGGTGAGGTATTTTATCTCTGCTAGAACTGTCTGGCATCAAGGGCAGATAATTTATGTAAGACTATTGTTATATTTTTTAACCTGAAATGTTAGATTAGGGGAGATAATTTATATGAGAGTTGATGGGTTTCATTGATTTAATTAAAATGTCAAACGGTGACCAATAATTTCTGTGATAATGTTGATATTTTATTGCGTGGAATGCTAGGCTAGAACTGATAATGTTGTTATATTTTATTGTGTGAAATGCAGATGATGTTTGTGATATTGGTGGGGTATTTCATTGAATTGTCTAAAATATAGGACTAGATCAGATGTTTGTTATATTGGTGTGATGTTTGATTTAATAGTCTAAAATGTACTAGAATACATAAAGTTTTAGGTATTGGTTTCGTATTTTATTGAAATGTCTAAAATGCTGGACTAGGATAGATAATGTTTGTGGTCTTGGTGTGGTGTTTGATTTAAGTGTCTAAAATGTTGGACCAGGACATTTGTGGTATTGGTGCGGTGTGATTGAATTATCTCGACTAGTGTCGATGATGATACCGTGTTCAATACTCGACCTGTTAGACGAGAGACCTTAAAACCTCGATTAAAACACGGGTTCCTTGCTTTGAACTTTTAGGATTTCTTTTCGGAGATAAATGTGGGTTAGGTCATAAGGTTAGTCGGGTGTGTGGGTTAGGTCATATGGCAACTCTGGTGTGTGGGTTAGGTCAAAATGTTAGTCTGGTGTGTGGGTTAGGTCAAAATGTTAGTCTGGTGTGTGGGTTAGGTCAAATGGTTAGTAGGGTGTGTGGGTTAGGTCAAAAGGTTAGTCGGGTGTGTGGGTTAGGTCAAAAGGTTAGTCGGGTGTGTGGGTTAGGTCAAAAGGTTAGTCGGGTGTGTGGGTTAGGTCAAATGACAACTGTGGAGTGTGGGTTAGGTCAAATGACAACTCTGGTGTGTGGGTTAGGTCAAAAGGTTAGTCTGGTGTGTGGGTTAGGTCAAATGGTTAGTCGGGTGTGTGGGTTAGGTCAAATGACAACTCTGGTGTGTGGGTTAGGTCAAAAGGTTAGTCTGGTGTGTGGGTTAGGTCAAATGGTTAGTCGGGTGTGTGGGTTAGGTCAAATGACAACTCTGGTGTGTGGGTTAGGTCCAATTTAATAGTCGGTTGTGTGGGTTAAGTCAAACGGCACTTTAGGTTTGTGGATTAGGTCAAATGATCATTCAGGTTTGTGGGTTAGGTCAAATGCTGTATTTCTTGTCAACCAACTTTTAAAAAATCTGTGATGCTTACGCCTAAAGCTCAGCCCAAACAACCTTTGAGAATTGCTATTTAGTAACTGAGTAAGTCAACAGGTCATGGACAACTAAGTTCATGAATTATTTGACACCGACATTCTGTCAGCAAATCTCGTCTGTTCCCGGCATTAAACGCTTCATTAATACGTGCGTTCATTATTCATTTCTCGAACATTCTACAGAGATGGGGATAGATATAAAACAGTATAGAGTTTGTTAAAAATTTCGCAAGAACAGGGGCCAATATATCAGATAGTGTTTCTTTCAGACATTTGGGTAGGGGGAGGGGGTATATTCTTGAAATTTTCACGAAGCGTACTCTGGTTAAAGTAAATATGTGTTCTATACAAATTATGTTGTTTTTGTTTTATTTGTTTTTTAACGCAATTTCCATACTGACAATTGCGATTATTAATTCGTTATTTCTGGATGGATGGATGGATGGATGGATGCGTGTCCGCAGCTTTAAGTCGTATCTCCTCCTCAACGAAGCAATATCGAGGACTAGTTCCAAAAGCAAATATGTTAAGCAAGTTCCGAGGATGATTGTGGGCCAAAAAAATTCGCGGAATTCCTTCCTGAATTTCCCGGAAAAGCCAAAAAACCTAAAAAATGCAGTTTTTGGCCCATATCTCGGCAACCAGACCACTTAGCGACTTGAAACATTTACCAATCGATTCCTGCCATAATTTAGAACAATATTGCCGAAGAAAGTTTTCAAAAATATCCTTTCGTTCGGACCCTAAAAATTAATTAAGGAAATTGCGCTTAAATTGTCACTAGTTTTGTGGGAGAGGGGAGGTAGACCTGCTCCGTGAAACACTACAAATAGTGAGGTAAGGACGTGTATCTCAGTGAGACTAGGGACGTGGATCTCAGTGAGACCAGTGATGTGTATCTTAGCTAGTGAGACCATGGACGTGTATCCCAACCACTGAGACCAACTACCTCTACCTTTGCCGTCCCGTTATGCCACAATATTCTATCGTGACTTGGAAATCTCCTCTCGGTGCCGCAGGAATCTACAGCAATCACCGAATACATAAACGGCATTAGGCCCATAATGCGTGGAGCCGGGGCCGAAAGAATAGCTCCCAATCAGCCAAGCGGAAGCTGGGCCCACTTTATCGTAGGCATTAAGTTTCATCGAGCTGCAGGCTGGGGGTGGGGGCGGTGGGGTGAGTGCTCTTGTAGGGAGATGGTTATCTATGTGTGACCCGGCAGTTTGAAATAACAGTCGAGTCATTGGATGCTACAGGCAGCAACTTGTTCATATTACAGATCTGTGTGTACCTTGTTTTGGTGGAAAATTACAGAGCGAATGTGACTTAAGTGTAAAGCATTAAACGGTAGAGAAAAATTGTAAATATGTCGCTCTTGGTGGAATAGGTATATTTGGGATGGGGGAAGGGGGGTCTGGTTTATGTGTATTTGGGATGGGGGAAGCTGGAATATGTAAAGTTTGGATGGGGGAAGCTGGAATATGTAAATTTGGGATGGGGGAAGCTGGAATATGTAAATTTGGGATGGAAGATGTGGAATGATGGAATATGTGTATTTGGGATGGTAGATGGGGGTAGCTGGAATATGTGCATTCGGGATGTTAGATGTGGGATGATGGAATGTTCGAGGTATAGAAAACATGTAGGCCTACTGGTCTAGTCTGTTGGAAAAAGTCAACCCGCGGTCCTGGGCTCAAAGCGATAGTAAAAAAAAAAGGCGGGGGGCGGAATTTTTTCAAAACCATATCGACAATTCCGAAAAATATTGTTTTAAATTTAAAATTGGTACAACTTAACTAATCGGAAGGTAGTGTTTTGTGATCTATTTTAATTTTTTATACTTTATTTTAGTACATTAATATATGACTATGCAATATAAAGAAGCCAATTGTTTGATAGAATATTGCATGACCCGCGTCATTTGTTTGCTATTGATTCCACATTGTTCATTGACTTAGACATCTAACTACAAAAATAACACGTACCACAGTTTATGCCTCTAGGGCATCGCTAACAACCCTAATTCTCGAACCTTCTCAACTCTGATCAGTAGCTATCGGTCTTTATACTGGTCTCTACGCTTATATTCCACAACTTTTGAAACCATAGTCTGACTATTGTTTAATGTATTGAACTACTTGGTTCACCCCCCCCCCCCCCTCACCCGCAATACCCACAAGTTTAAATGAATTAGTTCAATTAATTTATTTCTTTATGTCCATCAAAATCTATACCTATTTTTCACAAGATTTGTTTAACCTATCGATTTTCGGAGGAAAATTATCGATCCCCACTCAACCCGCCTCATTCAGCAGAAATCTTTGAATCAACGCGGTAAAAACCTGCCCACTTTACATTAGCCATGATTTAAGAACGCATTAGTTTATCAGCTAGCAGTACAAAAAATCGGTGCTCTTCTGTCATGAAGAGTGGGCAAAGCCGCTTTTCAGTGGTAGAAGTTTCGTTTAGTGCTGAAGCAATCGTTTATCTTGAAAATGAAGCCTTAAAAATCCTAAAAATACAGTTTTATTGAACTGAATGTTGAAATTGTTGGCCAAATTCTATCCTTCGAGTGTTTTGTGTATTTAATTTTAATGACACGAGTTTTTTTTAATGCTAAAATAGCGGAGGCTGTTCAAGATTTCACCATCATTAAATCTGAGATTTTTCTAAACTGAGATTTTCTCAACAATTGTAAAAAATATCAAATGTCAAACTTTATTGATTTAAAAGAATAAATATAGAAACATTGTATAATTTTGCTCAACTCCAACAAAATGAGGTCTCTGGACTGGTATTTGCTCATATAGCTGATAGAATGTATTACCTCAGACTGTTGTCATCTAGTATATAGTCCTGTACTTGATAGAATTGACTTGCCCGTGACATGAATTAGCCCGTATAGTAAACTAGACCACAATCAACCCGTATAATTCTTTGAGTAATATAAAAAGATGAACTAGTATACAGATCCTGTGTTAGTTCAGGCTGAGGGCAAGCTTATATAACAGTGGATACTCGGAACTAACTCGTGTACACTGTAACAATAAGAGTACACATTTAAGGACAACCATTGTACACACTCCGGTAGAACTCATGTACACAAGCTGTAACAGCATGTGTACATTGTAACAGTCTCTGTGTACACCTTGTACACATTCTAGACCAATGTACACATCCCAGATCTATGTACACATTCCAGAACAATGTACACTTTCCAGAAAGATATACACATTGCAGAACGATATACACACTCCAGAACAACATACACATTCCAGAACGATGTACACATTTCAGATAAACCCGAATACACTAACTATCCGCGTGCGTACTTCCAAACAACCTGTGTACAATCTGATCACAACTACACAAACTTTTTTTGGAGCTATACATTGTCATGACATTTGGGCCTTTATATAAAAAAGCACCCAATAAAGTTTAAGGAACATTCTATTCCAAATAAAAATCTGTTAGAATGCCTAAAACTAAAGATGTGTCCTTGAAGAACTTTTTAAAAATAAATTGTCACAACAAATAAATATTTTGTTGGCCTGAAACTAATTGAGGTAGAAAGCAGTTTCTTTATCATAGATTGTCGTCGTAACGTCGTCCTTAAGACATTATCAGGCTTACCACTAACTTCATACACTAACTACATTCTGTATTTGGTAAGGCCGATGTGTCAAGCATACACTAACTTCACTCTGTATTTGCTAATACAGGTCCTCAAGTAAATTCCTCAAGTCCTCGACCACCCCAAACCAAAAGCTCCCCCATTCTACTCCCCCACCCCCCACACACACTCTCCCCACCCAACCCCCCCCCCCACACACACACACCCTCCCCACCCCACCCCCCCTCCCCCCACCCCATACACACACACACAGCACCACAAGTTTAAACAAAGATCGGCGACCAGAGCTTGGAAATTGATTTGTATAGTCGATGACAAGTTCTGGCCAAATGTCCCACCAGACTGACGGAGGGAATATGGAGTAGGGACATTGGCATCTGGACATGGCGGGGACAAATTCAAGGCGACACAACTCGAGTCTTTGGGGCACAATAAAGGGACTGTACTCTATCGTTTAGTGCATATTATAGGGATTTTACTTCAATTCTTTAATTAAAGTATATTAAGGCGACTGTACTCTATCGTTTAGTGCATATTATAGGGATTTTACTTCAATTCTTTAAAGCTAATTAAGGGGACTGTACTCTATCGTTTAGTGCATATTATAGGGATTTTACTTCGATTCTTTAAAGCTAATTAAGGGGAATGTACTCTATCGTTTAGTGCATATTATAGGGATTTTACTTCGATTCTTTAAAGCTTATTAAGGGGACTGTACTCTATAATTTAGATTGTTTTGTAAATACTAAAAGGTCTGACGCTATTCATTAGGGCCTATTAAGGGGATTGTACTTGATGCTTTTGCTAAAATATAATACTTTAAAACAAAAAGAAAACCTTGCCTGCATCAAATGTTAACCTCGCAAAAATTTTGTGCTGCAATCAATATAATTGGGATCTGATTTATGCAAGTCTCTGCTACATAAACATCATTTTTAATCCACGTTTTATCTTCTCAAAGCTGCAAAATGCTGTCAAAGTAACAATCCCGCCAGGGGGCGCCCATGGAATGTCTGGTTAATTAAATTTCAGCATCACACCGGAAGTGAATACCGCAGACAAATAGACGGCACAGAGGTTTGGCATAAACGCAGCAGTAAAGAATTCTTACGGAAAATAATTGGCTGTTTCTGTGGGAGTTGTGGCGCACCTGACAGTATAAAAACGTGTCGAACTTTTGCTTTGGTCGTCACAACATTCAGACGAAAAATGTAGGTGTTGACTGTACAGACTTTTCTAGAGAAAACACACAAGCCCAGCTTATAATGAAGTAAGATGTGGTGTTTATAAAATCATATGTTTAACATGCAAACATAGCTCTATACCTACCAGAGACATACTCGCAGACTCTTGAGTTTGAGAGCCCTTATACATATATATATATATATATATATATATATATATATATATATATATATATATATAGGCCTATATATATATAGGCCTATATATATATATATAGGCCTATATATATATATATATATATATATATATATATATATATATATATATATATATATATATATATATACTTATATATAAAGGGCGGGCTACAGATGTTACCGTTTTTGTATATAACACGGGCTGTAACGCCCCTTTAGCCCACCTTACCAACGTCACTAACACCACCACACCACACACCACCACACCACCACACCACCACACCACCACACCACCACACCACCTACAAAGACTAGTAGGCGGCCTAAGATGTAACCAACAAACCAATCGCCCCACTCACAAAAACATTCAATAACACTAAAAAGTATTTGCTTTGCGCAATGTCCCGTCATCACATTTGTCCTCCCCCCCCCCCCCCCCCCCCCCACCCACACCACCTCTCTGGCTATTCCACTGAATGTATTACTACTCATTAAGCAATCCCAGACCACGCAAGCCGCAAATTTAACCCAATTAGATGTCGCCCACATTTCTAGCCTGCGTCCCGGCCTCGCGAGGGTTAATCACGGCGCTAATCTGTTGGCGACACAGGCACAGAGACAATAATCACGACCGATGTAATTAGAGCATGAAAGCCTTCATTAAAGCCCCCCGTGGTGATTCGTGACGAACTGCGGGGATTAAACGGGATTAGGTTATTAAAAAACTAATAATACCACACGGCAGGGGCGTTTGTAAATCTAGACAATAATCAGGGCTGGACCACGTGACACAGGTAAATAAACACCATATGTGTAATACCCACCTGTGTTGTAAACAATACAGGTGGTCGGGTTACGTTGTAAGTAAATAGAACAGGTAGGTAAGGATTAGAACAGTACATGTAGTTCGGTTACGTTAAGTTTGAAACAGTCGAGGTAGTTCGATTACCGTGCAGGTAAATAGAACAGGTAGGTAAGTTTGAAACAATAGAGGTTGTTGGGTTACCTAGCAGGTAAACAGAAAGGTAAAAAAAATATAGAAACGGTATAAGTAATTGGATTGCCTAGAATAGAAACAGTACAGGTAGTTCGGTTACCTAGCAGGTAAATAGAACAGGTAGTTAAGGATAGAAAGAGATATTTGGGTAATCTTCCATTGATTGAAAGTTACTTAAGGATAGAAATTGCAGAAGTATTGTTGTTACCTAGGATAGCATGAGTACAGCTAGTTGAGGCTACCAAAAACTTAAACAGTAGCTCTACAGGTAGGTTGAGTTACCTACACTATCAGACTAGTACTTTATTCTTCTTGTAAACATAACATGTAATTATTTGAACTACCAGCACTGATTGTTAAAATAACCTTACAGACGAAACATACATTACGCTTCACAATAGAAAAAGTCGTAGGATTCACCTATATACCCAGGAAAGCTAATGCGGGCTGTTTGTGTCCATTAGAACATGCAGCTAAGTACACAAACAGAAGCAGGGACAAAAATTGTTAGATTATCCAGTTACCCGTATCACGTGATGTAGTTTTCTGTGGATCACATAAGTAAAAACTAAAGAGCTGGGTGGACTCAGGGATGTTCTACGGACTAAAATTGGGAATTCGAATACAAGACTTTCGGGCAGTAGTTGTATGCTCTACGATCCGACCACGTCATGGATCACATACAAGTAGCCTACTATACACATATGATGTAACAATACGAGCATGGACACACCCGCATGCATTAGTCAGGTGGAAAATGCTGTCCAATAAACACAAAACACACTTCACGGAATGCACGTCCTCACACATAACAAAGAGACACCATATTGTAAGCAAACATGTCACGTGTGTGACAAGGGTCATATGACATCGCTGTGAGAAATCAGCATTTTGATGAGAGGACAAGGGTGTCTTCTTAAATTACATGGGTGTCAGGTGTATAGGCCAAGTGTGTCTTCTTAAATCACATGGGTCTCAGGTGTATAGGCCAAGGGTGTCTTCTTAAATCACATGGGTCTCAGGTGTATAGGCCGTGTCTTCTTAAATCACAGGGGTCAGGTGTATAGGCCGTGTCTTCTTAAATCACAGGGGTCAGGTGTATAGGCCGTGTCTTCTTAAATCACAGGGGTCAGGTGTATAGGCCGTGTCTTCTTAAATCACAGGGGTCAGGTGTAGAGGCCAAGGGTGTCTTCTTAAACCACATGGGTCAGGTGTATAGGCCAAGGGTGTCTTCTTAAATCACAGGGGTCAGGTGTATAGGCCGTGTCTTCTTAAATCACAGGGGTCAGGTGTATAGGCCAAGTGTGTCTTCTTAAATCACATGGGTCTCAGGTGTATAGGCCAAGGGTGTCTTCTTAAATCACAGGGGTCAGGTGTATAGGCCGTGTCTTCTTAAATCACATGGGTCAGGTGTATGGGCCGTGTCTTCTTAAATCACAGGGGTCAGGTGTATAGGCCAAGGGTGTCTTCTTAAATCATATGGGTCAGGTGTATAGGCCAATGGTGTCTTCTTAAATCACAGGGGTCAGGTGTATAGGCCGTGTCTTCTTAAATCACATGGGTCAGGTGTATGGGCCAAGGGTGTCTTCTTAAATCACAGGGGTCAGGTGTATGGGCCAAGGGTGTCTTCTTAAATCACAGGGGTCAGGTGTATAGGCCGTGTCTTCTTAAATCACATGGGTCTCAGGTGTATACATCAAAGAAAAAATTCAGTCAAAACTTCAAATATTCAGGCAGCAAGACTTTCACGGTTCAAAGACTCTGCTTCTACCTAAGGCCAACTTCTTCAAGGTTGGATGCTGTGTTGTGAAGGGCAAAGACCAACTTTTAAAACTGAGGGCTATGGTATGAGGGGCAAAATACCATCTTTCTCAAAGTGTGAAGCTATGGGGTGCAAAACCAGCTTCTTTAAAATCGAGTTATGAAGTGCAGACCAGCTTCTTCCAAGTTGGAGGTTATGGTATGAATGGCAAAAGACCATCTTCAAAGCTGGTGAAGCTACATAATCAAATTATAAAGCATTATTAAAATAAATATGATTGAGAACCTTCGATTGTTTGTTCAACATGCAGATCGTCTGAGTGTGTGTGTCCCTCCCCCCCCCCCCCCCGCCCCGCCCCCACCCATCTAATAGAAGTTTCTTGAAGAGCCACAACTTGCCTCTAATTCTGTTTGCAGTGTTCAATATTCAGATAAGCCCAACATCGTTACGTGGATGGCTATACATAATGGAATTATTTAACACGGGGAAACCCCGAATATAGATGCTAGTGTACACGTCGTTCTCTGTGTTTGTCTCGTCGAGATACAGTTTCTCTTTCTAGAGGTCTCAGGTTACTTACAGCCTCTTAGGAGGTGGTTGTGGAGGGTGTGTGTGTGTGGGTGGGTGGGTGGGTGGGTGGGGGTGCGTGTTCGTGTACATATGCGTGTGGGTGTGCGTGTGTGGGAGGGGTTTGCGTGTTCGTATATATGTGAGTGTGCATGCGTGTAGGTGTAGGTGCAGCTGCAGATGCAGGTGTACGCGTACGTTTACGTGTACGTGTACGTGTACGTGTACGTGTACGTGTACGTGTACGTGTGCGTGTACGTGTGCGTGTACGTGTGCGTGTGCGTTTGCGTTTACGTTTACGTTTACGTTTACGTTTACAGTTTACGTTTACAGTTTACAGTTTACAGTTTACAGTTTACAGTTTACAGTTTACAGTTTACAGTTTACAGTTTACAGTTTACAGTTTACAGTTTACAGTTTACGTTTACAGTTTACGTTTACAGTTTACGTTTACAGTTTACGTTTACAGTTTACGTTTACAGTTTACGTCTGCTTCAACGTCCACCTCCACGTCCACCTCCACGTCCAACTATACGCTACGTTTACGTCTATTTGTCTTCACATAGCTCACTGTTTACTGGTCTCAAGAATGAGCAGATTCCCGCTGTGACAGAAAACATGTCGTCAATTCATCCATTGTGCCGTACACACTTTGTTCCTTTAAAAATGTATAAGACTCCGCTGGTTCCACGGATAATTGGTTGACTAATTAATGTTGACTGGAAATTAACTCCCTTGGCTATGAAACGAGAATAATGTCCAATTTTTTTAAAATTCTGTTTGAATTTCTAAACAAGGTTTTATAATACCCAACATTTGAAGACTTAATAGGAGCTGAAATTTGTTTCATCTTATTTTGGTATTTTATGTGATTTTTCTAAACAAACAGATAATGTAAAAATTCCTATTCACAGTCAGGATAGAATGTCTAATTTATACAACTTTTTTTGTCTCCTATACTCTGTTGTTTTTTTCCCCCAGACATGTTTTGCATATTAATTCAGCAATAGCACCCCCACCCCTAAAACTCCTACGTATCCCCCCCCCCTATATCCACATCTCCTATTCCATCAACCATTTTTTATTGTTCAATCCTCTTTGGTCTCGGCGAGTCTGTTGTGAAATCCACCCCCTCCCCCATCCCCCCACCCCCCTAGTCTCGGCGAACCTGGAGCATTTCATTGAAGTTCCACAGAGGCATGCCCCAATCAATTTCACTACCCTACGGAGCAGAGGCAACAGCGGTACGACGGCTGGAACAATCTATAGTCGATGTACGGAGCTGGCTTAGGCTGGGGCATGAACAATACGAGAAACACTTTGTCATCTTCCACTTCTCCCCCCCCCCTTTCTCTCTCTCCCTCTCCCCCCTCCTCTCCCTCTCTCTCTCACTCTCTTTATGCCTACTGGAAAAGATCAATGTTAAGGGAGAGCAGCACGTTGAGATACATCTATATGATATCTATGTGTGAGCAGACGGGAGCAGACGGGAGCAGACGGGAGCAGACGAGAGCAGACGTGTTCCAGTTGTAACTCACGGGTCACGGGGACATGGACGGTGCCGGAGCGGTCGTTACCAGAATTTTGTTCCCGCGTGGGCTTCTGGAAGCGGCACAGCCTCTCACATGCGGGGATAGAGATCGGATTTCAGCGTGCGGTCGGGTTCTGTCACGTTATTAAAGATAGAACAACAGCGTTTGTTGTAGTTGATAACAGAACAACGTGTGTCCAGTTTTGTCACGTTGTTAACAGAACAACGAGTGGTCTAGTTCTGTCACGTTGTCAAAGATAGAACAACAGCATGTGGTCTAGTTCTGTCACGTTTTAAACAGAACAACAGCGTTTGTTCTAGTTCTGTCACGTTGATAACAGAACAACGTGTGTCCACTTTTGTCACGTTGTTAACAGAACAACAGCATTTGTTCTAGTTCCGTCATGACCTTAGCAGAACAAAAGTATTTTTTTTGTTCTGTCACATTGATAACAGAACAACGTGTGGTCTATTTTTGTCACGTTGTTAAAGATACAACAGTGTGCTTTTAAAGGTTTGTTTCGTTCCCTTGTTGTTTCGTTTACAGTTTTGTTAAAAGCCAGAGTTGTCAAAACATATCGAGCTAGGTTTGTTGTTTTCGACTTTGTTGAATCGGCCACATCCGTGCTCTATGTTATTGTTTAAGGTTAGGTATTTAAAGTATGGCGGGTTATTGCTCATTATCCCGGCGATACGCTGTGCTGTGTAAAATGTTATATTGCGTTGTGTACAGTTAGGCGAAGGGTACCGACGAATTGTATTGAAGAAATATAAATTAGGGAAAGGAATCGATTGTCAAAATGCAGCTAATCAAAACGCTGATATTGATTGACAAATATTCTGTCTGCGAGAAGTTGTAGCGCTATTTGTGAGCAAAGGGAGGGGGGTTGAATGGCAGTCGTAGAAACAGCAGACGTCAAGCAAAAGATTGTGTTTGGTACCAGTTGCGGGGATCACCCCCCCCCCCCTCGCCCCAGACGAATTACCAGATTTAACGACTGAATTTAACGGTACAAGTCTTTTAACCAACTGTGGGGCACTAGTGTAGCTGAAATCACAATGAAATGCGTTACGCGTCAATGGTTTTCTCGCTTGTCGCAGCCCGTCACGGTCGATCAGTTTCACGTAGTTCCGGTCTGATGGCCGACACATTTTCATCCCCCACCCCCACCCCGACACGTGCGTCTTTAAGGTGTGGTTTAGTAGCCCGCGGTCTTCACACTTGGGGACTATGCTACTACCTTTAGAGTCTCAAAAAACACAAAATACTAAGTGTCAAAATTATGTGACTGGCCGAGAAGAGAGTATGATATCTTTCCCATATGTTGCGGGTTCGAAACCTACGTTATCATAGTAAATTTTCTTGTTTTGTCACCCCCCCCCTTCCCCATCTAGCTGACCCCAGGTGGAAAAAGCCAGCTCACGTCACTGGCGTAGTTACGTCTTCTAGTAACGGTGGTGCAACTCAAATAATGACAACACCCTCACACCTTCTCGTGAATAGCGCTGTTGTCGCTGATAACCTTTGCCCTAGGACCTCACCGACAACAGGTCGAGAGAGCGATCGCGATGCGCAACCCATAATCTCTTCATCTGATACACATTATCTGGGCGCATCAATTATCTCCCGAGGCAAAAAGGAACCATATAAACAAAGCCTCGTTACATTTTTTTTCTGTCGATAATTGTGAGAATTCTATCATACTAATGCTTCGTTAATATGTTGTTAAGGTAAACATAGGGGTTACTTACAAACTAAATTAATCACCAGAACTTATTTTTGTTTATAAATCTATCTAAATCGTCCATAAAAAACTTGATAGGGTCGTTGGGGTACCGCAGAGTGGTGTGTCTATGTGTCGCATGGCGGCGCCCACCCCACTGTCCATACCTGACCACAGCCGTATGCCTTCTTCTAGGTGGCTCGCCTTGACCGTTGAAGATCTTCTAGGAACTCATGAGCCCTGGCCGGTGACCTTTACTTAAGGTCATACGCCCAGTGATGCCGTGTTAGCAGCAGCTGTTTGATTTTGTAGTTTTCTCTCCTAGAAGAGTTGCTGTCCACAGCTATCGAGCCTCATCTGCCCGGGGATTCGAACTCGGGACTTTTTAGCAACCATGAACTATATCGACCAGCACACACCGGCCCTTAATTTTTATGTGCTGAAGTCCAGAATTATAAGACTTCCAGCAAGCTAACGCCCCCCCCCCCAACACACCGACACGTTCATTCAAGAGTGGGACCGACCACATCACCGTAACATCTCCACGACAACCACTATCACGTTGTGTTTACCAACTCACTCATGACCCCCGGGCACCCTCTTTTTTTCTCCCCACCGGTGTACAAACGTTTTTTGTTTTTCTTTTCGTAGACATCTTTTCAAAACGATCCATGAGGGGGGGGGGGGTGTATGGGGGGGGGGGGGGGGCGAGGAAAAAAGAGTTCTCATCCCATCCACTTCTCGTTCACTTACCGCCTCCCCTCACCCTCACCACCTTTTCAATAAAGCTTGTCTGTCAAGACTAGCTCTATAATTTACAGCATCAATCTCCCCCCCCCCCCCGCCCTTCCCCCCCCCCCTCCTGTATAGACCTCCCCATCGTTAGCAAGATCACCGTCTACAATAGATTATTTGTCTTTCTCTGCTGGCTTTCCAATCAATACCCATCAATAGATCGAACATATTTTTTTTTGTTTGACGATCAAGCGACGCGATGACGCATGCCAGATTTTTTTTTCCACGCGTGAGTAAAATGCCAACGGCTCAAGTGTTGGGGGGAGAAACCAAACAGGCATCAATCGCACGTGAAAATTCCAGTCTGGCAGCTCGACCGTATCGAACGTTTTATCTGGCTAACTAACCGGAAACGTATCATGTACTGATTAGATCGAAAGCGGAACTAAACCGCCGATGGGCGTAATAAAATAGAAGGAATTACTGGGAGAAAGCGTGCATGGAATCAATACAACGTGCGGTATGTTTATGAAATCGTTATGTGCGTACTTGCTTGTTTGTATACAAAAAGAAATAAAAACAAAATGGCTGCCGGGTTTTTGTTTTTGGATAACTGTTGCTCGGTTTGAGCGTGCGTTCTGTCGAGATTGACGTCTGCTTTCCAGAGGTGCAACAGCGTGAGTTACGGGCCTTTTCGTGACAAGGATTGTTGTTAAAGCTAGTACATAAATTATTTCGGTTGTTTCGATTAGAAGATTGTTACAAAGATCGCAAGCCTACAAGGCGAGATAATAAAATAGAGAGTTTAAGATTAAGGTTTTTTAACTCATGATAGAAGAGTTACAATTGGATACTGTCAGCAAACCAAGTGGAAATTGGAACATTGGGTTAGGTTAAGGCTAGAGGATGTGTAAAAGTGGAAGGTCAGGATTTGTAGAAAGTGACGTGTGAAGTGGCACCACGTGGTTATATGGGCTGTGTCAGCGTCGCGTGTTGTCATGTGTAACGATGCAAACACGAGACGAGTACGATTTTACTCCTAGAGATTATAAATCCTTTCTGCGGATTTCTCACATTCTGGATACGTTCCACACAATGGCTGTCACCCTTCTTTAATTGTTCCATTCCAGTAATAGTCCTGTTTTTATTTTTCCACAATTTAAATTTGTCCCATTCCAGTAATAGTCCTATTTTTATTTTTCCACAATTTAAATTTGTCCCATTCCAGTAATAGTCCCATTTTTATTTTTCCACAATTTAAATTTATCGACTGGCCATAAAACCTCTAAGTCATGGGTTCCCAACCTGGGGGTCGCGACCCCCCTGGGGGTCGCGAAGGTCTTTTTGGGGGGTCGCCAACTGGTATACTAAACCTTAGTAGTTTGAAACAAAACATAAATATTTAGAAATTTTTTTGAAATTCGGCTTTATTAACATCACTGGAAATGTAATAGAGAAGAAACAAAGCGCATTGTACAAAGTTGTTCTCAGTCACGCATGTATACAATCTTCAAAACTAAAACGTCATTTGAGACAAGTCATTCGGAACACACACAAAAATATATGGAGTTCTTTCGTCGGTAAGAAGCTAGTTGCAAACGCCAGAGACTTGATCGAACAGGAAGTTTTCACCAGCATTAGTGCAAGCATCTAATGAAATCGCGATAGAAAATGCCAAGCAAAAAAAAAAAAAAAAAAATAGGAGAAAATCTGATCAAACGCTGCATGTACGTTAATGTTAAATAACACATTTTTATTGAAATTAAGCTTTCACCATTGTTTGCTTTTCAAGTTGATAAATCAACAGACGTGAGTTCGTGTTGGCAGTTGCTAGTCTGTGTCTATATTCATGCGGATAATAGCAAAGAAGAGTTGCTATTTTGTGAAGATAGCATGGAAAAAATAAATACTATTTTTTTTTTAAACGGGATGATTAAAATGGGTTAGAACGGCTGTGGGGGTTTGTACGGATGGTGCGCCATCTATGTTTAGCTCAAAATCGGGCTTTCAGAAAACAGAAAAGATTTAGCTCCCTAACCATTACCCTAACCAATCGACATCAAGAGTCCATTGCTAGTATAAGTCGTAAATTATATGAAATCTGGAGCCTTCAAAGAACTGAGCAAAAACATTAATATAGATCACGAAGTTCTGCTCTTTTACACTACAGTACGCTGGCTGTCAAACGAAATGTTGTAAATTGTGTTTTTGAATTGAAATCTGAAATCAAATTGTTCTTGAAAGTGCAAAGGAAACAAGACTTTTTGGTATACTTAAAACGACATAGAGTGGTTTAAGAGAGTATCATACCTAGCAGATGTGTTCGAACATCAAGGTAAGCTTAACCTGAAGATTCAGGGAAAATGAACGAATATTACAACTTTCCATGATAATCTCGGGGCATTTTTATCAAAGCTGCAAAATCGGTAAAGAAAATAAATCTTGGAAATATTGTTAATTTGAGAAACTCTGCGGTGTGGTAGATGAATCTGATTGGGAGATAATTAAAATTTTGAAAGAAGCGATTTATGGGCATTTTGAATCTCTTGAAAACGAACTGCATCGCTATTTCTCTGAGCTGAAAAAAGAGGAATCTGCATTTACGCATTATCCATGCTCTTCTTCCATTGATGTTGCCAGCATTCCCGATGAATTACAAGATGAATTCTTGGATTTGCAGAATGATTCCGAGTAAGATGAAAAACTGCAGACACAATTTTGGTGTAGTATTCACCATTCATACCCAAACGTAAAATTTATTGACTTTTCGAGAATATATTTTCAACACTATTCTTTGATTAAAAACAAAATTAAGATACTTATAATGACATAGGTTGGCGTTAAAAAAAATTTTTTAAATTAAAAACTTAACCACGAAGGTTTAGTGAATAGTATGCAATTTTACTCATGCTATTAAAACAGTTATCAAGAGTAGTTCATATTGAAAGTCTACTAGCAAATCTTATTATAGTGCTTATTACTTTCCATACTAATTTCGGCTTTTTAATTCTATGGGGGTCGCGGGTCACTTACTTTTTATAAAAGGGGGTCGCCACTCGAAAAAGGTTGGGAACCACTGCTCTAAGTGCTTGATTTACAAATGTCCCCTACAGCCAATGTCACCTACAACAAGAGTATCCTAATGTTGTTACCAACAACGAAGTCACGTACGGCAAATGTCCCCACAACAAATGTCCCCACAACAAATGTCCCCACAACACATGTCCCCACAACAAATGTCCCCACAACACATGTCCCCACAACAAATGTCCCCACAACACATGTCCCCACAACAAATGTCCCCTACAGCAAATGTCCCACAACAAATGTCCCCTACAGCAAATGTCCCCCACAACACATGTCCCCACAACAAATGTCCCCACAACAAATGTCCCCACAACAAATGTCCCCACAACAAATGTCCCCACAACAAATGTCCCCCAACAAATGCCCCCACAACAAATGTCCCCCACAACAAATGTCCCCACAACAAATGTCCCCACAACAAATGTCCCCACAACAAATGTCCCACAACAAATGTCCCCTATAGCAAATGTCCCATACTGAGCAGACAGGTTGTTGTGACGACCATTATTTAAACACATCTCTAATCTCTGTACCGGGCTAACCAAAACAAACCAGTACACACACACACGCACTCACTCACTCACTCACACACACTCACACACACACTCACTCACACACTCACATACACACACACACACTCACACACACTTCATCGCCTTGTCCATCAACACCCAGCCTCTATCTCCCCGCTAATCAATGACCAATAACCACGACAATGATAATCTTTTGAGTTCTCTTCACCAGCCCTTCACACCCCCTCCCCCTTCACCCAACCATGTTACATCACCAGGCAAGGGCCTCCGGTGTGTGACCAGCCCCCCCCCCCCCCCCACACACCAAAGATAACAGTGACGGTCTCGATCAATACCAGATGAGTACCATCAGAAAACAAGAGAACGAGAGTACTTACGTGGAGAAACTGACGGAATGTGTAAACTCTAATCCACAGCCGTAATCCTCCGCGAGTCTCAACATTCCCGAATATTCCAAACTCAGAAGAAGCACGCAACACACACAAAGGGTGGGAACCAATTTTCTTTTTAAAACACAAACTGGCAAATTGAGAATAATACGATGGGGGTGTAAGAAAAAAATTTGGCCACGTCGTGAAAAAAAATTGAAAAAATAAATCTGGTTAATCCGTTGAAGAATTTAATTTCGTAACGTGGCCTGGATTTAGCCTACAGAAGTGGAGGAGATGCAACGTGGTTTTCATCGTGAGCAGGGCATGGTCGTAGTAACTCCGGGCAAACCTAGATCTACTGGTGGAGTGACTTCACATTCTCTAGTTATCAACAGGCACGTTTTTCACTACACTGAGCTCGTGGAAGGCGCACACGCGCGCGCACACGCACACACATACACACACATCTCGTGCCGGGGTTTCAGTCCCCTCGCGCGAGACTTGCGCGCGCACAGGCGGCGGCGCAGGGTTCGCGCGTCTACTCTCTACCACCAGCGTGCAGTGTGGCTAAAAATAGCCCTGCTCACCCGACGTGATGTATCTATCATTAAAACACTCAAGTTTTGTAGATGAGATAAGGCAGACACAGATCAGGGCTCCATGTTGTATTGTTCCACGCCACCATGGAAACTGATACAAATAAATGGTGGCGCTGCTAGGGTTTTCTGGGTTGTTAGTTTTTTTTTTGTAAGGCGCGCGGGAGGAGAGGGGTTGTTCCCATCCCTTAATGATACCACAGCCATGCCAAATTATACATGTAATAAATATATAGGTAAATCGAGCAGCTGTATGTTACATCATACCAGTTGTTTTGTGTTCGGGAGACCAAGATGTCGGTTAACCTTTGTTCCGACAGGCATTCTTCACATCTTAACAATGGTTCATGACATCCCCCCCCCTCCATCATATACATCATGGAATTCTTCCTAGTAAAGAAGAATAGGCCTAGGGGGGGGGGGGGGAGAGGAAGATGGTGTGTACTGGCTAAATATGAAAACACGTTAAGTTTGTATGCTGGTAGATATTTTCTTATATGAAGTCAAGGTCTACAGATCTAAGACTTGTTGTTCCGAAGATCTAACAATACACAGCGTCATTTCAAAGATCTTAGATGTAGAGCTTCCAGTTAAAAGATCGTTTAATATAGAGGATCAGTTCAAAGATATGGAGATCATTTGTCCTTGAGATCTTTGTCCTGAGATCATTTGTCCTAGAGATCATTTGTCCTTTAGATAATTCGTCCTGATGTCATTTGTCCGTAAGATATTTTGTCTGGGATATTGAGTCTGAGATCATTTGTCCTGTCCCCATAGAATCAGTTCAAAAGATCTTTAGATATGAAACATCAGTTCAAAGTTTTTAAAATATGCGGCATCAGTTCAAAGATTCTGAGATATACAGAATCAGTTCGGGTTTTATTAGCAGATCCAAGTATAACAATCATATTTGTGAACAAAGGTAAGATCTTTTACCCAAGGAATTCTGTAAGATTCTAAGTCTTCGGTTCTACGGGTCTTAACCTCTACTGTATCAAAGATGCCCTATGACCTCTATAAAAAGATGTTAAATCACTACATCTCCTTCAGCTTATATTCTCAAAGATCTTCACCCACTACATCATCTGTAAAACGTTATTTCTCTGCACCCTCACATATCTTAACATCCTCTTTAGAAAGTTCTTAAGCTCTACACCGCCTGTAAAAATATCTTAAGCCATACACCCTCAATGATCTTAACATTCTCTTTAGAAAGATCTTAAGCTCTACACCGCCTGTAAAAATATCTTAAGCCATACACCCTCAATGATCTTAACATTCTCTTTAGAAAGATCTTAAACTCTACACCGCCTGTAAAAATATCTTAAGCCATACACCCTCAATGATCTTAACATTCTCTTTAGAAAGATCTTAAGCTCTACACCGCCTGTAAAAAGATCTTAAGCCCCACACCCTCAAGAAAACCTAACCACTACATCCTCTGTAAAAAGATCCTAACCCACTACACCCTCAAAGATCTTAACACACTGCATCCTCTGTAAAAAAAATATACTAAACCCTACGCCCTCAAAAGATCTTAACAAGCCCTACACCCTAAAAGAACTTCACCAGGGCATCCACCACCCAAAGATCCTAAGCCCTACGCCCTCAAAAGATCTTAACAAGCCCTACACCCTCACAGATCTTCACAACAGCACCCACCACCCAAAGATCCTAAGCCCTACGCCCTCAAAAGATCTTAACAAGCCCTACACCCTTACAGATCTTCACCCCAGCACCCACCACCCAAAGATCCTAAGCCCTACGCCCTCAAAAGATCTTTACAAGCCCTACACGCTCCAAGAACTTCACCACAACATCCACCACCCAAAGATCTTGAACCAGACGCGTGTGGACGCACATCTCCGGGCCCTGATTTCTAAGCACGTCCAACTGGCCAGCCAACCCCCATCAAATTACGCTGACCAGCAGGTTTCTTCTGGGGCTTCTCTAGACCATCTATTTAATTAGAGTCGGGTAACGAATGATGGAGGGCGAGACGATCCTAGGATATATATGTATTACACAATATCGAGGAAAGGAAAGGAGGTGGAATGTTGGAGGCTGAATAATGAATACTCCCTAATACAGTATTTCTGACGTTAACAAAGAATACTTTATACAACAGCTTTAATAACATCAACAGAAATGAATACTCCCTACTACAGTATCATAGACGTTAATAACAATGAATACTCCCAACCATAGCTTTTGCTACGTTATTAGCAATGATTACTCCCTACATTTTTTTTTTGACGTAAGCAAAAACGAATACACCGTATCGCTGCATTAGTGACGTTTCAAACATCTTTTCATGTCCTGTCCTGGCCTTTAGTGCAGATAGTTCAAGTAACTAATCAATGACGCTGACTCTAGGATTTTTCAATCCCAACGGATTCGAAAGGTTGGGTTAAAAAAAACAAATCTATGTAATTTTAATGTTATTAGTAGTCGACTACTGGAGTAATGCGTGTCGAACTCTGAAACTGGCTGTTTAGTCTGTTTTCGCGCGACGTCATTTCACCATGTGATAATCGTTAAATGACGTCATACGACACATGATTATGACTCATATGCGCTATGTGACGTCATATGGCAATTGACTACGTGAATCAAAATTTGAGGAGCTTTGGTCTAGTATTGAAAAATAAAACAATGACACGACGTTATTTTCAAGATGAGTTACATGGTTGCTATGGTGATTATCTACATGCCCTGAAATAAAATATGCTTCCTCTTTGTATCCTAAATAACCATGCATGTGAGTTGTTTGGTATTTTGTAATGAAATGTGATCAATTATAGAGGATGTGACAAAAATGTGATCAAATGGGGTGGATGGGACAAAAGATGTGATCTTATCAGTGGATGTGAATTTTAAAAATGTGATAAGTCAAGATGCTATGATTTAAGAAAATGTGGTCAAATCAAGTGGTTGTGACTTAAGAAAATGTGGTGTCAAGGGACTGTGACATGTGACTCTGACTTGTCACTGTGACTTGTGGCTGTGACTTGTGGCTGTGACTTGTGACTTGTGACTTGTGACTTGTGACTTTAGACTGTGACTTATGACTTATGACTTGTGACATGTGACATGTGACATGTGACTGTGACTGTAACTGTGTCTGACATCATCCAAGCATCTGGTCAGCACCAGACAACCCATGTACTGACCAGAGAGTACTTGAAGCAACTGGACACTGGTCATCACTAGCAGTGAATTGATTGAGTCTCCCCATATTCCGACGTGCGCTCTGACGCAGATGGGCTGTAAGTACCGGACCCAGAGAAAGGGCAGACAAGCAAATTGTGGGGAGTTACCCAAGTCCCTGGGGTCGGGGTGGAACAGCTGAGCCCTAGGCGGTGCTCGGTGGGGGAGGGGGAGGGGATACATTGAACAGGTAGGAGGGGAATGGGGTGGGATTTTTAACTGCTGGTGCTGGGTTAAAAATAGCAAAGGTCAATGAACATGATTAGCACTTGGGGCAGACTTGACTGTTGATGTGGGCAGATAAATTCTGGACAGGCTTGACTGGACTGTTGACGTAAACAGCTAAATTCTGGACAGACTTGACGGTTGATGTGGACAGCTAAATTCTGGGCAGACTTGACTGGGTTTTTTATTGTTTGCGTAACAAATAATGTACTCCTACTTAACAACTTTTAACAGCCTCTTTGGTAATCGTGAACATATTGTTACAATTCTAACGTGATTCCTAGAAGGTTTATGTAATATGAGGGAGTCAAAGTATAATGAAAATTCATTTAGAACTATATGGGTTTGGGTGGGTCAGACTGACATACGTTTGTGTACCGTGAATTTTTACGTGGCATAGAGTACAATTGATCTTACTAGGCGCCATTTTTTTTCTCGATTTTATACTTTAACTTCATCATAATGTAACTTGTTTTTAATAAATACTAAACATTTATGTAATTTGAGTTTGTTGTTTTTAACAACGTGTTGGCCTTATTTTCATTCGGTCTTTTTTATGTCGGCCTTTTTCCTGTCGGCCTTTTTCCTGTCGGCTTTTTTCCTGTCGGCCTTTTATCCGTATCTGCCTATTGTCTGGATCCCCCTTAAAATCCCTACACAAGTAAGAACTTAATCATGTCTATAAACAAGCTATTGTATTGTATAATATGTGCAAGGTACCTCAGCAGTTCTCCTCGTTAAAAAACGTAATGATATAAACAAGCTTATGTGTGAGGCGGTCTGGACCAACACAACGGACAACGATGCTAGAGCTCCTGTTGGTGTCAAACTGTCAGACAGCTGTCAGACAGACGGCAGGTGGGGGAGGGGGGTGGGTCATTGTGGTGTGTCTTAGTGCCAGGCACCAGTGGGTTGTACTGAGCTCTTGTGGGGAGGGGGGGGGGGAATAATGTAGTAGACGTCTATTCCCTGGTTAGTTGGGGGTTGGGTGAGTTTATTAGTTTATTATTGGAAATGCGAGTCACGTTGATATTTTCGGGCTTTTTGTTTCGTCGTTTAGAAAAGAGCATCACATTTTTTTAAAATACAAGTTACGAAAACAAAAATAAAAATAATGTGTGATTCTAAAATAACCCCATTAGATCTTCCTCCACCCTACCCACCAACCCCATAGGATCTTCCTCCACATGATCCACCGACCCCATTAGATCTTCCTCCACCCTACCCACCAACCCCATAGAATAGGATCTTCCTCCACCCTACCCACCAACCCCACATGATCTTTCTCCACCCTACCCGCCAACCCCATTAGATCTTCTTCCACTTGATCCACCAACACCATAGGATCTTTCTCCACCCTACCCACCACCCCACATGATCTTTCTCCACCCTACCCACCAACCCCACAGGATTTTCCTCTATTTTACCCACCAACCCCATTCCTCGTACATAAAAACTTCGTTCACTTTTTAAAAAGCGTTTAAAAGCAACTCAAAACAATTTATTTTACGTACAAAAATAACATTTTTTTAAACTTCGCAAATAGAAGGGAGGTAAGAATGATTTAATTTTTTTTAAAGGGGAGAACACTAAGTTTGCACAAAAGGTAAAGACAACTCTGCCGTGTTTATATAAACAGTTCAGGGCTTTGCAAAGTCGATTAGCTGTGTCTAAATTTTAACCTTTAACCCTGGTATAAAGTACCACCAGGATCTCCTAACCTGAGGTTTAAGTACTGTGTGTAACCTATACGTAAATAGAGTGGTTCAAGTCCTGTGTTATGCTATCGTCGTGTATTGATAAACGAGTAACAAAGCCAGTCTGACAACGTACATTAATAAGGACAAAATCATACAAGGGCGTAGTTGTTGAGTTATCTCTCCTAGAGGATTGGCTGTCTCCAGCTAACGAGCCTCATCTGCCCGAAGGTTTGAGCTTTACCGACTCGACCACGCCGACCCCCTCCTTTCCTGTAATTCTTCTTTTATGAGGTGCAAACTTAGCCGATGACTCTATACTATCTATAGAATGTTGGTGTTTTACGAGTTGATTTTCGTTAACGAATGGGATCTGCCGCGCTTGACTGAACAGGATGAGACTAGCATTGCAGACATGGACTAGATACATTTTTGACCATTTTAAAATCCATACATATAAAAGTCAATGCTCCTGTTTAAAAAATTACCCAATAAAGGAATCTATACATCTGCGGTAAGCAAGTGATGAAACTGTAATAATACTAATATTAAAATCATTTTTAGTGATTGTTAATTGAGAATCCTAATCAGTTATTTACCACTCCGCAAAGGCGTAGCGACCCTTCCAGGCGCCCGAGGACAAACTTTCAATTTGGCGCCCCCCCCCCCCCACCCCCTCGGGAGCAAATTTTCAATTTGCATCCCCCCCCCTTCAAACTTTTGATTTGCACCACCCCCCCCCCCCAACTTTTCGTTCTCCACCCCCCCCCCTTAAACTGCAAAAATGACACTTTAATTTGTTTTTACAACCCATTTTGGTGCCCCCTAAGGTCGGCGCCCGGGGACATATGTACCCCCCTGCGCCCCCCCCCCCCCCATTGCTAAGCCTCTGCCACTCGGTAACCTTTGACCTCACGTGTCTGAGATCTCCGGATATTCTCACCTAAACGACAAGCCGTTGATATAAGTATAATACATGGGTAATTGCCGCAAGTGTTATCGTCTCGCTAATAGACCATTCATCAAATTTTTCCATAAGCGACAGTGTTTATTGTTTCCGTGAAACCCTTGAAACCCTGCCAAATACTGTCAAGCCTTCCCCTCTGCTGTATTTGTTACTTGTTGTGTTGGAGTTTGTTGTTGATCTATATTTATCCTGTACTCACTGTGACTGATCATGTGACGTTAAACTAGACAACATGGCGGTTAGTTGTATTACACAGCCTTTAAAAAATTGTTATCTTTGTACAAAGGCTAAACTGTTTAAAACTTTTGAATTGAAAAAAAATGGGCTCAAAATTTTTCACGATTATTTGTTAATGACCGGATCCTGACAGTTGCCGACACCCCCCCCCTCTCCCCCCAGTTCAGCCAGCTAAACATCACATGGGAAGATGAAGGTAGCATAGGAAAATCATTGCGCCCCCACGAACGTTTCAAACATAAGTAGTCTTATTCGGGTTGCCTTTAAAGTTTCTGTTGTCATTGCGTACTTGAGATTTGCAGATGAACGATTGTGGTTCGTTGTGTGTGTCCTTGGCATAGGGTGTCCTTCAAGAGACGTCATTTGCTAGAAGTGACCAAAGAACAGTAGTCTGGACATGACGACAACGCTGCACGTCACGACTCAACACTGTACTGCTAACGACAATATTTGAACGTCACAAGCAAAAAATGTCCTAAATTGACGACAGTCATCTAAAGCCATCAACGAACGTGTCCTAAAATCACATCAATCATCGGACGTCACTAGTAATGTTCTTAATGACGTCAAAATTTGGACGTCACCTGCAAACAATGTCCTAAAATGACGTCAATCATGTGACGTCGCAAACGAACAAAATACTAAAATGACGACAACTTTCGCACGTCAACAGCGAACAATGTCGTAAAATTATTCCACCCCTTCACGTTACCAGCGAACAATGTCGTAAAATTATTCCACCCCTTCACGTCACCAGCGAACAATGTCGTAAAATTATCCCACCACGTCACCAGCGAACAATGTCGTAAAATTATCCCACCACGTCACCAGCGAACAATGTCGTAATATTATCCCACCACGACACCACCGAACAATGTCGTAAAACCATCCCACCCCATCACGCCATCAAGCAGCGAGTCAGAAGACCGGGTGTCAGGGAATCTGTGGTGCCTTCTTGTCCCACTCCGTGTAACCTTGCTACTGGCTCACCAGGCTCGCAGTGGCGGGCAGGAATTCGATGGGGTGCCAGTAAAAAACGTTCACAACAACACCCTCGGGAATGGCACGGACCACCCTTCTGGTGGTGGGTAGATGCAGGAAAACGAGTAGGGATAAGGTACACAACGATAGGATCAACTGATAAGAAATGATACACTAGACGCAACACATTCCTTAACAAACAGCAAAGTACCAATACCAGCAATAAAAAAAGCCTATACATATATGTATAGCCTATACATATAATTTACTTGAGCAAGTTCTGTGTGTATATATTCTGGTTAAAGATACACTGTATATACATTAAATATATATATATATATATATATATATATATATATATATATATATATATATATATATATATATATATATATATATATATATATATATATATATATATATATATATATATATATATATATATATATATATATATATATATATATATATATATATATGAGGTGTTTTCTAACCTTTGATTGGCATATGTACAATCTGCCGAGTGGTAATTTTTATGTCTAAGATTTGTTTTCAAAATAGGAATTTAGAAGTTAACAGGAGTTGTATTTCAAAGAGATTTGTTATTGTAATTTATTTATTTTTAATGCCAATGATAACAATTTGATGTCTATCAAGATCCAGGCCAAGAGATATGAAACGTATGAGAACTTACCGCACTGTTGAGTTTTTCAGCCTCTTCGTCTGATGAAGAGTTCGGGTTTCGGAAAGGCATTTCGTTTTTTGTTTTAATAGCTTGTTTCGTAAATAGCTATTCGCTGTTGTAGTTTTTAACGTATTTATATTAATAATAATTAGATCTACTGGTCATTTTTTAAAAATGGCCTTTGGTGTGATAGCTGTTTCCAAGTTCTCAACGTCTGCAAACGTTTACACATCTTGAAGAATCGGAGAAAACAACCGAACACGTTTAGGTTTTAGCCGTGTTGTTGTATAACTGTCACAAAAACGGGGGTTTACTATACTGCAGTTTACAGCTATATTGCGGTTGATGGCGTCACAAAATTATTTCTTTTACAACCCGCTAGTAAGGTCAATGATGACATAGGCTCATTACAGAAGATGGCTTTTGTGCTTAAATTAACTTTCTGTTCAGCTTTTAATCATTGTTAATTAGATCTTCATTAGTATCTGCCGTTTGACCTCAGACAACCCCAGCACGGAGCTTTCAAAGCCCGCCTAGTCACGTGACTAATCAATTGTTCTCTAATTATCTACTTTCATTATCTACAGCAATAATTATTATTGGACTGTGACAGTTGGTGTGCACCTTACAACATAACACCAGTAAGCTACCTTTTAATTCTCCATTGCGTGTTTTTTTTTAAACAGTGCAATCGCGGAATCATGGTATCGTTTGCTAATTATTTTGCAAACTTGATATTCTTTGTTCGTATTGTAATACTGAAAGGTGTATCCTCCAACACAACGACGTACTAAGTGTCAGCATGTCATGAGCCATATGGCCTGTTGACTCCTACTTCAGCCTACTTTTCTTTCTAGGTGGGCTTCAATAACCTTTGTTCACCTAAGAATAACCTGCAAGGCAGCAGGTGTTTGCATTGGAGTTTTTTCTCCTAGTTGGGTTGCTGTTCCCCAGCTATCGAGCCTCATCTGCCCATTTGGTCCGAACTCTGGACTTTTGGACTCGTACGCTCTCACTCCTGACTAAAACTCCATCAAAGTCCGACTTCAACGACCTTAAGGACACACACCTCCGTGCGGTAATTCCAGACAACAGGAATTTCACTTTGTTGGCTCAGAACAACATAACTATTCAAAATGGGGACGGAAGGTCTATGTGTTTTGTATATTTTGTTGACCTTGAACTTCAAACTTAACTGCGTTTGCCGGAGCATACAAGCTTAAAGATTGTCCAGCTTGACCAGTGATAGACTCAAGCTTAATGATTGTTCAGCTTGATCAGTGAAAGACTCAAGCTTAATGATTGTCCAGCTTGACCAGTAATAGACTCAAGCTTAATGATTGTTTAGCTTGACCAGTGATAGACTCAAGCTTAATGATTGTTTAGCTTGACCAATGATAGACTCAAGCTTAATGATTGTTTAGCTTGACCAGTGATAGACTCAAGCTTAATGATTGTCCAGCTTGATCAGTGATAGACTCAAGCTTAATGATTGTTTAGCTTGACCAGTGATAGACTCAAGCTTAATGATTGTTTAGCTTGACCAGTGATAGACTCAAGCTTAATGATTGTTTAGCTTGACCAGTGATAGACTCAAGCTTAACGATTGTCCAGCTTGACCAGTGATAGACTCAAGCTTAAAGATTGTCCAGCTTGACCAGTGATAGACTCAAGCTTAACGATTGTCCAGCTTGACCAGTGATAGACTCAAGCTTAATGATTGTTTAGCTTGACCAGTGATAGACTCAAGCTTAATGATTGTCCAGCTTGACCAGTAATAGACTCAAGCCTAATGATTGTCCAGCTTGATCAGTGATCGACTCAAGCTTAATGATTGTCCAACTTGATCCGTGATCACCCTGCGCCTATCAATCAACAAATAGTTTGTAACAAAAATTAGACGGTGTTTTTCTCAACGTGGCCTCATATTCCATCTAGATATACCACATGTCTTCATAATTTCTCTGCACCTTTGTCAAGGTTGGGGCGTTGGAAAAAAAAACATAATGTCTTATAATTGTTGTCACACCGCCTGCTCCCATCCGTCATACGTGTTGTGTGTACACGCTGTTTGTTGATGTTTGTCCAACTCGTGCCACCAGTTCACACAGAAGCGCATCATGTTTGTTTGGTTTAAAAAAACATGATTCTACTACCAATTGTTTATGAAACAAATTTTCTTTTTTTTTTTATTTAAAGACTTGATTTTACTAACTGCATTCATTTCCTTTTTAAATAATTACTAACTATTTTAACTCTTTTGATCTTGAAATTTTAAGATTTATTGTCGTTACGTTTCGACCATAGGTCTTCGTAAAAAATTAGCCTATAATAATAAAGTGTAATTAATATCGAACGATTTTCACATTTTTATTTATTAGAGAAGTTTTGTCTCACACGAAAGTTGTTTTATCTATGTTGCTTTAGCTATTGTTGTATTTCGCACATGATTTACGTATTTTTTATCGTTATAAGATTACGTATTAAATATTGACATTATTTTTATGACACGCTTTGGGTGACCGAATTTAGTTTTTCTCACAAACGACAAACTGGCAGCCTTAGAGGTGACTTTTTGCTAACAACGCCAGCGGTTCATAAAACCATTTACCTGGCCATGCATTATCTCGAGTACATCTACATGGCGAAACCACTAGCGCAGATGGCACTCAAACGTCAGACGTCAACTCCCCCAGAAGAATTTACTACACCGCTGCGATAAGCTCATGATTTACAGCATCCATTGTTGAACGGTTTTTAGATTTAAAGAACAAAAAAAAAACAAAAAAAAAAACAATTGAATTTTTTTTTTGGGCGGAAGTTGACCTTTGTACAGAAACCGGAAGTTGTCAGGGTGTTGTTTACATCCTTCACACGTTCTGGGCAAGAGCTCACCCCCGCGTGTACTTTCTCATTAGACTGAGTCGTGTGTTTATGACAGCGTGCCTGACACCCGTCAGGTGATGTATCTTATCTCCGCAGCTAATAACAAGCGGTGCAAAGGTTGGCTGGGCCGAGACATCGACTTATTAACAACCACCTCGCTTCATCGGCGTAGTAAAGGGTGGGACAAGTGGGGCTCAATATGTGATCTAGGGACGTGAATAAATGACGCCTCGCTTTTACCCTATTCCCCTCCACGCTCGTCAGAAAAATCGTCATGCCCCCCCCCCCTCATACACACACAAATTGCACAACATCGTCCTAAGCCCCTCCCTCATCACATATTGTTACATTCTCAACCCCATGACCACCTAGTGGTCAAAACAGACTGAATAAGCCGGTTTATCAACGCCTATTGTGATGTATTTGAAATTAAACCACATAAATTAAGGTCATTTTCCTGAGTGGAAGAGGATGGAGAAGAAGAAGTAGAGCGAATCTGTGGATGTGTTCACAGCATTTGAAGGCATTGTGTGGCACATTTACTTTTCTAACATGACTGCGATAAAGGCAGCATGACTTTAAGATGTCTAGACGTTTGAATCGAGTCAACATTATCGCCCTACGAGGTTCCGAGCCAATCCAAAATTACTGAGTTGGGAAAGACGGGTTAGTTTACCCACTTCCATATCATAAGACAGACCCCCCTCTCCCCCTAAAATGACCTTAGTAACCTCAGACACCCCCCCTTACTCTAAAACCCTTCTAATGTAAATAAGCGTGTTTTTCATTCATTCTTTTTTTAACTACGTCATGTTTCTCTATCCCCAACCCTTCCCTTCTAACACATTGCTTCAACAGTGTGAACCCCAGCCCCCACTAAATGTGTGTCACGCCATTAATGGACAACCCAACCATGTGCTTCTCAGAACAAATAAACTCTTGAACTTAAAAACATCAGACACCTGCACACATTTTACTTTCTGGACGCCAGAAAACCTTGCTACGCCACCGCTTCCTAACAACAGGCAATTTTCTTATCCGCATTAATATGATCTTGACATTACTCTAAATTAATCAAGAAGCGCAATTTATCTACGTCAATATTTTCTCTTCTTTTTTTCCCCCTGGTGTATTTATTTTCCCGTGCATGTTTTCTGTATCTATGAGTTGTTGTTATTTGCAGTTCCTCCCCCAGCGCTAGTGTAAACATGGAAAACACGACACCCTTCACCAGCTACCACTGGCATTCTGCCACCCTTACCTGTCTCCTGCAGAGTCTGGTACCAGGTGAGGCAGTAACCGGATTGATTTCTCCCTACCCATAATTCGCTTCGTGATCATAAAGTCGCCTGCGCAACCGGAAATGTTAAACGGAGAAAATTACCGGCATACGGAGTATCTCAGTCCAAGATCGGAGACAACATTGATAAGTATCGACTACTTTTTACTTGTATGGAAACGTCGGGCAAACGGTCATGGCCGTCGGCCTTGTCTTATCTGTTATTCGCCTCTTACGTGATAATTTCGCTATTAAGTTTATCATGAAACTAATTTTTTGCAAGATGTTGGCCATGCGAATGTATGTAGTAACAAGTACTTTTAGAGAGAGAAGAAACAGAGATCGATGGCATGAGATGGAAGAAATGGGTGAAATACAAATCCAAGGCTCCAGCCGAAGATTGTCGGTGAAGGCGGGGAAACGATAAAAACAAAGAAATTTAAACAATTCTAGTTTTACCTGGGCTATTGTAAAGAACTGTGTTCGTTATAATATTCAGTGAACTTTTAAATGATATTTTATCTGACGATGGCGTGTCTGTGTGAGTGTGTGTGAGAGAGAGAGAGACAGAGGGTGATGGGAGCGGGGTTCTGATCAAATACTATTGGCCGAAATTCCACTGATTTTCTAGGGGGGGGGGGGTGGAAAGACTTAGTGACGATGTGTGACGACTGCGAAAGGGGGGGGGGGGAGAGATTTATAAAGCAGGCTATACCGACACAATTATGCCTTTGGAAAGATCATGTTAGTGACCGCATTATTTTTACCGCACTTGCGCGTATTAAAACCTTTGCTTTTTGTGAAATGTAGTTAAAAATTAAGTCAATAAACTCAAAGTTTTCCGAACACCGTAAATATTTTTGAAAGAAATCGCTATTTAAAAAAAAAATTGCCAATTTGAAAAAGAGAGGATAGGCTGACATATGATGTCATTTTAGGGGGATGGCTTTTTATGACGAAGAGTGGCAATGAGGAGGTAAAATTTGTTTTTAAACGTGTGACGTCATTTGTATATGACCCGTTAGTTGTTTTTTAAATATACCTTAGTGCAGCAAGGCAACCTAGTGATATTAGTTAATAGGTTCAACAAGCCAACCTAGTGATGTTAGTTAATAGGTTCAACAAGCCAACCTAGTGATGTTAGTTAATAGGTTCAACAAGCCAACCTAGTGATGTTAGTTAATAGGTTTAACAAGCCAACCTAGTGATGCTAGAGGTTCAGCAGCTAGTTCAGAGGTTTAACAAGCCAACCTAGTGATGTTAGTTAATAGGTTCAACCCAACCTAGTGATGCTAGTTAATAGGTTCAACAAGCCAACCTAGTGATGCTAGAGGTTCAGCAGCTAGTTTAGAGGTTTAACAAGCCAACCTAGTGATGTTAGTTAATAGGTTCAGCAAGCCAGCCTAGTGATGTTAGTTAATCGGTTCAGCAAGCTAACCTAGTGATGTTAGTTAATAGGTTCAACCCAACCTAGTGATGCTAGTTAATAGGTTCAACAAGCCAACCTAGTGATGCTAGAGGTTCAGCAGCTAGTTCAGAGGTTCAGCAAGCCAACCTAGTGATGTTAGTTAATAGGTTCAGCAAGCCAGCCTAGTGATGTTATTTAATAGGTTCAACCCAACCTAGTGATGTTAGTTAATAGGTTCAACAAGCCAACCTAGTGATGTTAGTTAATAGGTTTAACAAGCCAACCTAGTGATGCTAGAGGTTCAGCAGCTAGTTCAGAGGTTTAACAAGCCAACCTAGTGATGTTAGTTAATAGGTTCAACCCAACCTAGTGATGCTAGTTAATAGGTTCAACAAGCCAACCTAGTGATGCTAGAGGTTCAGCAGCTAGTTTAGAGGTTTAACAAGCCAACCTAGTGATGTTAGTTAATAGGTTCAGCAAGCCAGCCTAGTGATGTTAGTTAATCGGTTCAGCAAGCTAACCTAGTGATGTTAGTTAATAGGTTCAACCCAACCTAGTGATGCTAGTTAATAGGTTCAACAAGCCAACCTAGTGATGCTAGAGGTTCAGCAGCTAGTTCAGAGGTTCAGCAAGCCAACCTAGTGATGTTAGTTAATAGGTTCAGCAAGCCAGCCTAGTGATGTTATTTAATAGGTTCAACCCAACCTAGTAATGTTAGTTAATAGGTTCAACAAGCCAACCTAGTGATGCTAGAGGTTCAGCAGCTAGTTGATAGGTTCAGCAAGCCAACCTACTTATACTCGTCCTCTCAACCTAGACACACTTAAGACTACGGCTTTGAGTCGCACATCTTCAACAAAGCCGGTCGATTTGAAAATTCTCAAAGGTCAGTCGGCTGTCATTGATTGAAAAAAATCTTTGGTTTGCGAAACAATGCTCGAGGGTTTTTTTTCTAGTGCAGCAATATTTGAGGCGGGGTGGTCTAGTGTTAGAACTCGCTTTTAATTGCACGAGATTTGAACTGGAGAAAGTCTAATGGAAACTATCATGGCGGGATGAGTACGAGGAATGCACATTCTACATCCTTTTGGATCTAACACCTACATGTTTCTTCTTCTGGTTTGTGTTTCTGGCGTTAAGAAAAATTATAGAGCATTGAATTAAATTGATTTATTCAATGTATTTACGTGACTGGCGACAGTTTAATATTTTTATATAGACCCTTGTTATCTTAATAATTGTAGAATTCTGCTATTTAGAGTATGATTCTTTATTATTATTTTTTTTATTTACAAAGAAAAGAAGCAGATTGCAATAGATTTCTTAACGCAGGGCATCATATGCGAGAAAGCACGACGATTTACGGTGAGTTGCTGACGCAGATTCCGTGCACTACCGTGGACGTAGCATGGGAAGATTTCTTTCAAACAAGTCGAGTAGGGTTTGACAACTTCAGAAAAAGACGGGCTTTTGCTCGGCTGTCGTGCACGGTGAGTCAGCAACTTGTGATGTGAATGCAGCTGAGGTTTATCTCAACGCGATATCAGAACTGGCAGAGGCTAAAAGGCACATCTTCAGTATTCAACTATGACTTTTCTGAAAGAAGATGCCGAATATAAAGAGAAGGCGATATTATGCCACAAACCCATGAAGGTTACACTCATTCTCGCACTACACTCCAACACATTAAGTTTATTTCTGTACATTCTCTTTTATTATGTTTTTATACACGATTAATAATTTATATATAAATATACTTTTTATTAAAAAACTCGTAACAAAAACAACAGGGGTGTCATTTGGGGCGGGACTTGAAAGGATTAATTACATTCAAATCAATGACAATAGGGGAAATTGCTTTGAGATACAAGCAAATGGACATGCGAGAAAGGATACGGAACTAATTAAATTCGTATCTCGAGGCCCCCACTGTATTGCATTTTATTTTATTCTATAATAATGAGAATGATTCTGAAATGCATTTTAGCCAGTTGCAGGGGGAAAAAATCCACCTTTGTGACAGCCATTGGCTGAATTTGTCAGGAGCGCGTGCTTCTAGTCTAGTCAAGATCCAATCGTCGTGAGGCTTTTTTTTTTTTGGCCAGTCAATCGTTGGACGTGAAGAAATAAGGACAGCCAAAAACCATTTTAAATGTGTGAAACTGGGGGTTTGAGTTGACACTAGTGAGAAGCATTGGTGGGTCTGTGGGGGTAAGGGGGGTGAGAGGGGAGGGGGGTAATTCTTGGAAAATAAAATTGGGTAAAGTGTTAGCCTGTTACAAGTTCACAAATCGTGAATAATTTTGTATGCTATATAAATTATAAATGGTCTGTTGTTCATGTTTCTTACCGTAAATATGTAAATGTGTGCAGCCATATATAAATCTATAAAATGAACCCCCCCCCCCCGTAGCGGATTAAGTGGGGGGGGGGCTGAGAGGACTGCAGTCAGGGGCCCACGATTTTTTTAGGGGCCCCCCAAATTTTCTGCTTTATTGTTGGTTTGCACTATAAAAACTAATTTTTTAATGTTTGGATCACAAGGTTCAATTTTTCTTTACAAAATATCTAACACGCACACACGCATATATAAAAATAGGGGCCCCCAAAAACATTCAGCCGGAGACCGCGCTCACGCTTGATTTCCCCCCCCCCCCCACACACACACACACACAAACACACTCACACAACAAGAACAAAACTAAAAGAACAAATCCGGTTAGAAGGAATTACAAAATCTAAGACTGTGAAATTCGAAACTGACATCCAATGAACTACATGAGTACCTTAGCCCGGTTAAACGAGACTCACTACAGTATTAATAATAACAAAGATAAACAGAGTTCTTCGTGACCTTAATGATTCAAGCTATCACCTTAATGATACGTGAAGCCTGTCTTATACTTTAGTTCATACATATGATCCTGCAAATGATGGATTTGGATGGTGAATAAATTACATGGTACACGATGTAACGATTTGGCGGGGGCGGATCATACTTCCTTGTTTTTGAACACGCGCCCCCGCGAACGTCCTAGAAAACATTCTACGCTGTGATGTAGTGACGAGTTGTCAGTACGTAGTTTGGGCTGTCTGTTTAGTTTTGCTATTTCTAAAATTTGGTGGACGGCTTTGTCGAATGGTAGAGCGTTCGGCTGCTAGCTCGAAACTCTCGAGTTCGGTTCTGCATGATGGGCGCGTCCACCCGGGTCTGATGGGTACCTGATGGGTACCTGATGGGTACCTGATGGGTACCTGATTGGTACTTTGGGGAAAGTAAAGGCGGCTCGGTATAGTGTTGATCACACCATCGCTTTATATTCCGAGGTGAAGAATGAACTCTACTTCATGCGCAAAAGGTCTACCGCCCCCGCCCCCCCCCCCCCCCCGAACGAAATGGAATTTATATAGAAAATATATACTTTTGACAGTGTCCGCCCCCCCCCCGAAAAATTGTTGTCCCCCCCCCCCCCCCCCCCCGAAAATTTCAAGTGCACCCCAGTCTGGAAGAAACACTTTTCATGTGCCCTATGGAACGTTGGATCTGAAAGTGGAACTTTAGATAGACAGTCTTTTTTATATTTCTAAAATGTATAGGCTCCTATATTACGTTTTAGTACAGTATGTTGATGATAAATTTAAAATGTACAGAATACGTATTTTGTGCAGTCTGTTGATATAGACCTATCTAAAGTTTAGGAAGCACGTAATGATGTTTGTTTAAGTACCTAAAATTTAGATAGCACTTTTAGAATTTTGAAGTAATTGTTATGTTTACGATTTTAACGCATGAAATCTGACATCATTCTTAATATGAACTATTAAATCTAGCCTACGTGCTTAAAGGGGGGGGGGTGCCTTCTAGAAACCAGCTCAAGCTATTTTAGTCTACTGTCCGCGTCCCCATCACATATCAATGTTTAAAAATCCAGGCGCAACCATAAATAGAGGATGAAAATGACGTCACAAAGTTACCCTTTCCCCCCCCCCCCCTTTCCCTCCACGCATACGAAACCATAATTCTAACCGTTAATTAAGATCGTGATCTCATGTAGGAAAACCCAAATTTGTGTGTGCTACGTCAACGTCACATTTCGTGACACTTTACCGCCCTCCCCCCTTTCCCATCCACTAAGCCAAAAAGTCGTAACCTCCGCCTTCCCATCCCGTTTGTTACGTCATTTCTGTGCGAGTATTTTTTATTTTATTTTTTAGTCGCGAAACTTGACGCATCAAATGGCTATTATTTAAAAGCTTCGAATCCAATGAAATTCACTCAAGTGTTCTCCAAACAATAACAAAATCAATAAAATTATCTTTCTCCCCCCCCCCCCCCCCCCCCGTATCCACCCTTGTGCCATAAACACGGAAGTAAGAACTCAAGTCCTTGCAGACGATCGCTGAAGAAAACGTTATCGTAGAAATGAAAGGAACAGCAAGAATGCCACGAGCCTCATCACAAGAAACTATTGATTGGATAAAGAAGAATGGCCTTGGCCAACTACGGTAGAAGATATGCTACAGAAATACAGTGACCTTCATTTCGCTTGTTGACTTGTTGATTTAGCATTTTTTTTGTGTTGATGTTGTGTTTTTTTTTCTTTGTTTAGAAGATGAATGTATAAAGTAGTGTAAATTTTGTATGCGATGTAGTGGATTTAGTGCGTTTTTGCCTGCATTAGCTCTGCTGACAATTATCTATTCCAATATAAATGTGTAGTATTTAAATAATTAAACTATAACTTTGATGGCACCTTAAATCAAATTTTGATTTTGTTACCCATAACATTTTGATTCATTTACTTTTGCATCACCTATACATTTTTAATTAGATATTTTGAAAAGCTATTTATGTATTACCTCCCTTGAATTGCTTAATGATTTCCCTTGATTGATTGTGAGGATTTGTTAACCAATCTATAACTAGGCTGAATGCGGAACTATAACTCTTGAAATGTTTTTGCTGATGGTTATTGGAAGTTGTCTCATATATTTAATGTGTTTATATTGTTATGTTTTGTTTTAATGGATAATGTAGGCAAACATCTTTCTTTGCCAACACGGAATTGAGTGTACAATAATGTACATCATGTTAATAGTTTGTTTTTTTCTTTGCATATTTTAATAGCTGTTGTAATAAAGGCACAAACGTTATATGGCTGTTTTCATATGCTTGTCAACCTGTAACCTATAGGCCTACAGGCCACGGTATCCATAAAAGACGATTTTACCCCCAAACCTACAGATTCCCCCCCCCCCCCCCCGTCCCCATCATGGTTACAAGTTGTCTCCAAAATCCCACACTCATTTCCCTTAAAAATGACGTCCCAAATATACCTGTCCAGTGGCATCACTAGGTCGGGTATCACCCGGTGCGGCACCTCATAGAGCCTATAAATCTGCTATATGCATGTACACATATGTGTCTAAGCATGCCTCGGCTATATGTAATGTGCTTTCCAGTGTAAGGTGTATTTTTCCTGATCAGTACATAGTCTGTCTGTGAGAAGTTGCAATTGGTGTCACCTCCCATTACCAGTTTGCTTAATGGCGTCATTTTGTAAACATATTATATTAATCAACCTATTCATATATATACATATATATATATATATATATATATATATATATATATATATATATATATATATATATATATATATATTAGATTTCCCTTATGTAGAAGTAGATCTAACGAAATATTTAAAAATATTTGACGTCATTCTAAAACTGTTGTCAATGCCCAGAAGTATTATAACGTAATAAGGGGATACAATCTATTAAGACGTAATTCAGACATTTGTAAGAACAGTCTCCCTTGCGCAGTTCACTTTAGGGTCACCCCGGTTTAAAGGTTGACCAAGAAGAGGTTACTTTATCTCTCGCAACTTACGATAACTTGCGAGAGTCAGAGAAGTTAGCCCCATGACGTCAAGGGATTTTCCCGACGAAATCATCGATGAGTCATCAAAAAGAAATGAACTTAGACGACCAAACACACTATCCGATGGCTTAAGAGGACTGTCATCTACTCGACAAGAGGCTACCCCTAGGTCCTGGCCATCGAGCGACTCTGTTTATGGGCAGGACACTGTCCAGCAGGACTTTAGAAAGCTGGCAAATTTCAGCCGAAACTCCAAGATGGCGGCACAAGATTCCGGTGATCAGGGTAACGGTGGGTTTTTCTCAGGGTCTCCGTTCCGTGTTCGTTCACTATTTTCGGACGTATGAGTCATGTAACTTGCTTTCACACACTAGTTGTAGCGATGTCAATAGCCCCACAGAGATTTTCTTTACCCCACACATCCCGTATCAATTATAGGACCTCTACTTAATTTAAACTACACGTATCCAGATGATGCTCAGTTCCAGTTGGTCGAACGCTGCCATTTAAAAGCATCCCTTCCTCCTTGTTGCTAACTTTTGGCACTCGCTCGGTCCTCGGTTAAATTTAAAACAATTTATTTGATAATTACTAGGCAAAATTTTAGTCTAATAGTTTGTTTAAAACAGACTAAATCAAAATTATTTCAAAATATAATAATATAAATATATAGGCTATGAGAAATTCTAGCAACCAAAAAACACCACTTTTATTTTGAAACCAAGGCTTGAGGTCAACAAACTGAATAGGCCTACTTATACTACTTATACATTCTTTCTTTATTCACACAATTACCAGTAGATCTAGACTATATCTAAATAATCAAATATTGAAATCATAACAGTAACAACATTACATCATTGATGCTAAAATAAAATTAGTGATTTGGTTAGGCCTAGACTCTAGATCTAGTAGGTTTATGAAGTTTATTACTAGTTAGCGTTACATTTGTAAAAATAATAGATATCTAGTAGTAGTAGACAATGTCAATGGCCAAAATTTTTTTTTTAATTTAACTAGTAAGACTATAAGATAACTTATTATGTAAGTAGTGTAAGCCTAATTAATTGACAGTTTTTAAAGTGCTAGGGCATGTGATTTAGACTTTTCTACTACTTTTTTATCTTAAGAACAGTCAACATGTAATATATATATATATAGCTCACAGTATTTAATTAGGCCTAAGTTTATTAAATGTTGACATATGTCTAATGCTAAATTAAATAGCACAATCTCAAGTAAGAACTAATGACCTACTTAATACATAACAATTTTAAGTATTTAAGAAAATAAACAAAAACAGGTTTTTTTTTAAATAAAGTCAGTACAGGTGGGTATCTAGTTTGTCTGTGAGTACTGTTACTGTTGTGTTCAGTCAAAGCTAGCATAAGGAATCATTAAGGTTTGCTCATGGTAGGAATACTAGACAAAGTAGCCTCTGATAAATCCTGCTGACATTAATA
This sequence comes from Physella acuta, assembly GCF_028476545.2. Classification (NCBI taxonomy): domain Eukaryota; kingdom Metazoa; phylum Mollusca; class Gastropoda; family Physidae; genus Physella; species Physella acuta. The sequence goes on from NW_026733141.1 coordinate 90,999, forward strand.
AGTACTCAAAATCAGAGGCGTAGCGACCCCTCCCAGCGCCCGGGGACAAACTTTCTCAAAATTGGCGCCAATACATCAGTTTGACTCAGCAAGCTGTAATTTGAAATGCTTTAGCAAACTGGTCTAAGATTGTTAGTCACTTAGTTTAAAAAATTTGCGAATTTATTAGACTGTTTTACATAATGAACCTCCATTGTTCAATTATGTCTAGACTGTGTAATCTAAAAGTACCTTTTCAGACCTGACAGTATATGGGGTGTAAGAAGTAGAGTTATATGTTTTTCTGACCTCTAAAAATGAGGGGTATTCTGGTCACTACTACAACTAGCATCTTTCACTGTCCTTGACCAAAGTTGTTAGTTGCATACATTGTATATTTTTATTAAGCCTGCACCAGTAGTTGCACTGAAAACAATTTTATCACTAAGCTCACAATCACAGTTATCAGAGTTGATAATAACTTACTTAGTTACTAAATTACTATGTACAAATTACAAATGCTATTTGAATTTTTTGTTTGCTTCTAATTAAGCACTGCCCATTTAGTGGTATAGCTTAAAGCAGTTACTTAAAAATTAGGGTATCATTATTAAATACACTATTTCTACCAGTCATACTGCTTGTTATGATTGTTGGTCCAATAAACATGTATATACAAACATATAAGGCTTAGATTTTGAGCTCCCCACTCCTCAATAACCTTCTGTAGCTGCAAATATCTTCTTATTTGTGGTACTGATTTTGCAGGACAATTTCATATAGAGCTCTATTTCCATGATTTGCCTGAAATATAATTATAAAACTGCACTCAATTTAGCAACAGCTTTTTTTGGGGGGTAAAATTTCAAAATTTAATAAACAGCAACAAATGACTATGTGCTACAAAAATAGTGCTGTAAGTGCATTTATTGGCAATTTTTATACTAAGTAGATCTAAGTGTAATATTTTTAAATATCATTTTTGTTTACCTGTTACAGAAGTTAGGAACTCATTATGCAATTAATACTTACCAATTTTTTTTATTCTCAGTTTGTTAACTTTGATGTTTGAGAAAGAAAATATGTATAGATCCAAATCAAACTAATTCTGCTAGACAATAATAAAAAAAATATTTAGTTACCTCATTTTTAAAATCCTACATCATTTTTAAAATCCTAACTCATTTAAATATAACTGAGTACAAAAAGTACACAAATAATAACATAGCTGTCAATGCATTGTACAGCTGCATGCATTTTTCAGTTCCAGTCATACCACATTACCTTTATAAATAACACTTAAGTTATATTTTTTCCCCACTTGTCAAAAAGGGGTATTCACAGGGAAAGCCCCATACACTGGTTGACACAAAATTTAAAGTTGAATAGATTAGGCCTGGATCTATTATCTGTGATATGAATAATCTTAAGTAGGCCTAAGTTTTGGTGCATTCCAGAGGAATGATCGGCTTAAGCTACCTAAACTTTTAAATTTGTGTAGTTTTAAAGGAGCTTGACATGTGAGATTCATTACACTGGATAAGAATTAACATATTCAAAATTGTGGTTCAGATCTAATACTGGTAGCCCCTTTTTTTACTCCACAAAATGGCATGGTTGCAAAATAAAAGAAAAAATGTACCAGGTAGAATCCAAGAATTTTTTTACATTTCAGCATTTTTATTGACATGTTATTATTTCTTATTAGTTAAGATTAGTTTTAGTCTAGTTAGCTGTTTTTGTATTTTTGTGGCATTATTTCCATAAAATAACAGTTTAAATATTGTACATTTACTAATAAATATCTATTACTGATTAAAAAGACTGAGTTTTTATCAAATATCTATATTAATGTAGGTATGGTATTTAATCCTTAGGTATAGTAATCAGTGTTTTGTTTTTGATTTCTTTGAATGGTTCAAAAACTTTATACACCTTCTTGATAGCAGAGATTCGGCAAACCCTACGTTTGGACTTTGCCTCAGCATCTTCTAGCCCCGGTGTTACTCCTAGCAGCATAAGACAGCCATCACCATCTAATTCCATCTTGGCAGATCTCGGTCACACAGCTCAAATGTGAGTTCTTTGTGTTTGGTAGTAGACCTAGATCTAATTTTTTTGTGCGTAGTTAATTCTCAAAGAGTAGTTTTTAGAAGTGCTTTTTTTTTTTAAACTTGGATTATGTACAAAAAACTGCAGCTTATTGTGCAATTTAAAATATTTTTAATGTGTGATGTAAGTGTAGTATTTTATTTTGGTGATTGTTTCATAATTTTAGTTTATTCCATTTTTATACCATCATATTAAAAACATGTGAAAAACACTGTTTTAATTTCCAGAGAAAGGCTTCGTTCAAGGGGATTGGAGAGAAGTGCTGGCAAACTTCAGATTTCTCCAGAAGAGGTAAGCACATTTGTGATAGATTTTAGACAGTGTTCTGATTACATCCTTTACTCATGCTTCTGTTAACAACAAAGTTTACTTAATAAACATTATTTTCTATTTGTTTAATTATATTTTAATTCAGTTTTCAAATTTTTTTACTATCAACTCTTTTCAGTCTTTTGAATTCACATCTGAAGATTTAAAAGATCTAGGGGAAATGGGTCGAGGCAATTATGGATTTGTTAATAAGATGATTCATGAGAAGAGTGGCACCATAATGGCTGTTAAGGTTAGTATCATTTAGAAAATAGTTTTGTCAAATAATATGAAATAATACTTTTATTTGAGATGGCACAATAGCTGAGTAACTTGTTACAGCAGCTGTGAGAGGTATAACCCTCAATCATGCTTGTACAGTGTACCACTAAACCTCTGCCTGGATAGACTTTTACATGAATAAATAACATTTCATGGTCACATCAGAAAACGTAAACAGAAAAACATGATGACACAACATTGTAATGTCTCCCTGGGGCACAAGCAAAACAATTCTACCCAAAATTTTCATACTCTTTTTTTTTTAAACTGCTTACAGCTTATAACAACTCACCACATTATTACCTACGTAACCAGCCTGCTGCTAAAAAATCTACAACCTAAATACTCTTTCTCCCAAAAAAACATTCAACCTCACCTTTGTGACAGATAATATAGATAATTCATACACTATATTTTGTGTGTTAAAATGTGCACTTACTTTGTAGAGAATTAGGTCAACTGTAGAGGAAAGAGACCAAAAGCAACTGCTGATGGATTTGGATGTAGTGATGAGGAGCAATGATTGTCCTTATATTGTACAGTTTTATGGAGCACTGTTTAAAGAGGTAATGAGCGCACAAATTATTTACCAAAATTTTTTTACATTTACCATTAAAAGTACTTAAAATATTGAAATTATTACAACATTGTTTATAAGTGGGCAGCTGTTATTATTTATTTTCTTTGTGTTTTAGGGAGACTGCTGGATATGCATGGAGTTAATGGACATTTCGCTTGATAAGTTCTACAAATTTGTGTATGGTGACTTACATTCATCCATTCCTGAGGACATTTTAGGCAAGATCACAGTTGCTGTAAGTTTTATTTTAGATGATATGTGTTTTCATTTTATGTTAATGATTTACTTTGCCTCAACTTGTTTATCTTGCAATAGTAAATGTAGGCCTAGATATAAAATACTGTTGGCTATTAACTTCTTTATATTTTTTTGGAGACTTAATTCTTTAAGTCTTGAATTATTTTCCATTGTTTGCAACTGTAAGATTTAATCTTTTGTTAGTCATCTAGATCTAAATCCCAAAACAAATTTTGTATAAAATGATCAGAATTGTCTATCTAATATTGTCCTAATATTCTTTCAAATAAAACATTGCATTGAAAATGTAATTATCTCTTTACAGACAGTCAAGGCGTTGAATTATTTAAAAGAGAAATTAAAAATAATACACAGAGGTAAGTATCAGCTATTTACTAATTTAATTAGTCTTCATTCAATTAAAGAATAAATCTTAAAATAATTAAAATGTCTTTTTATCAACTTTAGAATAGGGCATAGTTAAGTTTTGGCTTTCTATGCTAAATTCAACTTCTTTGTAAGTATATGCTGGCAGCTTTGTGTAGGGTTTTTTTGTTTTGTTTTCCTTTACAGTAGCCCAAATGATAAATCCATATTTGGTCAGTTTGCTCCTCTCTCCCCCCCCCCACCAATGTGTCCCTATTCAACCGGTGTCTGAAGGCTCAGTTTTGTGGAGTGTTGTCTACAACTTTTTTGTTCATACTTAAGCAATGGTCACTCTTGGCCACTGGCCAGAGTTCACCGCCTCTGTGGGCTGAGGCCTTTATCCATGTAGCCTACATGCAAATTTTTCAGGCACTTGTTTCACCAAGGCATATTCTTTGAAATTTTTGCCTTCCTTATTCTGGAAATTAGCATTTGATCAATTTTAACCCAGTTTCCAATTTTTCTGAGCCAGCTCTTAGTTGGGAGTGTCTTACGAATGTCAACTGTCACATCATGAAATTACATTGGTTGTTACTTTAGCTTCAACTTGGATTGATAAAAATTTACTTGTATTTCTTCAGTATGATAGTTTCATTTTGTAAATATCTGTCATTCATTTTTTTAATTATTCAAAAAACCATCAATTAACTAGCAGTCATGTCCCTTTGTTCTTCATATTGACTGCAGGATCTTTGTATAGATTGTATTGTCAAAAGCTACACAAATGTAACAAATACAAAACATGTTATATTATTTGAAGGTTTTAAAATTAATTTATAGTGACACAATTTTATACTTAAACTACACAGAGTACATTTTATTTATATCTTATGAGTCTAAAAATAAATATTTTGTCTTGTTGTCCTTTAACTTAACAGATGTGAAGCCATCCAATATTCTGCTGGACAGAAAGGGCAATATCAAATTATGTGATTTTGGTATTAGTGGACACCTTGTAGATTCCATTGCTAAAAGTAGAGATGCTGGTTGTAGGCCATATATGGCAGTAAGTAATATTCTTTTTTGTTGGTTTTCTTGTAAGTTTTAAATTGTGTCTCTGTTGAATTTTTAAGTTTTCAATTGGAAAAAAAATTGCACAAATTAAGAAAGTGTATACTTTTTGTTAAAATACAGCTAGGATATTATGTTATGATATTACCAACAAACACTTTTGCTTCATCGTGTAGCCCGAAAGAATAGATCCAAAAGCATCTAGTAGAGGTTATGATGTTAGATCAGATGTATGGAGTCTTGGTATAACATTGGTAAGTATTTTATTTTTTAAACAAGTTGAATTAGTACAACTTTGGCAAGTTTACATTTCCAAAAAAGTTTTTTTCTTTTTCCATCTATGCTTGTTGTCAGTGTTCAAACTTGCTAACACAGCAGAAATTGATATTCTTGTCTCATTTTGTATTGTAGATGGAATTGGCTACTGGAAAATTTCCATATCCTAAATGGCAGAGTGTTTTTGACCAACTCCAGCAAGTTGTACAAGGACTAGCACCAAGGCTACCAAGTGATTCCACCTTCTCAGTTGAATGTATCAATTTTATAAACACATGGTAATTGATTAGTCACATAACTTGTTTAATCTAAACAAATATTTGTCAATGTCATTTTGGAGTTAAAGAAAACATTTAGATAAAAAAAAATTTACATTACATTCATTGTAATTGTAATATTGCTTTGCACAAATTATTTTTTTAATACATTACTTTTATACATTTCAGTTTGACAAAGGAAGATAAACAACGACCAAAATATAATAAGTTATTGGTATGTATTTTAGTTTGTTTAATTTTTAATTTGAGGTTTTTTTAAACTAATGAATAAATAACTATTTTAAAAATTTTGTTCTGTTTTATGAGCAGGAAGATCCATTTATCAAAAGATATGAAGAAATAGAAGTAGATGTTGCTACATATGTCTGTCACATACATGATATGATCTTACAGTCTTCTCCAAGCCCTTCATTGTGTGAGCAGCCATTATCATAACAACTCTATTGTTTAGATAATCATCCTATTAAGACAAGAGACCTCTGCTACATTAATCATCTTGTCAGTCTTAGAAAATGTCAAGATGTTAATCTGATGGTAAAAATTACCAATGCAAATTTCTGGTGCAGGAAGATGAATGCAGTACACAGTAACTAATTTTCTGTGTACCAATATCATTATGGTTAACTTTTTTACTGCTAAAAAGTTACCATTTTTTCCTCATTACTACATTAAAACAGCAGCATTTTCTTTGACCTTTATGTTTTAGAGGGATTTGTTCATTTCTTTTTCAAAGGGGAAAGTAAATTTACATGCATACAAAATTAAACAGTTTTCTATTTCATCAAAACTATTTCCTAGTTGCGAGTATACTATTGTATTTATAATAATTTAATTCTTCCTAATTTGTGCTGTTTAACTTATTTTTAGTTTATGTTTGTAGAAATGAAAATTTTATTATTGGGAAATGTCAACATTTAGTTTCCAAATGAGAACATATATTTTCTTAAGATTTTTATCCATTGTTCTCATTTTTTTAATCTTATAGTTTTTAAGCCCTGGGGTTTATTCAGCAGGTGCCTTTAAAAGGGCTATGTCTGTACAATTTATCACTGTAGTGGGTTTTGTACCCATGACCAGCAAGCAATCTTTGATTTAATCACAATTATTATGCAATGTAAATTCAGTTGTTAATGCTTAGAAAAAAATGTTGAAAAGCTTATTACATTTTTTGTCATTGAAACTGATACCTGTGTATTTTTAAAATCTTTTTATTTAGGAAACTCATTAACATCAAATTTATTTACAATTACAAGATAGTATGTTGAATCCTAAGAACATTAAATATTTTGACCTTTCTGGTTAAGGAAGTATTGTTTTTAACTTGTAGTAATTACTGTTCTTTGTAAGTTGATCATTCATTGCTGGTATGAAATCAACTTATAATTAAATAGTTAAAAACATCATAAAAACTGAATATATTTTTTTAATCTCCAACTTCATGGTTTATTTATTTTTTAAAAAGTCTTAAAATAAAAAATATTGACTGGAGCAAGATGTAAACAAAATGCTCTTTTTAACTTGAAATGTACTCAACTTCTCTAGTACGTAAATTAGATCTTAAAAGGTTTATATGTTGATCAAATTTAATCTCTCGGCATATATTTCCAAATTAAGAAATGCTTTCTATTTCATAAAGTTATCTGAAAAAGTCAACATGTCGATTCACTGCAGAAATAAATAAGTTACTCCATTTAAATGATGTTTAGTAGTATTTACCATACAAACTATAGTCATTTAGGTAATGAAATTAGGACCTGTTCTGTATTTTATAATTTAGAACATTTCATTGGTTTCTCACGATCTTATTTATGCACATTTATTCCACCACTGAAGTTTACTTGATGGCTGTAGGTTGTGTGCTAGAAAAAAAATTAACCGGTTGTGTTCATGCTTTTAGTTCAATGGAAAGTTAAATCATAAAAATGTTAAGGGGGTGGATAGATCAATTATATTTTGTATATCAGCAAAACCACGTATTGGGCAATCCTAAGTTAGTGTCAGTCTGTTGCTCACTGCATTGTTCTGACAAAAAAAGCAATAATTTTTTTTCTCAGTGTGATACATTGGGGTGTACAGTTGTAGCCAATAACTTAATTAGGTGGAATTTATGCAAATGCTCATATACAAGTGTAGTTATTGATTTGTTTGTACTCATCATTCCATCATGTACATTGCTTTCACTCAAGTTTCTGCTTTTTATGTCAATGTTTTGAATCAAGATTCACATTATGAAACTTAAAAAAAAAATTTTTTGTTTACTTTGTATTATATAGCTTATTATGTATAAACAATTTAAATAAAACAAAAGATGTTGAATAAATACTGTGTTTATTTTTCTGTTGCTAAAAAACCAAGTCAGTTTATTAATACAAAGACTGGATTAGAATAAGTTTGAGTATTTCATTAGGTATATAAATTATACTTACAGGTGTATATATTAATTATAGAAGTAAACTTGCCATCATAAATGTATTGCATTTTTTGTGTTCTACCAGTAACTTTCATAAATTATTAATCTGAGACAGTCCATTAATATCATAATAAATTTCAAAACAAATAGACTAACAAAACGATTCCAAATCTACGAATCATTTCGTACACATTCAATCAATCTAATTCCACAAGTGAAGAAAAACTTTGTGTGGCAAACATAAACTAAGGAAAATTAACCACAAATATTGTACCTATAAATTACATGCACCAATTACAATTGCAAACCAAAAATTACACTGCATGTCAAAAATAATTCAGAAAATATAAGAAATCTTGCAATGAAGTAGAAAACATATTATACAACTAATTAGGCACAATTATGTATTAGTTAAGAAAGAGCACCTGGAAATCGAGCGCTGGGTAAAAAGTATAAATATAAGTTGTCCTTGATTTTATGAGCTTCTTAACACTTTCATTTCTTTCCATGTTTGCATGATTGGTAGGAAGCTTGATGCTATCGTTTCAAAAATCTATGGTTAGGGCTTGCTAAGATTAATCTGAAAATAAATAGGACTTCATTTTATTTAGTCAAACAGCCTAAATTATAATTTCAATTAGAAAATGTAATTATGTTGTGTAGAACCAACAAAAAAAAAGGAACTAAAGAGAAAATGTTCTGTAAAAAAGAAACAGCTCTAAAATTCAACCCAGATGCTCCACCAAAGCACAGTAAAGTGCCTTTTATAAATGGGATGAATTGGTCATACCACAAATGTCTTAAGGGTTGAAGATTGTCACTATAAACCCTATACAATTACACCATGACCCTAATTATACAAATCAAATGACCTTTCATTATTAAAGTTTGTCACCATAAAACTTTGTTTAAAATTGAATATCTCCACACACTGAGATAAGTTTCAGCAGCTTTGAGAAGTACGTTTATCAGTAAAACCTAAATTTAAATATTTAGCAGCATATAATTTTTTTTTAAATCTTTTTTTTTTAAATTTTTGTAAAATCATACTCTATATTCTTTTTTTAGTCTTAAAATAAATTTAGTGAAACACATAAATGTGTTCATGAACTACACAGTACCTGTAACTAATCCCAGCCAGTAAACCTCCCAGTGCAGGGCCGACCCAATAAATCCAATGGTTTTGCCAAATACTACTGTCAAAAGATGTCACAACAACAGCAGGACCAAAACTTCGTGCAGGGTTCATTGAGGCTCCAGTTAGTGCGCCACTACAAAAGAGAATACACAAAAATTTTATAAATATCCTGAATTATGTAGACTAAATTTTAAAAATATAAGATAATGTGATGATGAGTTTATTAATTCAAACTTGTTTCTATACGAAAGCCATAGTCTTTCATTTATGCTTCGCAGGTTCTCCAGTGGGAATTTACACATAACAGCTGGCACAGTCTTAAGTTAAAATATTCAAGTTTATTTATATAGGCACAAATCAGTTTAGATCTAATCCTAAACCTTTTGTCCTACACATTATTTCTACTATCTGACTGACTGACTACCTACAACTTTCTATCACTAAAAGAATGTACTCCTCAATTATAACCTAACTAATCCATGCTCTAAACGCAACAGCTGTTTCCTAGCACTTTTAATGTCCAACTGACTGTTGCATGTTTGAGTGACCAACTTCACACCATCTCTTACTGCTGACCTTTACATGTGAACTGGTCATCTCATTTTTAATTGTTCTGGCTATTTGAATTGTATTGGTTCTTACTTCTTAGTTCTGCTTGATCAATGGCTATTTCCTAACTTCTACATTTTCACCTTTCTGTTTTGAATTATTTCTAAATGTATCTTAGTTTGCATCATCACAGATTTATCTATAATTTATGGAAGAAATTAGGCAGCATCGTTGAGTGACAGATAGCTAAAAAGTTTCAAGTTCACTTAAATAGCTTGTCTGTAGTCTTAGTTTTATTGGGTGCCCGATTTGAGTAGGGGACAGTACAGGGAACTAGGCACCATTATGACCATAGGCTCTCTTAACAAGTCAAATGTAAAAAAAAAGATTTATTCTACTTCATCTGCCCTATGGATTATCAGGGTGCATAGGAACCAACTAAACATTTTAACAACAATCATAAAGCAACTTCAGCAGGCAACAGAAGAGTCCAAGCAGTTCTCATTTGTGCTCTACTTAGGAAAAGGTGGATACCCATCAGTTATGCCACACAAACCCCTTCTAAAAGCAGTGAACATTAATATCAAGGTAAGATGTAGGCCTTAAGACCAACTTCATCAATGCAACTAACCATCAAGTCTCAAAATATACTTTATTTTTGCATGTAATATTAAGTTTAAAAATACAACAAACTTACCCTGCAAGAATATCTACTACCACAGTAAAGCCAATAGCTAGAGGTGCTACCACACTCTTTGTACCATCGTCTACTGCAGTAGTGAGGACAACAGTGACAAGAATGGTTGTCAGCATCACCTCACATAACAGCCCTTCCCCCACTGTGGTGTTGGGACCAAGCTGATGAGCTCCGCCTGTGATGTTGTGGTATACATTGTTACCCAGAACACCCTAAGAAAATGAGAAAAATTACATATTTTAATTATAAAATTATCACTCAGAACACCCTAAAGAAATGAGAATAATGGGATAATTTTAGCTATCAAATTAACACCCAAGGAAATGAGAATAATGGTGTAATTTAAGGTATAAAATAAAATTATCAAACTAATGAAATGATAATATTGGCATAATTTTAGCTGTAAAATTATCACACTAAGGAAATCATAATAATGGCATAATTTTAGCTGTAAAATTATCACACTAAGGAAATCATAATAATGGCATAATTTTAGCTGTAAAATTATCACACTAAGGAAATCATAATAATGGCATAATTTTACAGCTAAAATTATCATCCTAATAGAAAATGAGGATAATGACATAACTTTAGCTATATAATAGAATATTATTGAATGTAAATGTTTTTTAAGTAAAATTTCTTACTCTTGAAAGTGCTGCACCCAGAACACCTCCAGCTACTTGTGATAGTATGAACAAGACAGCTTTAATTGCAGATATTGCACCAGCCAGAAAAACACCAATAGTTACAGCAGGGTTTAACTGTCCTCCACTTAAAAAATCAGTAAGTTTTGTTTTATAAAAAGAAAATTAGTACTTTTGCTTTAACCTAACATGGATAATAATTTTTTTTCTTTCATCATATATATATATATATATATATATATATATATATATATATATATATATATATGTTACGGTCAAAGCCCGAAGTCGGCCAATGCTAGGATTGGCCGGCCAATCCGCGCATTGGCCAATATCGCCTCCCATAGGTCGGTCAAAGTCCGAAACTTTGCTTGATTTCGGCCTTTGGCCAGCCAGTCCGCGGACTGGCCATGGTGGACCGGCCAAAGTCTTAATTAGAAGATCATCTGGCTAGGGACGATCGGCCAAAGTCTGAATTAGAAGATCATGGGCAGATTTTGGTTTTTTATGCCGTAAGGATCATGAAATTAATTCTTTATTGATTATTAAATAAAGTAAATGACAGAAACATTCAATTTTTTTATGGTACTATAGTCTCAATCTATCAATATTATCATTTGTTACAACAATTTGAACTTTTATGGCATTTAGAATTACATAGCAGCTTGTTATTTTTACACTTGCAGCGATTTGTTGTTCACTTAGTTGTGCAATTGCAGCGAGTGTAGCCTTGGCCCCCAGTCAATGATTGTGAAGATGCGATGGTTCGTAGTGATTTTTCCTCAGTGCCAACTGACGACAATAAGAGCAGTTTTTCGTGAAGAATTGAAAACTCACTTCTAGCATACAGTTGTTTTAGAACACCATGTTCCGTTCCTAATTTGTAGAAACCGCCCTCGACGCTCATGACAACTGCAATCACGCTTCGGGGATCATCGTGACCTCTGTCAACATGGGGAAAACGGATGCGTACATTGTCACCCACTTCACCATCTTTAAATTTTGTATTTGATGTTTTAAGCATCTTAGCACCTTGAGTTTGCAAGCCAGTATGAGCTGCTTATCTGTGTTCCATGATGTCTTGTTTGTTGTGACACAATCTGCAGGTAATGTTCCCTCCGTACCCTTTGTCTGCTTCATTGGGTATTCCACACATAGCATAGACATAGTTGCCACAGGATCCACAAGAATGAGCTGCACTAGAATGTTTTTCACAAACTATATAGAATCTGTTGACCACATTATTGTCACGCAACTGGTCTGGGCGTTCCGCCACGGCAATAGATGTGTTAGCTGAGGATGTCGTTGCATTTATGGCAACCTCCATTTCTTGTTCAATGCTCTCAAGATCTTCCTCAGTAACTATTTTATCGAGAGCCCATATATGGAAACTAACATGGATTTAATTTTTTTTCTTTTGACATCCATCTGCTATATCTGTCTCATGGTCTGACGGCCCTTTTGATCCATGTCGCCTTGCATATAGAATGCTATAGGGCTTGTAAGTAGGTCACAACTTCTCGTTCTCGTACTATGCAGCTAGTAGATTTCAAAGCCGTAGACTTACAAGCCCTATACAAACAAGAGCTAAACAATACGTTACTCTCAATGAAAACGCACCCAGAATAATGAAAATGCGATCACAACTTAGTCTAGATAGAACATTGGCCAGGACATCCCGGCCAGTGCGCGCATTGGCCGGCCAATGTACAAAATACGCTTTTAGTGCTAAGTTCTTCGGGCTTTGGCCAAGAGAGCTGGTCAATGCGCGGATTGGCCGGCCAATCCTAGCATTGGCCGCACTTCGGGCTTTGACCGTAACATATATATATATATATATATATCATGTGATATGAGTATGCAATATAGCTTATAGCTGTAACTTAACAATAACATGATACTGATATAGTTGTCAATTAAAATTTAGAGGTACATAACAGTTCCATAACAGTTAGGGTGACACAGGCAAATCTAGTGTAAGACTGCGTATCATAGCCATTTTTTTATTCAGAGCAATGACCACCTGATATTACAAAGAATAACAAATAAATCTATGGTTAAGTGCAGCTATATATTTTAATACCTTATTGCTCCTGTAGCAGTTACTAGCAGAGCTATTGTAAAACCGTGAGCTATGGCGATTCCCACTATGTTTCCACCAGTTCCTTCCACAGATGTACATCCAATAAACACAAATAAAGTTACCCCTAAAAATTCAGCAAAGCAAGGGCGTATATACTGTTCAAACTTGCTCAATTCAATCGCTGGTGTTACATCTCCACTTAGGCTTCTGTTGATTAGTGGCTCTCTCTCATTGGACATCTTATTATTCCTACTCTGTTTCCAATTAATAAAAGTAGTTTCCAATTAATAAAAGTAGTTAACATACAGTATTATTAACATGACTAAACTATAGGCCTGAAACTATAAACCTAGATTAGTCAGAGCAGTGTTTCTTCAAGATCTAGATCTTCACTGATTTATGAATGTTAGGCCCTCGAGTTCTTACTGGTCCAGAGTTATAAATAATAATAAATATATTTAAGACTAGCTAGCACTGGACTAGTAGATCTAGCTAGATTGTAGATCTAGATCTAGTATTTGTATAGACAGATCTAGATCTAAGAGAAGTAGATCTAGAATCTAGATATAATTTAGTAGTAGTAATAGTAATAAATAGTAATAGTATACCAGTAGAAATCTAGATCTAGATCTAGATCTAGATCTATATCTAGAGTTCGATACACTCCGACCAACTTGATTTCTAGCTTGGACTGATGTCTGATGAGGTAGCAACAAACGTGCTTACATTTTTTATTTTTATTTTTTTGCGTTTATTGCGCAGTGTCAGTGAGTTGTGAGCATTACTCAGTGATAGGCTAGATCTCTACTAGATCTACTCAATAATCCAATATTCTAGAACTAGATTCAATCTTCATATCTTAATAGAATTCTAGATCTAGATTCTAGATCTATCTATAATATATAGATAGATCTCTATATTAATAATATAGATCTAGATCTAGTCTAGATCTACCTAGATCTCTGTCGACTAGAGAGTCTACTAGTTGTTATGACCTTCTCTCTTTCAGTCTACTCTTGAATTTAGATCTAGATTCTAGATCTAGATTCTAGGCTAGAGATTTACTGACTTCTGACGGTCTTTTGTGTTCAAATAAGCTGAGTGACATAACTTGTGTGTCAGTCACGTGACAATTTAAAATATTTTTTTCAATTTATTTGAAAAGCCCGATCTGCGGCTAGATCTAGACTCTAGATCTAGAGGGGGGGGGGGGGGGTCTGGCTTTTTGTGACGACGTGTGACGGAGGGGAGGGGGAGGTAAGAATCGTCAAAAAAAGCGTGACGTTATTTCTGGATGACCCCCTAGACTAACACAAAATGTAAACCCAAACTGCCGAAAAATATAATATAGGTCTAGAATCTATTATGGTTTCTTACTTCTAAATTCAAAAGTAGGCGGTACCTAATCCTCATGGTTTCCAGACATTAAACTTACAGTGTTTCTTCCAGACTTTTTTCCTCCGGGGAAAAAGTGGGGGGGGGGGGGGCGGACACTGTAAAGGTATATATTTTCTATACTAATAACATTTCGTTCAGGGGAGGGGGCGGAGCCTTCCCGAAGAGATGACAGGAAGAAACTCTGAAGGCTTAGAATCTAAGTCGTCGACTCGCAGTATCCCCAAAAATGTTAAAAATGTTGAAAATTGAGATATTTAAAAAAAAAAGGACTTCTGGAAAATAAACAGTTAATAAGAAGGCAAAACGGATCTATCTAGATCTAGCCTATATACTATATGGTTATTGTTACCCTACATGCATTTAGTCAGGGTTAGCAGCAGTACGTTTCTTCCTCCTTCCCGTAACACGTTTACCGTCCTAGACGATAGTGCTAACATATTAAATTTGATAATATAATAAACTTTATACTAGACCTATAAGATCTAAACTTTGACAGTTTAGCCAGTGTCTGATTCTGCTCCCCACCACTAAATTATAGTAGTTTTAGTCTGTCTTCAACACTTTAAAATGGGATCAGCGTGTTAGTTCGATGTAAGCGGTGTTACCTCCAGACTTCTTGTTCTCAAGGGGGGGGGGGGGGGGGGGGGCGTACACCGGTAAAATAAAAGTATATATTTTCTATATAAATTATGTTTCGTTTGGGGGGGGGGGGGGGTAGACTTTTTTCGCCCCCCCCCCCCCCCTTGAAGAAACTAAATCTCATTAGCCTTATGCAATATGTAATAATGTGTAAGTTCAACCATTATTACAAGCATGATTTGAAAAAAAAGGTAACTTCTAGACTTTTAAGTATTAGATCTATTCATTATCAGTAATTTAAATGGACGATTTACCTTTCAAATGAATTATCATTAAAGGCCTAATAACTAAAACAATGTAAAAAAAAAACCATACCATTTTGAAGTATTTTAAATTTTCCAAAAGATCCAAGTTTTCTTAAGTCTGTAATGAAGTGTAATGATAACTTTTCTATGTAATAATGTGTATTTAAGTTCAACCATTATTACAAGCATGATTTGAAGAAATGGTAACTACTAGACTTTTTAAGTACTAGATCTAGATCTACTAATTGTTGTCATTAGCAATTAAATTGTAATTTGTAACAATAAACTGTTGTCTTTTGTGGAGTATCAGTAATTTAAATGGACAATTTACTTTGAATTTACCTTTCGGATATTTTATCTGAAGTAAATAGGCCTAATTAATAACTAAAACAATGTAAGAAAACCATACCATTTTGAAGCATTTAAAATTTTCCAAAAGATCCAAGTTGTCTGAAGTCTGTAATGAAGTGTAATGATAACTGTTCTATATATTTTAATAAAACTGAATGTCATTCTGTTAATCTGGCCTGTGCTTGTAATTAGATAATAGAATCAAGTTGATAAGCTAAAAAGATTGTTGTGCTTTGATTAAAGAATGGTTTCAGTACAGCAACTTGTTCGTGTGACCTTTGATCCTGTTAATTCTGTACAGTGAAAACATGTTTGAAGTTTTCCCATAAGGGAATTTATTGGATTGGTCTTTTAATTTGTCAGATGGATTCCTTTTATGATAATTAATCAGACCAAGTTTGTGTTAGCCTAGAGCAATTCAACTATTTTTACAAAAAATAATGAAGTGCATTGGTGAATCAGAGGCAACCATAACCTTTAAGCAAATGAAGGGTACTTAAGACTGAGTCTGTCAAGCCATGAGATCAAGAGAAAAGACAATTAGTCTTTAACTGGTCCCTTTTTGTAGGTCAACCCATCTGTATCAACTGTATAAAGAAGAGATTTAAAAGCACAAATTTAGCAGAAGAAAAAAAACTTTCATGTTCAGCACTTCTTTACAAAACTGTGCAGTAAAATTATTTTAGGAACAACTACCCATTGTATTTTTTGTCCTTTTGGTAATTGTGAACAGGTTTTTAAAATTCTTTTTGTAAATTAAAAACAAAGCTTTTTTTTTTTTAATACTGAAGATGCTGCGTCATTTGTCTACTTCATATCTTACTATCTTTATCTAATCACAAGTGAAAATTCTAAAAAAAAAGTGTGCTATTTATCTCTATGCAGACAGCCCCTGAGCCCATGTTGTATAAACTTTTATATTTGTAAATAGGCCACTAGATAAAACATTCATCAGTCCTTTAATCGCTTATCAAATGGATGTTGTTATAAAATAATATTCAGTCCTGATACAAAGTAAAAATCATGATTTGATTGCTAAATGTAATAGGCTAACTGCTGTAGTATAAATAAGCATACATTAAGACAAAGGTAAAAATTTTTTTAGAATCTCTTGTAAATTAAAAAGGAAGTTCAAACTATTAAAATTAACTATTTGAATGGTTGTGAAGTGAACATGCCTAGATATAAAAGCTGAGATCTTAAATATTATTCATGTTTGGAATGTTTTCCTCAAGTCATCCACATTAGCTCTATACAGTATAAATGGCTGGACACTTATGCCTGTGGTTTTGGCCATTATTTGGCAAACTTTATAAATCACCACAACTAAAAAAAAAAAACAGAAACAGTTAAAGCTACATTTGCCCAAATAAAAAATTTTAATATTTAAAATAAAGTAAGGTAAGCCTTTGCATATTTGCATCAGCTGCCACATATAAATATATATATACATACAATTTATAAATATTTACATTTTGTGAGATTTAAAATGTACCCTTAGTTCAATATACAATTATTTTTTTTTACTTAAAGTAAAACAACTTTAACAAGGTTCTAATGGTCCGTCCAATATACATTATTATAAGCTTGTAATTTCAGGGTGTCAAAAGTTTAAGTTAAGTTAAAATACAAGGTTTATTGGTTAAAATGTGATGTAAAATTAATTATCATATACATTTTATTACACATTTAGCTAAGTACATTCAAAGATAAAAATGCATTTATAAAATTATATATTACAATATGGCTTTGACTTTCAATTAGAAATATACCTAAAATTTAATATGTATTCAGTCTTATATTCTGTTCTACATTGTACTTATTTGATAATGTTTTAAGGCACAATTAAAGTATTTATCTGTGAAAAAAAAACATGTATCATAAGATTTATTTATATTAAAATGTCATGCATAACTTGTGTGTGTCAGTATTTTTTATCAACATACTTGAAAGACAATGTTTAAAAAATTATCACAAAATACTTCTTACACTGCCATTACACATTAAACAATTCTTCATTAAAAACAAAATATTAACACATTTGTACAAAATGAAAATAATTGCTGTTTTTACTAATAATTTGTCAAACAAAAAAAAAAATCTGTAACAAACAGCATTTAAAAATGCACCCATTTCAAACCAGAAATAGTCATGTTAGAAGGTAAAAAGACTATTTTTAGAAAAAAAAAAAGTGTCTTTTAACCTTACATTTATGGCAAATATATGTTTTGGGCTAAATAATATCATAAAATTGTGGGGTATTGTTCTTCAGCATCAATGTTGTTTGCAGAAATGGCCTTTTCTACCTGGTGAAACATATTCAGAAAAAGTGTATGACTATAAAAATTATCTTTTTAAAAAAAGGGGCTGAAATTTTTTGATAAAAGACCAGTGTTTACTACTAATAAAAAACATAGTTACCAGTTAGGAGTAAATTAAAATTGTAACTTTCAAGATCTAAAAAATTAAAAAGATACCCCTAAATCGTCCTCCTGTCATATGCTCTGGTAGCCACTTCTTGAAGCTCGTGTGCAACTCCACTCCACTATATTAAATCCCATTGTACCCAATGTCCCCATGACAACAAGTATCAGGAGCTGCCACTCCAGCAACAACACATTACTATAGTAAAACGCTACTGCAGCTGCAATGGACTGGGAAGTATAATACAATTAGAATATAGAAAGGAAACCTTCAAATACTTTAATTTTAAGTTTATTAATCTTTAGTTTTTAATGGTGTACTATAGTTATTTCTGTAGGTATTTTTCTGATGAAGACTTTAGATGTAATCATTTTAGCAATCAAACCTAATACATTCTTCAAAAGTTTCTTGGATTGTTAAAGCAGAAAAAATAATTTTAAATTAATTTACCTGTACGAATTTAAATAGTGCAAAAGCAGGAGAACTGTCCTCTGGGAACATGAAGCCTAGGATTGAGTACAGCTGTAAAAATGTAATCAGTTTTAAAATCAATACAACCCCAATTAAATCTTCAACTTCTAAAATAGCAATGATGTTAATGACTATTGAAGGTCACTTTTGTACAAGAAATTGTATTAAACTTTTTGTATTAAAAAAATTTGCAAAATTATAGGCCTATCACAGATCAATAATTTAAAAAAAAAATGACATAAAAAGAAAAGCCAAAGAACTTAATTTCTTAAGTTTATGACAAATCTTCAAAGAACCAAACAACTATGGCAACAAGTTGAACATAAAGCCAATACAACCCTATGGCCTTTATAATTAAATTATATTTCAAAATAAAACTAACAATACATTTTTTTTTAGTATAAATAAATTTACCTGCGTATTAAAACTACTGTCACCAAATCCAAGAAGAAAACTACACAGAATTGCAACATATTTGCTGTTGATATAACCAAACGAACAACTTAAAATGTGCTTCTATTTACTATTTTAAATAGATTTTTAAAATTATTTAACACTGGTTTAAATAAAAAGTAAAACAATATTAAAGTCAGACTTGTCTACTTTTTGTTACTATTGCAAGCTATAGTAATAACTTACTTTGAAGTAATATATGTAGGTTGATTAGTTAAATCAATGGGAGAATTTTGAGGCAAATCCAGAAATATCAGGAAAAAAGCTGTAATTTGAACAACATATCCCAATACAATTATGGGATCTCTTCCATGTGCATTTGTTTTCTTTCCTAATAGCCCAAACAAAGCTCCACCTGAAATTGTGATAGGTATCTTCCATAAATGAAAATGGTTTCACACTTCTTTGGACAACTTTACCTCCTCCCCTTCTTTCCAAATGACTCCATACTTTAACATGCCCCTCCTAAAAGAGTGATATAATTAACTGAGCTGGGTCAATATTACATAAATTGATCTATTTTTATTAAAAACCTTAAAAAACGAATGAATAAAACAAAACAAAATTTCTAATAACAAGCTTTTAAATGCACTGAAAATAAAACAAACTTGCATTAATAAACGCTTAGGTCGCTCTTACAAATTTTAGCAACCAAAACTTTTATTAAAACTATCATGTTTTTTTCTTATTTTATGTGCACTTAAAATTAAAAGCTTGTTATTATAAAGGTTTTTTAAATGTTTGTTTTATTTTCCACATTTTAGTAATATGTTCTAAATTAAGTTGACACATCTAAAAATATTTGCTTCAAAACCAGATCAATGGATCTAAAAGACAGTTATCTGCCCTAGTTCATGTTGGACACTCAGGCAACCAACTGTCACCAAAGATAGATGTGAACAACAGCTCAGCAGACAGATAGTATTCAATTCAGTAATCTTCTAGTTAAATTTTAATAACTAATGTAATGTCTAATTAGAAATTCATGCATTGCCATAGAAGAAAATAGTATCTATAAAGTTTGAATGAAGTTGCTGCATTAAAAGTGGGTCAAATTTTAGTGACAAAATTTGCCACAAAGTGATTTTGTGAACTAAGTTAAAGCTTGTAAAATAAAAGCCATGTTTAATTCAATTATTCAAAATTACTTATGAGCAGCCATCCCCTCAAGACCAAGGTCTGACCTCTTGTTTCAATTAAAAAGGGGAAAAAATGTCTTACTCATTTTGTATTTTTATACAACTACAAGTAAAAAGTTCTTACCCAAAATCTCCCCAACACCAATGAAAATTCCAGATATCCCCAGCAAGCCATTGGCCTCACTTCCAAAATGTTGATTGTGAGATATGCTTGACCCATACACTCCACTAAAGAATGTGAGTTCCAAACCTTTACATTTAAATTAAAATATTTATGAGTTTGACAGATTTAAAATTTCAACATTTTATTGTCTTATGCAAAAAGTGTTTTTTATAAATACCAAATGTTTTTCTTGTACAATTTGACAATTAAAAACAAATAAAAACTTATTTTTAGCTACATCTATGTTACTATTATATGCTACTTCAGAACTGTGAGTAGTGTGAGCTATTTTACTTTTTTTGTTTACCTGTGTAGGCAAAGGCCAATGAAAGTAGCATCATTTCTTTGGTTCTGAGCAGCTGAAAGGATCTCTCTGAAATTATTTGGTGGCATTCTTTACAAATATTAGTATATAATCAGGAGCATTCTCTAATAAGATTTTTTTAAAGATTTTTAAATATTCACTAAATCATCATTAAAAAAGATAAATAGACATTTTTATAAAACCAATAACTGAAAAATATTTTGTTTTATTTAATTTTATATTATTTTTAAGGGCAAACATTCTAATGATGGGTTTTAGATAATGAATTTAACTTTATTATTATCCATCAGTGCTAAAGTGAAAAAGACTTTAGAGTATTATATCACAGACAAAATAAAACTTACTTAATGTGGCGAGAGGTGAGGGGGGTGAATGGATGGCACTGCAACATGAACAAATAGTTCTGTAAAAAACTTAAAATTAATCTGCATAGATGATTAACTAAAGAGGAAAAAAAACATCCAACTAGCATTTTAAAGTCATTATTGTGGTGAAGAATACTTTAAATTATAGGCCTAGTGTTAAGGTAAGTCAGGAATAGAGTTAGGTAAGGTAGGAAAATTAACAAAAAGGTCAGTACAAAAATATACAGATATAATAAAAATGTTTATATATATAGTATATAGAGACATAATTACGTATTATTAAAAAGTCAATATAGTAATGAAATACATCATTAATCATTGTTTAATAAACTAAGATATATTTCAATGGTGACAGGATAAATGATCTCAGACAAAATATCCCAGACAAGATATCTCATGTACAAATGATACTAGGGCAAATGATATTTGTCCTGAGATCATTTGTCATGGAACCATTTCAATATATACTTTACACTGAATATTAAATGTTATTTGTAGCTTCAAAATAACCAGGGCACAAGGCTTATTCAGTAGGGAATCTGTTGTAGTAAAACAATTATTTAAAACTTAACAAGACTGTTTGCATTATTTTTATACTCAATAAATAGTAGAATTATTATTTAATCAGTAAACTATTAACCATAAACACCCATAGTTCTTACTTAAAGCTTGTAGGCAACTGATGACCTTGTCTGACCAGTGTTCCCAGTCTAAAGCATATAAAATTTCTACTACACTTAGATAAGCACCTGGCTCCAGTCAAGCAAAGTAATTGCATCTGGACATAGTGTTAACCACACAATCCCTTCATATACTGAGGTCATAGAAACAAACTTTACTTCACCTGTCATTTGAACTATCAGGTCTGAATAAGAATTATTTTTTTTTACAGTGCAGTATGAAGTTTTACAGACCTGGCATTCAAATTAAGTACATTGTCAGTGTCATCAACTCTTGGCCGACGCAATATAAGTAAGCAAAGACTTCCAAGAAGACCTGCTCCAGTTAGTGCAGCAAACAATTTTGTACGTTCAGATTCTGATATTTCTGATTTTCCTTGAAAAACAAAATAGCTGTAAAGGTTTCCAATGAGGAGACTGAAAAAAAAAGGCAAAAAATCAAAATTTATTTATTTAGTTGAAAAATATGACACAATGGGCTATGAAATCAATTTTTTGAAATGTTAACGTAAATAATATATAAGTGATAATTTTATAATTTTCAAGGACTTTTATACCTGCATTGCAAAAGTGCCCAAAATATACCACTGTTACGTGCAACAGTCTCTGCATTAGAGTTGATTGTAAGAAAATTTCCTTGAGCTGTCCATAAAACTGAAAAGGCAGAAAAACAATAGTAACTCATTAAAATTTTATACAATGTTTAACAGTAACAATAAACAAATAGTCTGATATTTTTTTAAAGTATAGTTCTTAATAACCAACTTGTTATTAAAAGGATACATTAAGTTTTACTAGATAAACAGAAATAAATCTATTGTTTGTGCTTGTTAATAAATGACAACTTGCTGCTGCAGGGAAAATGATGAGGTGGGGGTGGTAGAAATGTCATGAAGCATATATTTTGTATTTCTTATGGACAAATATGATTTTAGAGATGGGGGAATTAGACCATTTGTAAAGATGTGTAAAGGGAGGTAAAAACCAGCTTAAATTCAATGATATTTTTTCACCATCCTAAAAAAATAATGCTTGATACATCTACCAAAGTAGTAAAAACCCACAGAACACAACCCCACAGTAATATTATATTAAAAGGTTTAGTAGTACCTTCATTTATTTTTAAAATGCAAACTAACCTGCTGCTCCAAATCCAACTAAAACTGATCCAAGATATAGTGCCCATACCATTGGCTTGAGAAATGATGCTACAAATAGACTATAGAATTTATGTTAGTAGCTATGAGAGAATTAAAAATAAAATTATATAAATGATACACACTTCACAGTAAATTTAAGAATAAACTAAATAAAGTTACAATGTAATAATAATAAATAAATGAATATACTCATAAATAAAGCTTGTATTTAACCATCAAACAATTTCAAGTGTTAACTTACACGTAAAGTAATGATCCAAAAAATAAAGAAACCCGTGGACCAGCAGCTGTTACAAATGATGGGGCAGCCCAGTTTGAAATTGAAAAGACTGCATACAGGATGCCTAAACTGTGTGTAAAAGGTGTTTTAATTAAATAGCAATAAAATGCTTTAAAAATACACTAACATTCAAATCAGAATAAAATAAAACAAATACACTCTAACTTCAATGACATTTAGCAGTCCTGTTAACCTTCATGTATTAGAAAAATGTGAAAGGGCATTGGCCTTGTTGGCTGAGAGGAACCTGATCACATTTGACATGAACAAAAAAAATTGTTTTGGTACATTCTGAGTAGACTTAAATTTTAAGAATAAATAAAACTAAAGATGAAAAAAAAATTAAGAAATTTAATATTTTTTAATCAATGCTATTTTATTTTGCATTTACCAACTAGATGTTAAGTGGCATTTCACGTGTGTAGGGTGTTGGTAAATTGCCAGATGCAAAATGGCAAGGCAGTAAATAGAAGATGAAAAAGAAAATGCAAGACATATCTGCAGAATTACGGGTAAATAGCGAGACACAATTTGCTAGATCTTATTTTATGCTTTGGTTGGTTTGTTTTTCACCTGATGAGCAAGAAATAAAGTTATAAACTAAACAAGTAGATATGTCACATTTTCTTGTCAGTGGGAGAAAAATCCTGTCTCAGTCAACAGGTCACTATGAGTTCATAAAAAGAATATTATTTTAGTATGTCTAGTGACAGAAAAATCAGAAGATATAACAATACAAATGAAACATCTTTGAAGTCCATAACAAAGTTTATTGTAAATCAGGTGGGGTATAATTTTCGAAGACGACATTGACATTATCCACACCCAGCGTAAGTATCAGGTAGGGGCAAGATGAGAGACAAAAAAGTCATGGGACTTTTTTGTAAACCCTTCTCGCAATTCACTGCCTCACCATTTTGCGTTTCACAATTTACCAACTCCCACTTGTGTTAGACAAACTCTGATTGGCTATTATTCAAACATAGTGTTCCATTCAAATATCACTTTTTGGTGATGTTAAAAATTAAAAAGCAATACATTTTGGTTATTCCCTATTACTAGCATGACCTAGTTTTGTTTCTATTACCATAAGGTGAAAAGTTAAAAAAATTGTTTGTCATTTTCTTTAAATATTATTCAGTTACTGGAAAGATTATAACAAAATAAAAAACTAATACAAGAACCATAAAATTAATTTTTTATAACCACATGTTTCTATAACAATGCACTAGATTTTTAACTATGTAATCTCTGCTCAAAGAAGGTGCCAGTAATACTCAACATACCTTGTATATGCATGTCCAGAAAATCCCCCTGCACTATCTAGAACAGTTTTCTGTGATAATAAATAAATATTAGCAGTTTATAAATTGTAAAGCTGCTGATTTCAAATTACTGTTACATTACAACAGCTTCAATAAATTTGTTTTTTTTTTATTACGCCTAATCAGTGGCGTAGGCAGGGGGGGGGGGTTAGGGGGGTCATACCCCCCCCCCCTCGGTATATATAAAAAGTATGAGGGGGGGTGCAAATCGAAAGTTTGAGGGGGGTGCAAATCGAAAGTTTGAGGGGGGGGGGGTGCAAATCAAAAGTTTGTCCCCGGGTAAAAATTGGAACCCCCCTTGAGACGATCCTGGCTACGCCACTGCGCCTAATGCTTTTTTATTAACTTTTGTATGTGTGTGCTTACTGTGGCAGTTTAAATAAGTGTATATAATTATGTAATAATAACCATCTGTTACTATTTGCATTTACTTACTACTGGTGACAGAGAATAGAGATCAGAGGACTAGACTTATCTCTGTTTCGGTTAAATAAAATATTTTGGAGGCAATTGTTCTTACACACAAGTATTTAGTCACAACATTAACATATTTTTAAAAAAACAAGTCTTGTTAACTATATGTTTACCTATTAAATAAAAAAGTAAATAAAAATACTAGACTAGTACAAAAATACTCTAGTTAATAAGGAAATTGTGTACATTTTGTGTTTACCATTTGTAAAAACACAAAAATTATCATTCTAGGCCAAGTAGGGCCTACTTAGTACTTTTTTATACAAATTTTCAATGTTATGAACATAACATTACTGAAAAGTTTCAATACAATTGTTTAAAAACAGGTACATAAATGAAACTTTGAAATTTTTTTTTTAATTTTAAAACAAATCCTTCTAAAAATGTGAAATAATTACTAAAATTTAAGTAGTCACCCTTTTTCACATTACAAGTCTTGGCCAACTTTATCCAAAACGGGAGAATATTTATACCGGTGTCCGATAATGGAATCTTATTTAAAAAAGGGGTGTTAGGTTACTGGTAGTTAACTAAATACACACATGGCTGGCTAATGTCAATGCTAGCCCTGTCCCTTACCCTAACCCCAACCCTACCTTACGCCTAACCCTAATTTCTAACCATAAAATTAGTTGAGATTACAATCCTACTATCAACCCAACACACCTATTTTATGGAGGAGTCTATTATCGGACACCGGTATCTATAATCATCCCCTAAAACGATAGATTATCTTAATTAAAATATATTGAATATTAGTGCATTATTAGGTATTAATTAATTGAAATAAATTAGATTAGTTAGGTGCAGTTAGGAAATGTTAAAAATTAGGCCTAGTTGAAGTTGAGTAATCTATCGTTTTAGGTACGTAAAATCGCCCGCGGCTATTCATGTACGAAAAAGTTACCTCATTGTCAAGGCTTTAATTATAGTATATTGTGATATATTTGTGTGAAATATTATAGATAAATGAATAATAAACCTAAATCAATGGCTAAATATATCAATATAGGCCAGAAATTAACTTAAAACAGCAGTGTTTGCGAGCAAGATTTGCTATATAAACAGCATCCATTTTTAAAATAGAGTGGCTTCCCCTGAATCTCGCGCTATAAGTTTACAAAAAAAACAACTGCTATTGTAAATGAGCAAGGTTGCATCTGTTGGAAACATCGCTAGTCTTTATTTATTACTGACTGAAAAGTTTTAATTCAATTGTTTAAAAACAGGTACATGACCACACATTTTCATGCCCCTAGGGTATTTTTAGCATTAAATTAGGTATTCTAAATGAAATTTTCATAATGAAATTAAATAAAATTTAACACTTCCACCTGATAGGGATTGCTTTCATCAGAACAGAAACACCAAATTTATTGATGTATGTCCATTTTTAAAAAAGTTATGAATTTTTTAAAACTCGAAAAATGTGTTCACTTTTCGAGCAGTAAAGGGTCTATTTGAGACCCCTACTAACTTCTAAAATTACGAAGTTAGAACTCACAAATTTCTTGCACACACAGCCAGTAATACAAATAGCAAACCCAATTTTTTTCAAGGTTGTCAGACAGATATAAATGGAAAATTTATTCACTTAAAAATGAGCCAAAGCACAATTTTACCAAAGTACGAAAAGGGAGACAAAAAGTCAATTTACAGTCATTTTTAAAAAATCATATAAAATAAACTAATTAAGCCACATTGATAATATAAATGTTCTAAGAAAGGAAATTCAAAGCATGTTAATATGAAATAAGCAGGTAAAGAATTAATAAAGAAAGTAATTAGTGAGACCAGATTCTGCAAGGTCAGTTTATAAAAAATAGAAATTTCACCCTTTTTCAAAAAATGATTAAAAAATATTAAAGTAAGGTATCTTAATAAATTTTACACCATCTTAAAGCACATGATGTTCTTAACATATAATAAACACAGAAACATAAAATAATCATTCTGCAAAACAATATAAGGCATCCTTCCTTAACGCCCAAAATCAAGAATTTTCATTACCTAACATCTTGCAAAAAGTGTCCTTACTTTTAAGAAAGTAATATAAATTGTGTAGGAAACATGTTAGCATTACTTTGTTATAAAAAAATTAAATAACTATGCTATTACTTTACTTATATACTTACTAAGAAGAAATTTCATGCCTTTTAAACACTGATGAAGTAAGATAACTAATTAAACTAAAACTCTTTATAAATGATCCTAACTGTTAGCTTTGTGGTGTTCATCTAGTTTTGTTACTCTGCTCCCTAATCATGACATGCTTAGCCTAAATTTACTTGTTATCAGTAAATTTATTTCTTCTAGTTAGTTATTGATCAATGTCAACTTCTGGAAATGTCTAGGTCCTAACTTATACAATTATCAGAAATCTTAGAGCAGGTTCAAAAAGACAGGTCAATATCCTGATTGGGAAAGTTCTCTATGAGGTTGGGTAGCATTGTAATTAATAGTCAATATCTTGGTTGAGTTAGTCTTCTTCTTCAAGGTTTGGAGTAGCATTGTAATAAATTATTGTGAACTGGCAGCACACATCAAATTATGGAAACTAGTAAGGGATCTTTCCATTGGTCCAGAGTATAGAAAATGTCTGTGAATAAAAACAATTAATTAGCATTTCCAATATACTGAATTATATAGTAGGTCTGTATATCTTTATACCTACTTAGATATCAATCATGTAACATTACATCATTATAACTAATAAGCAAAGTGAAGAAAATACTAACATCTGACATATGGTTTCCTTCAAAAGTATTCAGTAGTCCTGTTGGTGCTTACACAAACAATACACATTTTTGGCAGGCCTTTCAGTTTCAGTTTCCCCTTTCTTTTGCTAATATCTTGCTCTGTAAATAGAATAATATTAAAAGTAAGGCTGCTCAATGCTTTTTTTAGATATTAAATGTAAACACTTTAGATAGTTCTACTACTAAATATTAACATGAAAGCAATAGTGAATCTAACTAATCTAAGTAGATCTAGATCTAGAAACAATTTTGGGTTAAACTATTATGGAAGGGGGGCTACATTTTATTTTAATGTCGTCAGTTCAATAAACCTAGAGATAAGAAACATTAACGATCGTAGTATTCTAAAATTTAATGTAATTACTGCAATTATATAGAATAGTTAACTATTAAACTAGGAAAAACAAAATAAACAATGCTACAATAAATTGAAAGTATGCTGTTAACCCTGCGTAATATAATAGTTGAATCCAACATTAAGAGAAGGCAAAAAAAAAAAAAATGGCCGACAAGCGGCTTGAAATATCGACAATATATTGATAGTTTAATCGGTCGATGTTAGTAATTAATAAAATTCACGAATACAAATTAAATTCTATCACTCTTATAAACATCTTTTTGATTTAATTGTGCATTCCTTTTTTATTTTGGTAATCGTAAATTAAATACAAAGAACTTTTAAAAAGGTCTAGATAATTTTTTGGTAAATGTTTTTTTAAGCGTGTAGCAATTACCGATAAGTGGACACTAAAATGCAAAAGGTTTAAATCAGCAGTTTATTATAAATAAAATGAATATAGCTAATAATTTATAAAGCACTTAACTTACCTAGACATTGTTTAAAATCCATGGTAATCCGCGAATAAACACAAAATCCTGCTTTGAACTTGAGCGGGGTGTTCCGTGACATTACGCAAAACTAGATTTAAGCCGGCAAAAGTTAGCGCGGGTCATCACGATACGTATGCGTTCGTTTTTATTTCTGCGATCCGATACCATACATTAAGTGTTAATTAAATTATAACATTTTTATAGTAAATTGGACGCCCGATCTGAATATATAATTTTGCCGGCTGTAAAATATTTTTTTCGTGTAAAAAAATCATTTGAAACTTTTAAATCTATTATTTTTAGCATTAAATTATATTTTACAGCGGGCAAAGTCATATCATCTTAAAGGGCGTCCATTCTACTTTCTATATTAGTTTTCAGTGTAATCGTATGTATTATGGTATCGGATCTCCGAGCGTTGGCGCAACCCGACCAAATTTTTTTGCGCGCAGTACGTTTTTTTCGGCTCATTTAGAATACCTAATTAAATCTATAAAAAACGGTCACGACTGAGAATAGCCCCAATACAGCTATTCACATTCAACTTTGCATAAAAAATGAAACAAGGAAACTTTTTTTGCATTTTTCAAAACAAAATAAATCCTCCTCAAAATGTGAAATAATTAATATTATATAGTATATATAGGCCTAATTAATAAAATTTATGGAGTCACGGGTTTTTCACATTACTAGTCGCGGGCGATTTTACGTACCTAAACAGGCTAAAGAAATAGATGAAATTGTAATCTATGGCCTACTGTGTCATCTGTACTGTGTGTGTACTGTGTACTACTGTAATTTCAACTTGTAGGCCTAATTTTTTAACATTAAATTTTGGTAATCTATCGCCCATTCTTGGAAGAGACCACTGTCGGACATCGGTAATACGTTTACTTCCAATGACCCATAAATAAATACATAGGCCATAATTACCTCAACCATAGAACATGTTTGAAATGCGGTAAATATCAACATAAACGAGAACCCCAAAACAATTATATTGAAGAGTCTTAAGTCCGCCATCTTGGACACTATCACATGATCAATGAAAAATTAGTGGATCACAAGGCCATGTTTCATTGGGGGAAAAGCGATCAGAGTTGTTGGATCAAAATTTTATTATCATTTGAAGTAGAAATAATATATAAAAACAAATATTATTGCATTTCTGAAATAAAGTGTTTATTTTATAATTTAACAGAGCTGGCTATGGCCTATTATTTTTATCTAAATCAAACCAAACGTTACAAATTTCGTTGTTTTTTATTTCAAAAAGTTTTGACGGCGCCGTCACTGCGAAATGAAAAGGAAACTCAAATTTCACCGAGATCTCAGTGATGCTTATTTATGTGCGCATGCGTACATCCTCCCGCCTACTTCACTGTGAAAGCCATTTCCTGACCTAAAAAACAGCGTGGATGTCATTTTACTAGATTGATCAAGATCTAGAATCTAGTTTTTTTGACTGGTTGTGTTTGCCGTATTTTTTGTTTTTACACAAGTATGAGTGGAGGTTACGGTCGAGGACCACCTGCTATTGACGGAATGGTGTCGCTGAAAGTGGATAACTTGACATACAGAACAACGCCAGATGATTTACGCCGAGCTTTCGAGAAGTATGGCGACGTTGGTGATGTTTACATTCCCAGAGATAGATTCACACGAGAAAGTCGCGGATTCGCTTTTGTTCGATTCTACGACAAACGGGATGCTGAAGATGCGATGGATTCAATGGACGGCGCCCTTCTTGATGGCAGGGAAGTGAGGTGTCAAATGGCTCGGTATGGACGACCGTCGGAACCTCACAGGCGAGGTCCACCAAGACGTGGTTATGGCGGTGGAGGCCGAAGAGGAAGGCAAGTGTTTTTTTTTTTTTTTTTGCAGTCGTAGACCTTCATTTTTAAAAATGTTGATAAAAAATACGATAAATTACGAACGTGAAGTGAACAATGAAAAAAAAATACGCTAAAATGGCGTTTTATCCGAAAATGCTGATCACATTTTGCCGCCCGCCCCCCCCCCCCTCCTCCCGCTGTAGTGGTTGTTTTTGCAGTTAGATTCTAGAGTACCTTACACTTTGCGGACACACACCGCGAAAATGCGCATCTTACAACTTCCATGCAGTCTCATTCAGTAACCGCTTAACATAGAAAACAAAAAAAGTATCATATCTATCCGAAAACATTCTACTTTAATAATGTGTGTGTCATTTTGTATTCATACGCATAGAACTTTAGCTATTCTTGTTATAGTGGCTGGGGGGTCTTAACATGTGTCCGAACACATGTAATACAATTTTACATGTGTTCGGACACCTTTACCCATCATCGGACAAAGCACTTTTTGTTCATTTAGAATAATTTAAAGTCAATTCAATGAATAAAAACATTAAATGCATTTATATTGTGTTATTGGTTGTTTGTGAGGTAATTTTAATAGTATAAAACCTTTTCCCACACTCCCTAAGTTCATCCCATTCAGCCACTGCCACTCGCGCTGTTTTTTGCTGAGTCAGCCAGGTCACATCAGAAAACGGAAGTACTTGATACGGAAGTGTTCATAAATGAAGTTTACGTGCAGGCGCTGTGTATTCGCATGAGACATGCTAATTAAAGTTTCTATGAACCAAAAACCGACGAAGTGTCCGGACCTATGTAGTGTCCACGCTTAAGTAAACTTCTCTAATTGAGATATTTATGAGTAATTAGTTATGTTGATTTGCCTTTTTTATATCGAATTTCCATATTAGGTACCCATGCAGACATATTTTTAGTATCGTGACGTCATTAAGTCTTAATGTTTTAAATATAATTCAATTGTAACGTGTGCAGAAAAGGTAAAATTGTGGAAATTATTATTGTATTAGTAATTTTATTAGTATATTGATTTTTTTCTTCACTGTGGACCTATGGTAGCTGCATTGAATTTTGGTTTTTGCTGTAAGGGGTGGTTCACACTAAGAAGAGCTGAAAACTTTGCTAGTCTATCGGGATCTCCATATTATTTCAGTGCGCAACTTAAAGTAGATTCTCAACCATCTTGATCAAGAAATTTTGGAAATATAACTGATTTTTTTGTCTTTGTTCATATGTGCTTTCCCGTGCCACTGCATATAAATATATATTAAACAAAATGGATTGTTGTTTTTGGTAGTTGCTTAGTAAATTCTATAAAAGTTGTATGTTACTTTATCTTTCATAGGTCTCGGTCTAGATCCCCAAGGAGGAGGAGACGTTCCAGAAGTAGGTCAGGCAGCCGCTCTCATAGTCGCTCAGCAAGCCGTTCTCGCAGCAGAAGTCGTGGAAAAGCTGCAGGATCTCGAAGTCGCTCTCGATCTTTTGACCAAAATGGAGCCGATGCCTCAGACTGAATTTAGGTTGAGTTGTATCATTTGGATGTGAACAGCAGCTTTTTGCTACATTGGCACTCCAATTTTGAAACAAAAGGTGCTTCTCAAAGCTGTTTACACATTGAACTGACATTTTAACATTCTGTAAATATTTCACACATTCTGTATTGTAGCATATTGTATTACTGTCCATTTTTAACAAACAAAAGAATAAGATTTTGTGTGCATGTGTTTTATATTATTTTCTGTTAAGTAAATGTGGTTAAGCATTTTTGTGGTTGGTTGGTTGGGTTTTTTTTTTTAACTGTAAAAATTTAACCATGGCAAGCTATTTGGTTCATTTTACACATCATCACATTCATTGTGTCTATGATCAATAAAGGTGTAAATATTAACCTAATCTCTTTTCTTGTTTCCCCATAACTGTAGGAGCTGGTAAGGCGGGGTTATTAATTGCTGTGGCAGACAGTGGTGCAATGGCGGTGCAGTGCAGAGATTGCTGTAACTGTCGCTGTCGGGTGTGGCTGTAAAGATAGCAGCGGGGTGGAGTGAAGGGTGTTGGAGGAAAAAAAGCATGCTGTATTAGTTTGGTAGACCCAGCTGGCAGACAGCGGCGTTGGTGTGATTGCAGTCCTGTTGTTGGTGTGATTGCTGTTGGTTAGGGTACCTGCCAAGCATGGTGAAAAAGTCTGCAGTATAGTGATTGCAGCCACCTTACCAAAGCTTTATGACTGGTCTACCTATGAAATAGTGGATGTTCTAGGTTATAGATTTGACCTGATATAAGGTTATAGCAGATGTTTTTCACAAATGATGAGATACCTTCATTATGACTAGTTGGGCAGATATAAATGTGACTTTGTTGAATTGTCCTTAATGTTTGTTGGAAAGTTACTGCTTACAGTATTTTATTTTGATTTTTAAACTGGTTTCTAGCAATAAATGTAGATAGAAAGGGTCTTACTTACCATGCAGTTTATTTTTTTTAAATCTAGGATCTTGGTCTGTTTCAGCCATTCCTTTCAGAAGTCATGCTTATGTTATTTTTCAAGTTAATGCCTTCATTAATTGTAATCATGGTAATATTTAGATAGCTACTGGTAGGTATTGTTGTAGCACTCTTCAATGCCTCTGTATTTTGCAATTTTTTAAATGTAAGGTTTTTTTTTTTTTAAGAAAAGAAATGATACTTTTATGAATATTTTTGTTTTGGTTTTTTTATTTTAATTTTGAAATAATGCCTTAGGGCACTAGTGTGTATATTTTGTGTTCTTATCAAGGCAAAAAGTTATGGATAGTACCATTGACTAAGGTCACTAAGGATGAAGCTGGCTTTCTATTAAGGGAAATTCGGGTCATTGATGGTGGAATTTTGACTACTTAAAAATTTCCAAGGATCTCAAAATTTATTTTACCATTTGTTTGCTAAAGCATTATCTAGTTCAGGGATCTCCAAACTACGGCCCGCGAAGTCCTCTCATCCCGCCCGCGGAGTTGTTTTTGTCCAACGAAAATCGTTTGGCGGTGATTGCTGAGGAATTTTGCCCAGAAAAATCAAAGAATTGCCTGGAAGAAACTGGCCCTCGGACTGAAAAGTTTGGAGACCCCTGATCTAGTTGTTGAACACATAATTGATAGCATGAGGATTTTGCTGTGAACAGTTAGGTATAGATTGTTTTGATTCAATGTTAAAGGGTACAGCTTAAGTCTGCTGACGCCCCATTGCATAATAATTTTAAGGCACAAAATTAGATTCTTCGTACATTTTTATTTTTCAAGTGGATCAATCCAGATTTTTTACTAGAGCTGGTAAATTTTGTCCAAATGACGTCAGAAGACTGTAAGCACCCTGCACCACACTAGGCTCCCTGGAAAAGAATGTTTAACGTTACAGATATGGCCTACAGAAGTAGTTTTTGATAAGAACAAAGCTGATGGAAACATTTATTGCTACGATCAGCTGAGCTAATTGCAAAATTCATTTAACAAGAATTTACCATTTATTAGAAGTCAGTATGCTATGCCACTCAGAATTAAATTGTTCAGTCAATCTAATCTGTAGTCTTAAGTAGTTCTCTTCAAACTTTAGGCGTGTCCACTCCTTTGACCTTTTTAAATGGTATTGCAAGTATTTGTCTGTGAAATAGAGTATGATCATTTTAATGGTGTGTCTATTATTTGTATTTACTTCCAAAAATAAACCCCTACAGAAACGTTAACAGCTGAGATATGTACAAGCTTAAGGGCAGGTTAAACCCCCAAATTGAAATTTAGAAGTTGTAACTAACATAGTATATGAAAAAAATCACTAAAAAGTTATGGTTTTGTGAAAATATTTTCTAAAAAGTGTCATTTTTAGGGTAAAATAGCTCAAAATTAGCTCTCATTGAAATCACAATAACACAGCTTCTGCTTGTCAAAATAACACATCTTTAACATAGAGTAATATACACAATTACAAAAAAGATGAACTAAAACAATTGGAAAATAATAAAAAATGGATTTTAGTCAATTTTTGAAAATGTGAGACCTAAAAAATTTCCAAAAAGTAGGGAGTAGACTTAGCTTTTTATTTTATAAAAATGAGCCTAAAAAATTTCCAAAAAGTAGGGAGTAGACTTAGCTTTTTATTTTATAAAATGAGAAGTTTCAAAGATATAGAAATTCTTTTAGTTCAACTTTACAAGCAGTGTTTATTAAACGTGTGCAAAATTTGAGCTAAATATCTCAAGTAGTTTTTCAGTTATACTGATTTAACTGGTACAATTTTGTTGAAAAGTAACATAATTTGAGAAAAACGCTAAATTGTGAAAAATATACTAAATTTAAAAAAAAAAAACGAGAAAAAGTGAAAACTATACCAAATAAGTCATTTTTAAAACCTCCCAGTTACATAAATTGCATCTGGAGCCTCTTACTCAGCAATAAGAACATCTGTTTTAGTTAGTTTTTAATTTTTATGTTGCTTAATATAGGTGAATTACATTATTACTCTCATTAATTAAAAATTATAAAAAATACCAGCAATACGAAATTTGGCAAAATGATTATACAATGCTCAGAATTAAATGTAGTTTCAGAAATCAACATTTCTGACTTAAAATATGTATTTTGGGGGGGGGGGGGGGTTAACCTGCCCTTAATTACATTTTAAAATAACTGGATATTGAAAAACTAAACTCAGTCCCATAGAGGCCTATCCATTGACCAAATCAGGTAAAGGGCATCCAGAGAAAACAAAAATGAACACAGGTTTACTAATAAACCTATATTATTTCTACCACATGTAAATTCAACAACTGTTCTCTTAGTTGTAGTACCTTTTTTTTCACAATGGTGATGCTGTCCTGTGTCCATCCAGCAATGATCTTGGCTACTTTCTGTTGTGTTTACATCTTGTGGACTTGCAAACTGAACTGCATAGAATTTAAAATACATCTTACTAAGTTAGCAATACATATTCTCACATTTAAAAAAAACACAAAAATATATTTGAATTTAATTTTAATATGGTGGCATTATCATTAATAATAAAAAAAATTCTGCTTTAATTATTGATTAACAATAACATGTCAATTTCTGTTCAGTCTACCTTTCGAAAACATTTCTGCTTCATCTTGTAATTCAGAAAATTTGTTAAGTACAAATTCCAAAATTCTTTTTGCTCTGTAAATGCTTTCAAATGAGGAATTCTCTGCAAAATAAACTGTTTTACTTAATACATTGAAAATTACCTATATATATAATTCTGTTCTTGGAGACGATAGAAAACACCAAGCTGTAAGCGCGCTCCCTACCACCCGTACATGGTCTGGTGAGCTGTGGTTCAAGCTAAATGTTTACTATCGTAGAGCCGGGTTTAGTGACGGCTATTAGGGGCAGATAATTTAGTTTGAAACGATTTTAAACTTAGGGGAGGTAACTAAGATTTTACTTTCACTGGTGGGGTGGGGGGTTATCGTCCTTAACGAGCTACTGACTGATAGTGTTTTAAAGCTAATATTTTCAGTGGCAGCATTGGTACTGTCAAATTCACAAATTATGAATTACTGAACAGTAGAAAATAAAACAACTAAATAGCGGTGTATGATACGCAGCGTGTCGACTTGTTATTATAAAAATAAAATAGATCCTGAATACAGTAATATTTTTACCTGAAATTTTATCCAGGTGAAGGTTCTCTAAAGTTTCACTCAAAATTTGATGAGATCTTAAACATGTCAGTGCAGAAGCTTGTGTGCGTAACTCTTTTCCAATCTGAGTCTAAAGCCAATAATGTAAAACATTTGCCTTTAATTAGCTGCATCCAAAGTACAACTTCTACTCCTAAAAGTTTTATCACTTCCAATGATGACAATTTTATAATGAGGTACAATTACATCACTTTTTTGTAAGGTCTAAGATAACAAAAGATTATTAGTGTATATCCGTTACCTGTGCTTCAAGTTTGTCTATGAACTGTTGTGCTGGGTCTAAACAACCTTTATGTTTAGTTTTAGCTGCATAGCATTGGTCCCTGAGAGCCTGGGTTTTTAATGCAAGTTTTTTCAATTTTCCAGGAATCTTTAAGCAGCCACTAAGCAGTAAAAATAGAATAACCTTTCACCATTTAGCCCAGCCCAGAATTGTTTGGAAATTTTGGTTATTGTATAGAGTAGAGATACACTTTTTTAATAATTACCATGACTATAAGCTTAAAACACCACTTATTTTTCAGAGCTAGAGATTATGCATTTAACCAGAGTTAAATCATTAAGATTTAGTAAATATGAGTTTAAAGTATTACAATTTACACGGTAATGTAAATGAGTAAATTTAAAATGTACACAGGATATTTAACACACCTTGAGAGAGTGAATTCTTGCTCAGGTAAAGACCTTGTTTCAGGAATGTCTTCACCAGTTTCCAAAAAGCCTATTTGGTCACCAACTATTTCATTATCAGGAGCTGCAGATGAGGGTGTACAATTATTATTCTTGTTAATGGGACTATGCAAAACTTGGGCTTTATTGCTGGATCTTTTTACTTCTTTAGCTCCATTTTTCTGGCACTGATCTAATGGCTGACTTGCAGGAACAGTATAAAACCCTGAGTCTTGTTTTGATGCTGGTGTTTTCCTCTTACTAGTGGCTAAAGTGCTTTTGCTTCTTGGCAGTTTGGCTTGTTCAGTTTTAAAGGGGGCCAACAAATGTACTGGGACATAACTGCTCCTAGAACTTGGCAGTCTAGTACTAGAAGGCCTGGTATTACTGCTAGGTCGACTAGTTTTTTTATCTGCTAAAGTACTATTTTGTTTTAATTTAGATGAATTAAATGCATCAGATTTAGTGGTTGTAATTCCAGGCAGTTTAGGTTTCATAACAACTTGACTGCTCTTATTCAGGTTTTGAGGTGTTCTCTCTTTACTTTGTAATTCTTTCGGTTTAAGATCTTTTCTTGGTGGCTGTTGGTTATCACCTGATAAACTTTCACTAGAGTTAGCAATTGATGTCTCAATAGCTGATTCATTGTTCTTTTCTTCATCTAATACTTCAGTTATCGTTAGCTTGATGAAGAAAAATATTAAACATACAAGTTAGTGTTACAATGGTAATTTTTTATAATTATTAAATATAGGCCTATTCATGTAAAAAAACACAAAAATATATTTGAATTTAATATTTTTGAAAACTCATTTCTGAAACTGAGAGAGTGTTAGTAAAGCTAGGATAACATTAATAACTTTCATGTTGTTGCTCATATTTTTACTACTACAATATGCTTACTGGCATCAATTATTTGGTTTTAGTTTTAGTCATAGTAAACTTATTGTCTGAGTGGGTGAATCTTAACACAAGATTCAATTCTGATAAGCAATATAGCAGATGATATATTTACTCACATCACCCACAGTATACAATTTTCCATTACTTATCCTTCACCCTTCATTTCTTACTCAACTGTAGTAAAAAAAAATTAAAAGTTCGTACCTTTGATTGAAGTGTTTTCTGTGCTTTGCTTAAAAGTTCTTCAACTTGCTTTAGGGTTTGCTTTTCTTCAGGTCCAAAATCTTCTTCGTCCAAATGTTTTTCTTTGAGGGAAAAATAATAGGGAAAAAAAACGTTATTTTTTTTTCTTTTAATTTAATTTTTTAATTTATTTTAATTTTAATGCAAGTAAATGAACATGTCAAGTTAGGGATGACCTAAGTTTTCTGATATTCTTTTGTAACAGTATGAGTAAGGGGGATGGCATTTCCAGTGCAAACAGATTATAGTAGTTTGTGACAAAACTTGTTTTTCTTTTGTTTTGAGAAAACAAGTTTTAGAAGTGAATATTTCTTAGAATATGCTATATGAATTATGATTTAAATTATCAAATTCTGAAAGTCAGAAGAATTGAAAATGGGGTGGAATACAATTTTCTTGGCCAAAAGTAATACAAACTACTTAAAATAAACAACATAATACCATTGAACAGCTGGGATTTTAACTGAATCATTTAAGTCTCTAAATCAGAGTGCATTTAATATGGTGTTGTGTTGACTAATATTGTATTTAACTTGGTTTTAATTTTTCTAAAAGTTAAAGGTATGTGTAGCTTATGTTATTTTAAATGTGTTGGATTTTTAACTATTTAGTATAATTTAGTTATTTCTTTGCTTTGTCACTATTATCGCTCAACGTATGGTAAAGTACATTGCATTTTGACCAATAACTATTTTATAAAATATTTTTCTCAAACAAGTATAACATTAAAATATTGGGGTCTATAATTCACGTGTAACTGGTACAGACGGCTAGTTTGAAATATTGATCTAACTGAAATATTACCCAAATTATGGGTATTTTAGAAACCTGAAAAGCTGGTTATCAGAGGTCACTCAAAAATTAAAAATAATCCAAGTATAACTATAACTGAAGTTATCATTTTCACACAGAAATAAAGTACTATTTCCGGAAATGGTTCAAAAGTTGATAGAAACCTCTGCAATAATGTGATAGTGATACATGAAATATCATCTGCTTTAATGGTACTCTAGTTATTGGCTTTTGGGAAACTAGAAGTTGAGTAAGTACCACTTCCGGTAACCAGAAATTACTTAAAAGTTGATAGAATACAAAACATACACATTGATATAAAACTTGTGTATGAAATTTCGTCAACCTGAGACGGTACTCAAGTTATCGAGTTACACGTAGTCTTACAGGATTGCAAAACTAAGTTTTTCCGCACAATGCATCTTCTATATTTTGTATACCTTAAATTATTCAGTACTTCCTCTACACTCTAAAAGCGAGGAAAGTAAAAATAACATACAGTAAAAAAAACGTAGGGAAAGTAAGAATGACGTATTTTTTGTAGACTAGTACTAGTACAAAGCTATGATAATATACACTAAGATGAATGCCTTGATTATTTATATCATAACATTAACACATCACAACCCCCCATCTCCCCCCATCACTAAAATTGTTACCAATTAATAACCACCTTTCAATAAAGTAGCATAAAATAACCAAAACACTAACAAACAGTATACAATGAGCATAGCAAAAGGAACCAATACTTTGATTTAAAAGATTGTGTTCACAAAAATCCTTTATTTTTCCTAAACTTTTACTACCTTTAGTGGTAACTGTATCTTCTTTCATTTGCTTGGCTTGATCAGATTTTCGTTTAGGCCTAGAAGAAACATGCAATATATAAAAGTGCATTACAACTACAAGGATATGTATAAGTAGGCCTACATGCTGGAAATTAACTTAAAATGTTTAAAGAAATTCAATAAATAGAATTACCAAGGCTTCAACAGCTCTCGTAGGATTGCACACTCTGCTTCTATAATTGATATTTGTTGATTTACTTCTTTAATTTCTTGGCAAAGAATGCTGTTCATTCTGAAATACAAGCAAAATTAAATAAATAGTATTATAAATAGCAAATGCAATGAGGTATAAAAATAATTTACCCCCACCCCCTCTTCTCATAACACTTTGACTTTCACAAAATTACGGATACTTGTACTTGTTCTATTATAAATTTATTAAGGTTGTTTAATTTTAATTACTTTTCATAAACTTAACTTGCATCATAGTAGAATAAGTAGATATTATTTATCATATTACTGTACTGTAATAGTTCAGAGATCTATTCTATGGGCACTCTCTCTTTGAAACAGAGATCTATATTCTATAATGATATATTATAGTATAATCTAAATTATAATTGTACTCTATACTAATAGTACTTAGAGAATTTTAGTACTATACTCTTGAAATACTAAGTATTACATACAAGTATCTAGATCTACACTCACTTTTGACATAACAGACACTAGTGACACTAACTAATAACTAGACTAGTCATTGACTTTCACTAGTGTGAAACTGTGAGTGTGTACTGTGGTAATGAGTGTAGTGTGTAAATCTACTCGAGTACCTTAGTTTAGCGTCTTAAATTCGGCCTAAACTAGTAATGTGGGGGGGGGGGTGAATTAATGAATATTTGCAAAAAATGTACGTCTACTGAGCTACAGTGTTTTCTAAAGTAAAATCGCCTCTTAGTCTTATTTGACCACGGACTAAGCCATCCGCTATGCACTGTCGCCATGATACGGCTTCTGAATGATATAATTTCTGGTTCGCGTAAATACCGATAGATGATCAAATATGCACAAATACAAACTAGCCCAGGCTACCTTTCCTTTGGAAAATTTGTTACTTTAGGTAAAGTATCTTTGCTGTCCTAGATTTAGATCAGGCCTACTGATCAGTATAGATGTTATTTTCAATGTTCCAGAGAAGCAAAAAACATGAGTAAGATTTTATGCCTTATCCCAAGGGGAAGGGGGTTGTCCATTAAATATGTAAATGATGCCACTCTCTTTGGGAGGGGGTTGTGTGAAAAGGTGGTTCAGAAAGTATGATGGCTTTGAAATAACAGACAGACACAGATGATGATTCAGCTCAGTATGTTTTTTAGATCGCTCTTTAGGCTGGAAGTGTGAGATCATTCTACAGTGTCTTACTCTCATTAATGTAACAATATGTGACAGTAAAGAGGGGAAGGTTAAAAATAGGCATTTTTAATGATTTATGATTATGAAGAACAACCACAAAATAAGGGTGGAAAAATTAGTAATTTTTGTAAACACTAGCTGTTTTTTTTTTTTTTTTTGCAGTTTTTATTTTAGTGCAGAGCTTGAAGAATAGTTAATAAAGGCTCTACTTCTAACAAACAAAAACAGCACTATTTTATAAATACAGGGCATTATGAAGAGACACTATGAATTTAGAAAAATTGACATAAAAACTTCAAAGCCTCACATATTTATTTCTATGCTTATTGAAGACATAGGCAAAATTTATATTACAACAAAAATCTACTTTCATAAATTCAACACCACAGACATCTTCCAATTTGAAGCAATATCTTTTTACCATAAAGCTTCAGAATCTCTTTTCCAACTTGTTTCTACAGTTATAAAATGTTTGTTAACTTTCAACAAATTAATTCTCTATTTACATAAAGTACATAGTGTATGAATTATTCATACACTATGGAATAGCCCTATAGAAATTATGGGATGATGTGACTACTTTTCATTTTAAAATAAATATGGTCAAGAAAGAAAGGTCGTTAGGTGATCTGCTGTTCTTCCAACCCAATTATATTGTGGTCATAAAAACAGATGAACTTTACTTTATCTATTGACTGTCAAGTCCAAAATGAGTATTTCCTCTTTTACTATAATTATATAATAACTACAATTTCGAATTAAATTTCTTAAACTTGTATATGGATTGGCACAGTACTTTTGTTATAAACTATTCTCTAAAAAGTAATTTTTAATACTTGTAGTATACTGAGGATGTAGAAGTAATGCATAATAATTTATTTTCTTTGCTTATCAAATATTTTAAAACATCCCCTACTTCTGTAATATCATGAAGTTTTAGGGTGAGCATTATTGAATGACCACATGGCTCTCAATAGAAAACTGCATGCAATAAAGGTGACTAGTAATGTAATGACAATGACCAGAGGTTTATCTTTTTCCTGCCCTACAGGCACAGTCATGTGTAATGGAGCAGTACTCTGAGGAAAGATAAATATGTCATGCATTATATTATGGGATACACAAACTACACATATCAGTTACAGATAAAATAAAACAAAAATTTGATTTAGTATATTAGAATTTTGATGCCTTTTGGGACTAAGGGAAATAATTTGAAGTTTAATTAGCAGTTCTGCGTATAGATAATGGTGAACTTACACTTAAGTAATGTAGTTGTGTCCATTGACATACAGCATTGTTCAGAAAGCTACAAGGAGCAGATATGGCATGATTTGGATCTAAGAATACAAAAACATAATAAACTCGAGTCATAATAAATGAAGTTGAAGTAGGTTTTCAAAATACATTCTAAATTTTTCAATGTAAATTTAAAATCGACAAAAAGTTAAGAAACTAGTGTGAAAAATAAATTTAAAGCTCTCACCCACCCCCACCTCTTTAAAATACAGCACTTGTTCTAGTTTTTTATTCTTATCTTTTAACTATTTAAAATATTAGTTTTAAAAACTAACAAATACTGAAACAAACTGATCAAAATATTTAAAGTTACCTAGTTGTGAGCAATTAGAGTACAGGCCAGGATGTAGCAAGGTAATGGGTGAATGAGTAACTTCTTTCATGGCTGTTGGCTTGTGATAGCGAGCATGTATTGGTAAACTAATATTAATCACAGTGTTTTTGGAACTTTGATAAAACTTGTAGTCAGATACTTGAAGAAATATATACAGTTCAACAGTCTTTGAAAGATACTCTGGAGCCTCAATATTCACATCATTGTTAAATAAAACCTGTAACAAAATGTTTTTTTGAGGTCAGCATAATCTACATTCGGATGCCAGAAT
Source organism: Physella acuta (assembly GCF_028476545.2). Classification (NCBI taxonomy): domain Eukaryota; kingdom Metazoa; phylum Mollusca; class Gastropoda; family Physidae; genus Physella; species Physella acuta. The sequence goes on from NW_026733141.1 coordinate 133,749, forward strand.
AACAATGCAATTTTAATAAAAAATTACTATTTATGTCTTTTAAGAGAGGTGAGATTAAAACAGAACAGAGTTTCTTTCAGGCATCTCTTGTGCCCCAACTCCAGAGAAAAATGACTAAAAGAAACTCTAGCTTAGAAAAACGTGTTCACACCATTAACCTACTTCTCTACTTCTAGACTATCATCATCATCATCAATCCTTTGTGGCCCCTGGGGAGCAAAGGGCTGCAACCACACATCTACATCGGACTCGGTTTTGGGCTGTTCCCTTTATCTGTGCCCATGTGAGCCCAGCTGTTTTCACCTCTTCTTCAACTATTCTTCTCCATGTCTTCCTTGGCCGGCCCACCCTCCTTTTTCCCTGGGGATTCCAGTCCAAAGCGTATTTTGCAATGTTTACTTTTTCTTTTCTTAATATGTGTCCGATCCATCCCCATTTACGGACCTTGATATCTGTCTCTTTTGGCTGTTGCTTTAAAGTTCGCCACAGGTCTTTGTTTGATATTTTGTCTGGCCATCTTATTTTAAGTATATGCTTTAAGCATTTGTTTATGCATGCCTGTAGCTTATCAGTATTTGTCTTAGACATTAATTAGACATAAATTAGTCAATAGAAAACATTACCTTAGGACCACCAAACTGCACAAGTGAACTCAGTTGAAAAGGATCAGCATAGACCCCCGGAGGTAGGCTTTGTAACAGAAGTATTGAACAACCTTTATTAGAATGCAATGTCCTGATGTCATCTGGAATCGTTATGGTTGTTATTAACTCTCTAGAATAAAAAATAAAATAAATAACAACAATGAAATAAGAAAAATAGTTGATCATGCAGTTCTACTTAGTTTTAACCATGTAATAATTAATAAGTGAAAAAAAATGTTTGCACACATACCTATGAAATCCATGACCCAATAGATTCCAATGCATTTTTAGGTTTATGTTCTGTGTATGTGTCTTTATGAAATGTACTTGTAACAGCCACATTAGAAAAAACAAAACAACCATTTTTCATGGCTTTATTAATATAATGCAATCTGTAAGAAATAAAATTTGAATAATGAAGGTTCAGTAGCATTATAAGAATTTATTACAGTGGAGTCGCTAGCTCGGGTGTCACCAGGTGTGGCACTTCATGGTCTCACCCCCCCCCCCCCCCCCCCCAAAGAAAAAAAGTATATATGTGTGTGTGTGTAGGCCTACAACATTTTTTGACTTGGTGTCACCCCCCCCCCCCCCAAATGGTGTCACCCTGTGCAGTCCGTACCCCCCCCCCCCCTCCACTGCAAGCTCTGATTCATTGATTTTCAATCAGCATTGTATTGAATTAATAATTTATATTATGTATCTTTATATATATATATATATATATATATATATATATATATATATATATATATATATATATACAGGACCCTAGGATCGTCCTTCTCAAAGACAAAAGGTTGCAGATCCCTGGTCTAGCAGTGTATGAGTGTAGTATTATATATATAGTATATAGTGTATTTAAATATTACTAATCAGTGAGATTAATAATGTAATGAATTGTAAAGTCAATTAAAATAAATTACTAATGATTATCAAAGTCACAAAGAAGTGTAATACTTATCTGATCTAGATCTATCTATAAAATGGGCCTCTAACTAAACTGTCTAAAAAAAATATTTAAATTTCGCTTATTTCGTCGAAACCGATATTTAGTATTATTTACCTTTTTTGTTGATACTTCCGGGGAAAAACGTCAAGATTTGTTTTGTTTACATTTACACAATTTTTAAAATACTAATCAGTACTACTATAGATTAATAAAAAGGAAAACACTCTTTTTAGAACGATTCAGTTTAGAATTAGATCTAGATCTACTCTAGCTAGATCTATATTTTATTTCTTTTAAGTATGGGTAGCCTTTTTGCTAAGAAAAAGCCTCCTAGTCGAGTTACAGAACAAGATAAAGCTGTTCTTGTACGTTCATCCTCCTTGTGATTTTTTTTTCGTTTCTTTCTTTTTATCAGTTTCTAATAATTATTATTAGATCTAGATCTAGAATATACTATAGGCCTATATTAAACTATATTTAATTTATCATTATTAAATCTTTAATGAAGGCCTATAAAATATAAATAATATTAGTATTATTAGCAATATTAGGCCTATCCCTGCCCTAAAACTAAAATATTGACAAATAATAAATATTAATACTTATTTATTATTTATTTAGTTGGTGTAAGAAAAAAGAAATGACACGGACTGGGCCTGTGTTCAATCCTAATCTAATCAGTAGTAAAAGTAATCAGGCCTAAACTCTAAACTAGTCATAACCAACAATTATGTCTAATTCATTATTCACTTCAGCATTTCCCTAACAATAAAAACAAAATCTCTCAACACCCATGTCAATAAATGGGACATATTATTAATTATTATAATGATATCATGTCATCGTTTTGTTGAACTTAAGCATACAAATGACAAATCCAAAAATAATGCATATATTCGTATAGATCTAGATCTAGCTAGGGCCTACTATTTTATTATTCATCTAGATGTAGTATGTGTTCATAAGATGAACATTTTGAAATATTTTGTTTACCCAATACATTAAATTAAATTATCCAAATTCTATAACCATTTCTGATTGTTTGGCTGTTTCAACTTAGGTGGAATGGATCATTGTAAAAATATAAGATACATATTATATTATCCAAATGCTTGTTTAGAATGTTTAAATATATAAATAATCATGTTTCATCTTTTCTTCCAAATAAAACATTCTATTTCAGCAACTGAAGCAACAAAGAGACAAATTGAAACAGTACCAGAAAAAAATAACAGCACAGTTAGAAAGGGATAAAGAGGTTGCAAGGGCATTGCTTAAAGATGGCAAGAAAGAGTAAGTTATCACCTTATACCAAATAAAACCTCTAGTAACTAGACAAATAACAGGTTGGGGTAGGGCGAAATTGTGAGGGGGTGGTTTACCTTCTTGGGACAATGGTGGAGAGGAAGTAGGAAAAAATTTTAAGCATGACAATTAATCATTACTCAGAAGTACTTATAATTTTTTTTATAAATTACTCATTTGCTTTGGGATTTTTTAAGTCATTTGTCTTTTAAAGCAGTCAGTGAGTATCTTTGTGAATGATGGGTTGGTTTGTAAAGATTATGTGTGCCCCCAAAAATAATCTCATCAGACATGATGGTCTTAAAAGATTTTAACACGTTTTTCTTAACTCAGCTTCGCGTTTGTTTGTTTGTTTGTTTGTTGTTAAAATTGACATCGAAAATTAGCCCACTTCTGATTGCTCTAGAGACCTGAAATTTGGCATGCATGCTACTTTCGCCTAACAATTTCAGATGCAATCATAAAAACTAGCAATTAGTGACCGTAATTAGCTTAATTTAATTACGCCCCAAGGACCATAAAATTGAGGACATGATTTCTAAAGATACCGACAAGACTTGAGGCCTATTGACACAGTTACTTCGGCCCCAATCGATGTGAGCGCGCTGGCCGTGATCGTATAGTGGTTAGTACTTCGCGTTGTGGCCGCGACAACCCAGGTTCGAATCCTGGTCGCTGAAGATTTTTAGTCCGTGTATTTATAAACACTTTTTTAAAAACCACGTTTTTCATGTGTAGCAACGGACTAAAAAGGAGAAAATAAAATACTTAAAAAAAACTTTTTAAAAAACCACGTTTTTTATGTGTAGCAACGGACTAAAAAGGAGAACGGACACGGTAACACATTGTTAACGGTGACACGGTTGGTACGCTGGGCATGCTAAAATACACATAAACACGTTTTTCCTTAACTCAGCTTCGCGTTTATTTGTTTGTTTATGGGAGATTTGATCACGTGAATCGTGAGTAGATCTCCACGCCAGCAACGTAAATTACACCCTTTCTCTGTTTAAAGCGTATCGGTCGCTCAAGATTTTTTTAGTCCGTGTATTTAAAAACACTTAGTCAAGTCATACTTAATCAAGTGATTAGATAAAGTAGAAAATAAACTATATAAAAAACTTTTTAAAAACCACGTTTTTCATGTGTAGCAACGGACTAAAAAGGAGAAAATAAAATACTTAAAAAAAAACTTTTTAAAAAACCACGTTTTTCTTGTGGACTAAAAAGTAGAAAATAACTATTTACATACATTTGATGACAAAAAACGTGGGTCGGGCAGATGGGTCGGGAAATTTGATGGTGAACGTACCCACGTTTTTTGTCATCAAATGTATGTAAATAGTTATTTTCTACTTTTTAGTCCACAAGAAAAACGTGGTTTTTTAAAAAGTTTTTTTTTAAGTATTTTATTTAAAAAATGTTTGTAATATTGGTGTATGTTGAAATTGTACAATCAGCACATTGTCCAGCGATCTTTATTACCCTACTTAATTTTTGCTTCTACAATCTTGGTCATTAAAGTTTACAGTTTTATTTCTCTTGGTATACCTATATATTTATTAAGATTCACTTCCATTGCTTTTAAAATATAATTCTATAACAATAAGATTATTTTTGAGCATTATTATTTGCATGTGTTGTGTTATCTTACCTAATTTTTAATTGCTGTTGTTTCTTTTCATCTAGTAAAGCAAAGCTCATGTTAAGAAAAAAGAAATTTCAAGAGAGTCTACTATCCAAAACAGATGGGCAGCTTGAAAATATTGAGAGATTGGTAACTAAATAGCAGATTTTGACAAATTTAAGATTTACATAATGTTACAATATTTAAACTCTCTCCCCTCCCTGTTTTTATTTGATGTAACATTTTTATCTCAAATGATATATTGGATTATCTTTTTTTCAGGTTCATGATTTAGAATTTGCCCAAGTAGAACAAGAGGTTATCAAAGGTTTACAAGTTGGAAATGCTTCTCTGAAAAAAATGCATGAGGTATTTGTTTTACAAAATAATTTTGTTGTCATAAAATATTCTACTTCTATATTTAAAAATAGGTTTTTAACAGGCATTATGATGATTTTGTACCAGTTTGATTTAAAAAATAAATTATTTAGCCCCTTGAGTTTAATTTTTTAAAAATTATTTTTGAATATAGCATAATTTTACCATGGTGCAATTAAATAAGTTTCTGATCAAAAACTTATACCTAATTAAAACATTTTGTTGTCATTAATCTCTTTCAAATGTTTTAAACCCTACATGCTCTCCTAATTTAAAAAAGTTGAAATGAAAAATTTAATTTGGGCAAATACAAAATAGTTTTCTGCAAGAAGATATAATACTAGTTTGCTCTATGTGGAAATTTATAAAAATGTTTTTTCAATAATTTGAAACAAATATTACTGATCATTAATTCACATAAAAACAAAAAATCATTTCCTCTGTAGAATCAAATTGTAATGGTAACATTTTCAGATTCTCTCCCTTGAAGACGTTGAAAAGATTTTGGAAGAAACTCAAGATGGCATTGAGAAGCAAAGGGTAAGTTATAATGACAATAATTAAAGACAGTATAGCAAAAAAGTAATTTTAAAGACACAGTTTTTAGCAGACTTAATAATAAATCTTTAATGCTATCCAGCAAATTTTGGTTAATAAAATAAAAGGGTGATAATTTACACTTCCTCTACTCAAAAATTATGTTATGGTATCAACCCTGATTAATAGATTGCATTTAAAAGTTTCTGATTTCACATGCTTAAAATAAACTCCCTCCTTAGATGTTTCTTTGTCTGCAATGATGATAAAAAATATTTAACAATCATGAAAATCCTCACTTTGAAACAAAAATTTAAAATTTCAGGAAATTGATGAATTGCTATCAGGTGGTTTAACAGCAGAAGATGAGAGTGATGTGCTAGCCGAGCTTGACCAAATAATGAAGGTTCATTTAATTCTGTTCATTAAAATACAAATAACTATTATTTTGCCATCAGCATTGTTCAAAAACAATATTAAAAAGTGTCCCTTTCACTTGATTGCCAGTAATTAGTATTTATTTATTACTTACGTTACTTATATTATTAGTATTTCTTGAAAGTTGCTTATGTGTAATAAGTTAAATTCCAAGTGTTTTACTTTTTAAGATGGGTGAGTTGGATGAAGAAATCAATTTACCAGATGTGCCTAAAGAAAGAATAGGAGGTATGTTTTCAGAAAAAATAAATGTTTTTTTTTATTTTTATACTCGGCACAATTTTTAAATGCTATGACTTGTGGGTAGTATTTTTGTGTTCTTTCCTGCAGTTAAAAATCTTCTCCAATTGATAATTGATTATTTGGTGTGGGTTGAAATGGGAGGTGGTAGTTTTAAATTTGATTTTTGGCTGACGACCATTATTTGATGGATAACTAGGGTCATCTAGTATCTTTTTAAAACAATGTTAAAAACTGATGAATCATTAAAAATCCCAGAAAAAATGTATATCAACAAAAAATTAGAAAATTATGTTACATCCAATATGAGCATAATTATGTATTGATTTTCTGTCTTTTACATATCCAATAGAGCCGAACAGAGCAAAAGATTCACAGAGAGAGAAAAAAATAGCTGTTCCCGCATCTTGATTAGTCATGGCTGTTATGAAAACTTAGAAGCTATTTAATATTTTTATTAAACTGTAAATATTTGTAAACTGTTGACTGTTAATTTTTTTTACCATTTTGTCTGCTTAAATTAAGAAATGTTTATGTATATTTATAATCAGTATGAGTGAGTGAAAGTAATATCTGTTAGGAATTTAAATAATTTAAAGTATTATTAAAAGAATGCTAGTGGTAAATAAAAGTCTGCATAATTTTTTATTTTTTGCTGTGGCACTTTTCTCTTATTTATTTTGTCTTATTAAACTAAAAATATTCATAATTAGACTTTTTTAAACAAATATTCATAATTAGACTTTAAAAACAATTGAAAATCTTTAAACATCAGTTAGCAAAAATAGTGTGTCTTATGAAATCAATAGACATATTGTAAATGATACCCAAACTGCAACAAATTAATTTTGTTTTACCTACATTTTACCTACATTCTAAGTGTTTAACTGCAAACATTTTAAATAAAACTGCTTTTTAAAAAGTTATGAATTCCTTTCTTTCAAACAATAGATTAGTAAAGGCAAAGGGGCACTCCTAATTATTAACCCATGAATGTCCAAAATATAGATTGTTTAAATGTATATGTGCATATAAATATGCTTATATACATCATGTGGTGTTGATATTATATTTTCCTGTTAGTGCCTAAAACACATGGGGCAGATGAAGTAGAGTTCATCTTTTTTTTGTGTGTGTGTGTTGTTATAACCCGAAAAAACTCTTTCTACAAAATTATAAACCCACTATTTTGGGGGTTGGGTGGAAAAGCACATTTCAGTACCAGGACTTTTTCAACCCTTCTTTCTGTAATTCTTGAATGATTTAAAAGTGTATATTATCAATACATAGTGTTCTCTCAGTTATTGCAATTAAAGTTCCTGGCTCTCCATCTTCTGCAACATAAGGGCACTGTTCTGTAATAATGATACATTAGCAACTAGAATGATGATTAATTAGCTCTGCAGTAATGATGGACGCAACTTTCAGTTAAGTCGTAGATGTAACAGATCTCTTTGTGTGAGTAATGAACATAGCTGTGGGCGGCACTGCTTCATTACTTATGTAATGTAAACATTCTTTGTATGGTGCCCTAGCACTATCAGTTGAGCATATCACTGCAAAAAACAAACCATACTCCAATCTTCACTGAGTTGTTTAGCTTTTCTGGCCATGGTTGCAAGATGTTCAAGTGTTAGGACAACCTATTCCTCAGCCTGTCTTTCCTCTACTACGTGTTAATCCAGGTCATTGTCTGTCACTGATTGAGCATGATAAATATTTAACATTCATAATTTTGACAAACCCAAGCAAGAGTTGATAAACAAGGTGCGAATTAGCAAGGGTATATTGTAATACCTAGAGGTAAGGGGGTCTTTCATTAATGACTTCACATTCTCTGGATGATTTTTTACTCCCCCCCCCCCCCCCATTTTCAAACTTCATCACTAAGCCAGAGCCCCCAACCTTAAAACTAATTCACAACTCAGCAAACCCACCCCACCCCAATTTAAAAATGCATTTTTTGTTTTTAAAACATTCCATCTAAAATATTTACTGAGCTTGACTATATTAATCATACATATATATATATAATATATATATATATATAATATATATATATATATATAATATATATATATATATATATATATATATATATATATATATATATATATATATATATATATATATAGGCACGTATATTTAGTCACGGCCCGTGAAAGCAGCCGTCCGTGCCGACAGTTTACAGACAACAATGAAAATATCAAGCAGAAACTGTTACCTTCTCATAGTTTCAAATCGTTTGAATACTGAATTATCTGCCCCTAATAGCCGTCACTTCACTGATCCGACCCGGCTCTACGATTGTAAACATTCGTCGTGAACCATAGCTCTCCAGACAGGTTGGGGTGAGGGTGGTAGCGATATGCCTAGAGAGTGGGGGAGTAACGGCGTTACGTGGTGGTGTCTTGCATGGTCCCCATGAAGAGAATTATATATATACTAGGCATTCTGCCTAGCTTCGCTTAGGTTTTCAAAAACATTTGATAATTTGAATACTAATTATTTGGTGATGGATGAGGCGTGGAGTTCTTAAATCTAAACAGTAATGCTAATTTTAGAGAAGATGTTGTATGTTGTTTAATATCCGCTTTCGAAAATACGCAATTTATAACTAAAATGGAAATAGAACTACAGAGGTTCCGTGAACAGTATATCTCACAATTTATATTACATTGCCTTTAAAAATTAATTTTTTAATTAATTTAATTATGATACGTAGCTTAATTAACAACTTATTTTTTTTTAAAACAAATGCTATACTTTGTCGTTTTCTGTTTCTGTTTAAAATAGTATACAATTATTTGAAAAATAATTATTTAAAAAGGTTACCTCCCTTGAAAATTAACCGAATGACGTATGTCAGTGTTTACTTTTTTTTTTAAACAGTTACTATGCTTATATAAGAAAATACGATATATAAACATATTTAACGTCTACAATGGCTTTTTCCGACGGGAATAAAGTTTTTTTGTTACCCTCCAGGGTCGGTCTACGACCTCAAATAATATTAAGGGGATCGATCGTCAATTTATTTATATATATCTCATATAAGGAGAATTTCACTCGCGGTCATCTTTTAGCACTGGTCGAGGGCTTTGAGTCTGACCAACAGTTTTTCCATACGGCCTAGTCATCTATAGAAGTGTATGCAAAACATTAGCATGATGTACAGAGGTTAAGTAACGTAAAAATTGTGTTGAAATTACCCTGTTTTTCCCATAAAATACAAAGATTATATAGGGAAATACGACTGGTCAGTTTTGACCCCTTTACGAAGTTTTCCCAGATATGCCGAGTTTTTTGTGACACCCCAAGGCGTTCTCCTACCACCTCACAAAATATCAAGGGGGGTCGTGGGAGGAAAAAAATTTTCGTAATAGAGCTCATATAAAGAGAATTTCACTCGCGGTCACTTTTTAGCCCTCGTCGAGGGCTTTGAGTGAAACCGACAGTTTTCCCTAAAGGTCAAGCCATTTACCTAAGAGTATGCAAAAAATTAGCCAGATATACTGAGTTTAAGTACCCTAAAGTCTGCGTTGAAATGACCCTATGTTTTTCCCATAAAATACAAAGATTATATAGGGAAATACAACTGGTCAGTTTTGACCCCTTTACGAAGTTTTCCCAGATATGCCGAGTTTTTTGTGACACCCCAAGGCGTTCTCCTACCACCTCACAAAATATCAAGGGGGGTCGTCGGAGGAAAATTTTTTTCGTAATAGAGCTCATATAAAGAGAATTTCACTCGCGGTCACTTTTTAGCCCTCGTCGAGGGCTTTGAGTGAAACCGACAGTTTTCCCTAAAGGTCAAGCCATTTACCTAAGAGTATGCAAAAAATTAGCCAGATATACTGAGTTTAAGTACCCTAAAGTCTGCGTTGAAATGACCCTATGTTTTTCCCATAAAATACAAAGATTATATAGGGAAATACGACTGGTCAGTTTTGACCCCTTTACGAAGTTTTCCCAGATATGCCAAGTTTGTTGTGACACCCCCAGGCATTCTCCTACCACCTCACAAAATTTCAAGGGGGGTCGTCGGAGGAAATTTTTTTTCGTAATAGAGCTCATATAAAGAGAATTTCTCTCGCGGTCACTTTTTAGCCCTCGTCGAGGGCTCTGAGTAAAACCGACAGTTTTCCCTAAAGGTCAAGCCATTTACCTAAGAGCATGCAAAAATGTAGCCAGAAGTAAAGAGGGTAAGTGCCCTAAAATCCGTTTTGAAATGACCCTCTGTTTTTCCCATAAAATACAAAGATTATATAGGGAAATACGACTGGTCAGTTTTAACCCATTTCCCGATTTTTCCCGGACATGGCGAGTTTTTTGTGACACCCCAAGTCGTTCTCCTACCACCTCACAAAATTTCAAGGGGGGTCGTCGGAGGAAAAATTTTTTCGTAATAGAGCTCATATAAAGAGAATTTCACTCGCGGTCACTTTTTAGCCCTCGTCGAGGGCTTTGAGTAAAACCGACAGTTTTCCCTAAAGGTCAAGCCATTTACCTAAGAGCATGCAAAAATGTAGCCAGAAGTAAAGAGGGTAAGTGCCCTAAAATCCGTTTTGAAATGACCCTCTGTTTTTCCCATAAAATACAAAGATTATATAGGGAAATACGACTGGTCAGTTTTGACCCATTTCCCGATTTTTCCCGGACATGGCGAGTTTTTTGTGACACCCCAAGTCGTTCTCCTACCACCTCACAAAATTTCAAGGGGGGTCGTCGGAGGAAAAAATTTTTCGTAATAGAGCTCATATAAAGAGAATTTCACTCGCGGTCACTTTTTAGCCCTCGTCGAGGGCTTTGAGTGAAACTGACAGGTCTGCCCTACGGCCAAGCCATTTACCTATAAACATGCCAAAAATTAGCCAGATGTAAAGAGGGTAAGAGCCCTAAAATCCGTTTCGAAATGGCCCTCTGTTTTTCCCATAAAATACAAAGATTATATAGGGAAATACGACTGGTCAGTTTTGACCCATTTCCCGATTTTTCCCGGACATGGCGAGTTTTTTGTGACACCCCAAGGCGTTCTCCTACCACCTCACAAAATTTCAATGGGGGTCGTCGGAGGAAATTTTTTTTCGTAATATAGCCCATATAAGGCGCCGGTCAGTCGAGGTCAGTTTTGACCCCCTCTCCGTCGACTTTTCGGCCAACCGTCACCGGCCTTCGTGTTCTATCGCCCGAAGGCACCATCGTGCCAAATTTGACGCGCCTGCGGCGCCGGGAAGTGCCCTATCGGGTACTTGACCACTTTGCTTTATATATATAGATATAGATATGGAGTTTTCACTTAAAATAGAGGAGAAGGAAATGATTAGGGGGGTAGACTCCAGAAAAAAACGGGAAAAAAACTTCCTAAATAATGAGCCTTTTTTATTTATTTATTTATATATAAGTTAAGGTACTTAAGAGTAAATATTTGCACACACCAGTTTTTTTTAACGGAAAAACCTCTAGAAATATTTTTTTCAAATTTTATAAAAAATGTATTTTGAAATACCGTTAAATTTTGCATTGTTTTAAAGATTTCTCACCATACCGAATTTCGAAAATTAAAAAAACAATTTCTAGAGTGTTTTCTGTTCAAAAAAACTAGCCAGCTAACTCTATTAGTGTTAGTAAATGACGGATCAATGATTATATGGCCACTTAATTATTAATATATGTTAGTTTATGAAATTTTAGGACTCCTCAAAACTTTTTTTTTTTTTCAAGATGGCGGCCGTTGCCATGGCAACCATATTTTCAAAAGCGTCCCTGATACTTGCAAATATATTCCTTTAAGTACCCTAACTTAGATATACACAAATAAATAAATAAAACATAATAATTAAGAAGTTGTTTATTTCTGGAGCCTACTACCTTAAGTTATCCAGCATGTAACTACATTACACAAAATCTATTTTATTTCATTTCTGCAAGTCTTTAAGGGGTCATCCATAAGGGATGTTACTTTTTTTGGACTATTCCCTCTCCCCTCTGTCACACATCGTCACTCCCAAAATATGACGTCAGTGCAGTTTAATTTTTTTTCAAAAATATCTATTTCTATTATATTGACTAGGTCAACCCAGAGTATATCAGAGTACATGAATGAATTTCTATCACAATTTACAACAGACAGTTCTATAAAATAAAAAGGGCTAAATTTCAGTTTCTAAAAGTGTGACGTCACACTATGTGCCCACCGCCCCACTTCCTCATCACACATCGTGACAAAGTTACGATTTGATGAGTAGGCCTAATTTTTATGATATTAATATTATTCAGTTACATTTGGATTCAAATATCTACACGTATAATTATAATAATTTAAACAAGTTATTAGTTGGCCTATAAAAATCTATTTAATTTGGTATGCGTTGTGAATCAATTTTAAAAGATGGTAGTAGCAGTAACAAACTACTTTACACAAAACCTCATTTTATCTCATTTCTGCAAGATTTGTCTTTATTTGCGTTCAGCAAAAGTGCGTTGTGTTGAGAAACATCCGTTGTTTATCAAACTAAAATGTCTGAATCTGAAAGTGTTGAAAAGAATGATGACAGTGAATCAATTCCTCCACCCTCGGCAACTAATGAAAGTGTGATAGAACAAAAATCAAATGATACTAATTTATCACCAGTTTCATCCGATACGAAACTGAAAACCAATTTAAAAGGTGTGAAATTATAAAACAGAACTAGATTCTAGATCTAGAAATCTACTAGATTAGGTTGAATTATGGATTTTTAAAAATAAAATATTCTGTTATTTCAAATACACCATTAAGTTCCTTACCCCTTAAGAGAACATTTGACACCACATTTGAATATCTAGCTTACTCGGTTGACGAGAAAAGAGAGAATTTGAAATTTTTCCGATATTGGAAAATGAAAGACAAAACCGCGTTTTAGCCCCTCGACCTGCATAACATTACGTCGTGGACGTGTGTACACGAGCTATTAATTCCCGCCATGGTAATTGCGTCAGCTTAGGTTATTTACTCACCGGAAAATAACAAAAAGCAACTGAACAAAAAGCAACTGGTTGATAATAAAACTAGATCTAGTTATTTTATTATTTATTAAATTCTACTCTACATGTTATTCATACCATTTTATGAAATAATGAGCACCTGCATAAATCAAATGACCATAATAAATATTTTTATTTCAAATCCTAATTTTAAATAATATATGCATAAAATAATATGATAGTGTAATAGTTAAGATAGTTTATAAATAAAAATACATTTTACACTCAATATTGAGTCAACAGTGTGGCAGCTGAGGTTCATACATGGTATTAGTGTCTTTTTTTTTTTACATTACATTTTTTTTTCATCTTGAAAACATGACGTATGTGATTTTTTTTAAAAAATAAAATCTCCAAACATCGTCACTCGCGTGATTGCTTGCTTACGTTTACTATCCTGTGGATGAAAAATCCCACCACGGTCGCGGGTCACCGTGAGTTCAGCAGGCCTATAGTACACGTCATAGAATGAACACGCGTACACGAGATGGTCGGTGTCTTCACTTCTCTCTCTCTTCCCTCCCCCCCCCCCCCCTTCTTCAAGCAAATTGAAAAAACAGACCTACTTCCCTACTTCTGGACATTTTTTTAAAAGTTCGGTCATTTTTTTAAAAGTTCACATATCATTATCAGGCATGCTAGACAGCCAGCTGTATAAAAATTATTTTTTTTTAAAACTAGATCTACGTCTAGCTTAAAAAAAATAAATAAATAAACGTTTAAAATGCCCGTAAACAGATTATTTAGCGCAAAAAAAAAAGGCCGCTGAACGAGCATTTTTTAAAATACGCAGCAATGAAAAAGGCTAACGGCCGATCAATTAAGTCTAAAAATCGCCCGTAATTAGGCCTAACTTTGAAAAAGGCCACTGAACGAGCATCACTGATTATATAAACGAATAAGCCACGCAGCGTTGACGAGGTTGACCACAGGTCACGAATGCAGCAACTGTCGGCCCACAGTGAAGAAAAAAAATCAATATACTAATAAAATTACTAATACAATAATAATGTCCATAATTTTACTTTTTCCGCACATGCTACAATTGAATTATAATTAAAATACTAGATTTAACAGTTCATTCCGCAAAAAACAAAAACTAGTTGTTTCTGTGAGGTAACTAGCGTAACAATGACGTCATGATACTAAAAATAGCGGATAGAAATGTCAGCGGGGGTACCTCATCCTCGAGTGAGATTTTGGAAAAAGTAATCAAAAATACTGTAAATATACATGATAAATATATCAATTATATATTAATGTACAGTTAGTCGAGCCGTTTTCCCCGTTAGTCGGTCGTTTTTGGCGGCGGTTCAGTTTTTACGGAGAGTGCTCCACTAGACATCCTCTCATTATTTACAACCACGAATCTTGCGATTTTTTCTGGCATTCTAAGGCATATTATCCATTTTATTAGCAATTTGCATTAAAATAATGATGAGAATTTGCGATATAAACAGTTTTTTCATTTGTCGTGGATGGGACCCCTAAAATAAACGTAAAACCCGTCAGAAAACGACGCGTGACGTTTCAGGGTCAGAGGTCAATCCTACCATCTAAGCAATGCGCCAGACTATACTAGATCTAGTCAAGTCAATTCTATTGAATCTATTCTTAGTCAATTCTAGATCTAGTAACTCTAGTCTCACGTCTGATCTAGAATAGATCTAGATCTAGATCTAGACTAGATCTATATCTAGAGATCTAGAACGTTGTTTGTTGTTGTAGCTCTACTCAGTGGCGTAACCAGGATCGTCTCAAGGGGGGGGGGGTTCCAATTTTTACCCGGGGACAAACTTTCGATTTGCACCCCCCCCCTCAAACTTTCGATTTGCACCCCCTCAAACTTTCGATTTACACCCCCCTCATACTTTATATAATTATATAATATTAATATTATATAATATATATATACCGAGGGGTATATGGGGGGTTATGACCCCCCCCCCCCCTGCCTACGCCACTGGCTCTACTCCACTCTACTAGATCTAGCTAAAATCTAGCTAGATCTAGAGTAGATTAGAAGCTAGATCTAGATCTATCATCTAGATCTAGAATTTTAATTTTTGTGTGTAATTTCAATCTAGTAGGTCCTAGTCCTAGATTTAGTACCTAGCTCTAGTTTGTCAGCTAGTCTTGATCGAGATTCTAGATTTTCTAGATCTAGAATGTTCAATGTAGATTCACTTTTTCTAAATTAGTAAATTCTAATTTATTTCGTGGCAATTTTTGTACCAGTGTCTGATAATAAAATCTTCTTTAAAAAAGGGGTGTTAGGTTACTGACGCCTAACGACGACTAACCCAGATTTCTAACCATAAAATTAGTCGAGATTTCAATACTACTACTAACAACCCAACACACCTATTTTATGGAAGTCTATTATCGGACATCAGTATCTAAAATCATCCTTAAAGTTCTAATTTAGATTTTTAATCTGAATTTAAGAATTTTAAACTATTTTAAGATTAGTGCACTGATTAGGGCACAATGTGACAATACTTGTAAATTAAGGGAGGGGAGATCACCTGGTATTGTTTAGTATTTAATTTTACAATTTAATTTAGTTGGTTAATAGTTATAGATCTAGTAAAAGTAATAAAGTATTTAATATTGATTTGAAGTAATATTTACAGTTACAATACTGCGGCCAGGAGTACCACAAGGGGTATGATTGATCAACTGCTTGCAGAGGGGAGGGGTAGTTCCGATTAGATTTGTTTGACAATATTTTCATCCTTTGAATTAATTATTTAATTATAAAGTTTCTATAATAAATCCATGTTTATTATTAAAAAAAAATATTGGGGCACAAATATCAAATAGGCTTTTGTTGTTCAATTTAATTAGTTTTGTAATTGTTAAGTATGCCAGAGAGGTTGATTTAACAATATTTGATAGGATAGGGCTACCTGTGACACTTGAGTATGATGTACATTTAAACAGTTAAAACCAAAAAGAAATTATTTTTTTATTAAAAAATACAATAAATTATTTTAAAGTGTTTAAGCTTAAAACACTCATAATATTTTCACTATATTTTAGTGGACATTCTACTAAAGTCAGCAGGAGATGCACCTATTATGAAGAAGAAAAAATGGACTGTTGACAGAAGTAAAAAAGTTTGCTGGGTTACAGATTTTATTAAAAAATATATAAAAAGTGAGCCATCTGATTCACTGGTATGTTTATTTATGCATCTTAAGAATTTAAGAATTTATGATACTTCAAAAGTATGTTTCTTATTCTTTTAGATTTTTTTCAGGATAACACTAGATCTGTATAGAGAATAATTAGATTGTAGTTTTATAAATGAAAAAGGTTTAAATTATAGATTTTAAATAGTTCATTAATGTTTGTCTATCTAACTTTTTGTAATATTTTTTTTACCACAGTTCCTGTATGTAAATCAGTCATATGCACCTTCACCAGATACAGATATTGGATCCATATTTGATGTAAGTATGAAACATGTATTTGTTTTAACAAATTGTTTTTAAAAAAAACTATGTACTAATCATTCAGCAAACTATATAGAACTTTTAAAAATTCAATTGTGATTGTTGTTTAAATTGCTGTCATTGTAGTTCAAAAGTGTCAATGGTTTATAATACCATTAATTATTGAGGTTTAAAATACCATTAGTTATTGACTATTTTAATTTCTGTTTCAGTGCTTTGGGAGTGATGGAAAATTAGTACTACATTACTGTCGAACACAAGCCTGGGGATGATCATTACTTTGCATATTAAGATATCATTTTATTTATACTATTGGAAATGTCTGTGTAAGAATGTTTTAAACAAAGACTGATGAGCTTTAAAAAATTGGTTAATTTTTATTGATATTTTATTGTGTGGGTTGTGTTATAAATCAGTTTTGTGGTCAGAAAGAAAATAATTGTGTGCCTACTGTTTGTTTTGTTTTATATACCCTAAATGAATAATTTGCAAAGTAACGACTTGGTTTGCAAATATATTCCAAGAGTTAAAAGAAACTCATAGGGTAAATATAACATGAATTTAATGTATATCTGCATTTTTTTGTGATACACGTGAATTTTTTAAATCACATGAATGGTAATCCCTCTGTAAATAGATACAACCATTCCATGTGGCATAATTTTTGTCAAAGGCTAAATGTATGCGCTGTGTAAAAAGTATCAATATTCTATTATCATCATAACTTTAATGTACTTTTGTTGAATAATTTTAATAAATCCCATACAAAGCAAAAAAGTTGTTTGTAGCGTTTTATTAAAACCAGTGAAAACTATACAGTCTTAACATATTTTTATCAAAATTATCTTTAATTTGTTTTAAAAATAGTAGTACCAAAGAAACTAAACCAGTGATTGACAAAAATTATGGATACAGTACATTGCTTACATCTCGGAAAAATTAATAGTTACATTTATAAATTGTAATTATTCACAAAAACATTCTTTCATACATCCAACGCTACCCAATCTTAAATTAACAAAACAAAAAAGAAGTTTTATTACAGTCACAATGGGAGGGGGATAGTTATTCATGGATGTTTTTTAGACTTATAAAACTTAAAACCTCTTAACATTAAACTTTCATGAGTAAATTTCATCAGAAAATATTCGTGTATTCTAATAGATCAATATGAAATAAAAAATACCATGTATAGATAAAAAAGAGAACGTCTGATAAAAATTGACAGAAAACAACTCTTGCAAATATCTACAGTTTAAAGTTAAAATAAGCCCGTATTCTTGGCATAGTAGAGAAAATTAATCAAAGTTAAGATGCAGTATATTTTAATTAAATTTATCAAAACAAGTTTATTATTGTGTCCAAGATGAAGGATGTTATTTAAACAGAACATGTGGATACACTTTAAATTATTCTTAAAATTTAAATAATTCTCTGCAATTTTTTAAAAAGAAATTTTGCATTTTTAAATCCAATTATGATTACTCTTTCATTTTTTAACAGAACAGAATGTTGTTTCATTTTCTAACATAAAAGCATTGCTCTAGTTACTTTTTATTCACATATTTTACTATTTTTATTTTAGGGAATACACATTGCAGAACAAAACTCTAATCAACTGTTAGCTTAAGGCTTGGATGTTATAACCAGGTTATTTTTTAATATTAAGTTTGATTTCAAATTTTAGGAAATCTCCACTGTAAAATGGCACCATCTTCACTGACACTAACAATGCTCTTTGAGTCAGGGGCAATTCGTACACGCTGAACATTGGCACTATGTCCTAGGCCAACATGAGTTACTTCTCCTTCTCTGTACAGCCAACACTAAAAAATTAAATATTTTGCATCATTTTTAATGTAATGCGATGTAATAAGAAAAAAAAATGAGCCAGTTTACTTTTGTAAAGACTACTTATGGCATATATAATAATTGACATCAATCTTACAAACAAAGGATTATTATAGTTTTTATTTTTAATTTACTGTAATATATACTGATGTATTTTTGTGAGTAGTGAAGTAGATTGTATACTTAATCTCAGGATTGAGGAGTACCTTTATCAGTTTTTCCTCTCCACCGGTGACAAATGCATGTTGGTCTGCTGTGATGTCCATTGAGTTAATGGCACCAGCTTTAGCCCCTTCTAGCTCTCTGATCATTGAGCCATCATATGTCTCCCAGTAGCCCAGTTTGTGGTCAGTACCACAAGTGATGATTTGAAGCTCTTCCTCACCATAGCAAACACTTTTGAATAGTGTGTTAGCAAACACCACGTTTTTACGTGAGCCTTTACTGCAACACATCCAGGTAAAAGTTTAACAGTGATAGCTTTGGGCTTTTTTTTGTAAGTTTTATAAACAAACATTCAATAAAATGAAGTCCTTCGTTTTAATTTTTAATAAGATTGAGCAAAAAAATATTCCTGGATGTTTTTACATAGTTTCTAAACACTCCAACAAACAAATCTTGTAGCTAAGGTTATGCAATATTTGTTTCAAACTGCCAAAGACCACTGAATTTTGTTTACTGTTAATAACTATTAAATTAACTAATTTGAGGTAAATTTAATAGAAAGATTTTAACTCACGTCAAATCCCACATGATAGTTGTGCCATCCCCACCTGCTGAAGCACATTCCTTATCATTTGATCGGATAACAATTTGTGACACAAAATTCTTGTGCTCCTTCATACTCTGTCTCAGTTTAACTCTGATTTCTTTTTTGCCGGATTGATCTACCCCTGAGATTATATCCCAAACTCTAACCTGGTATTAAAATATATTAGAGCTGTACTTAAACAAGGTGTAGGACTGAAATAATAATTAACTCTTTTTAAAATCTGCATTATTTTTAGCATGGTTTAAATGGGGAAAAATATTCTTTTAAAGGTTATTAATAATTGTTCCAAAAAGAATTTGAATTTAAGTTTTTATTACCATTCCCTCTCCCCCTCCACTGATTATGCAGTCTCCTCCTGATGTCATGGCAACAGCAGTGACACCTTTGTTGTGTGCATCCATCACAACATGTTTCAATTCCAGGGTAAGATCTTGAGCTTTAAATCCAAATATCCTCATTTTGCCATCATTCCAACCTTAAATTTGAAAACTTTACTTTATGGACATTCTTTCTTTAAATAATTTAGCAAATAACCAATTTTTAAAAGCAATCTAGATAAAAATATTTTACCAGATACAATTAGTTTTCCATCCCTTGAGATTGCCAGAGCATTGCATGTCTTGTTAGCCAGAACAAATCTCCTCAACTCTTTGCCAGTGTCCAAGTTCCAGACTCTGATTTCTCCTTCTTGACATGTCAAAATCAGTTGAGACACACCACTGCAACCAAAGTTTGGTTTATTAAATAAATACCAGTCATGGTATACTTCATTGTAAACCCACCTGACCTTTGTAAAAAATTTAATATTGTAAAAAAATTAAAACATCTAAGTCAGTCAGTATTTTAATTTGAGCACGTTGCCACATCGATGTGTAATTTATTTAAAAGGTTAGCGATTAACATTGATTCTTAAGGATATAAATATAATGAACTTACTATGGAAAAATAACATCGTTTACTGGAGAAGAGTGGCAGGTTTTTATCAGTTCGGCTGTAAAGTCAGCAAATTGAAATTTGTACACTTGTGACTGAGCTGTCCCAACATAGAACTGCAAATAAATAAAATAGGAATAGTTTATCTTTTCATTTAGCAGCTATAAGATCTGTGTACATTCAAAACTTGAAAATTTCAACCCTTGGTTTAGCAGCCATGCATGTGAAAGCTAACCCACTTCTGTCCTTAATGTTTTTCAAAAAGTTGAAAGCCTACCTGATGCCCGGCCCCTCTTTTAGCGATGGAAGTCACTGCACTTGTTTCAGCTTCATGTTTCCATGGCCTTCAGTTCAAAAGTTATTTATTTAAATATTTCCACAAAATTAAAAATGAATGTACAATAACCAAACTACTTTTTTTTCCTAATCACATAACCAAAATGGTTGTTTTAAAGTACAAATACAAGTGTTACAGTTAGTTTACTTACTGAATATCATTTCTGTGTTTGAATATGGCTTTTACTTTATTAGCATTCTCAAATGCCATACCGATTTCATAATTTCCAACAATGCCATTTCCCGTGCCTATAAGCAAGTTGAAACCTTTGTCTGTCATCTTAACAAATGAAATGGCTGTCACTCCAAGGCTGAATTTGTTCTTCCCAGGGACTTCACATTGAAGAATATTTGTGTTTTTGTTAATGCACAAGATGTCTCCTGTTGTTGTGCCACAGAAAAAGTAAGACAACTTATCATCCTGGTCGTCAACCACCTATTCAAATATTTTTAAAAAATAAATTCAAATGAAAATTGACTTATGTTGAATGTTATGGATTAATCTATTTGAATAAATTTTCTAAACCTAAATAAATATTGTACCTCAATGCATGTAATGATTCGCTTGAGTCCACCAAGGTTTGTGTTTGATGGTCGTATTTTGCGATTCTCTCTATCCAATGTCCATACACGGAGAGTATTGCTGAAAAATAAAGCTTTAAATTTTGAAAAGCGTTGACTATAAATCCATTTTCACAAAAAAAAATAAAAGCCAGATTCAATTAAAATTTGACTGGTGTGCCCTTTGATGCAAGGGAGGTAACAACTATATTAATAGCATCAACAAGGTTAATACTCACTCTCCTCCGGTAACAAACACGTCATCACTGACTTTGGATGCTGCCAGACATGTGGTGATCCCAGCACTAACCACCTGGGCAGGAGATCCACAGATAGGCTCTTTGGTTGCCATGTCCCAGACCACCACACTGTTTAGAAAACATGTGGAGAATTCTTCATTTACTTATAAATTTATAAATTTAATTTTATTGGATATCCAAAGATAAAAAACAATTTATTTAAAGTTTGTATGATATATACATACGATCCATCATCTTGGCCACCAAGAGAAATAACGTATTTGTCGTTGGCAGAAAAAGTCAATGCCTCAACTTTTACTTTGTGGAGTTCCCACTTTTGAATAGCTGTCTTTGTCCTGTAGTCCCACAGTGTTATACATGCCTAAGGAAATTTCAAAATTGTAAAATATTAACTTTATCAAGTACAATTTTTTTTTTATTATGCAATGCTTTTATAAATTGTTGGAACAAAATAGCTTTTATTATGGATATTAATGCTTATGGTAGATGAAATTCCTCACTATCATTTCAACCTAATTGTCATTGTGAAGAACTTACATTATTTAAATATTGAATTTTTAAAATATTTTCTTTTATGTCAAACATGCTGAAATATAATTTAAAAAAAAAACAACCTTGAATCCCATGTAGGTTTCCTGCCCTGATACAATATAGCAGCCATTGTTTGAAACAGCAATGCAGGTAACATTATTTGTGTGAGAGGAAAGAATGCACTGCTTGGCCTGTTTGGTGATGTCTTCAATAATTATGTTGCAGCCCAGTGGATAGATGATGTGTTCTCTGTCAGGGTGGACGATTAAACCTGACGGTACTTTACCTAAAAGTAAATCCACAGGCATGGTTTCAAATCTTAAATTGGGTAACATAAAAATAAATAGCTCGCATCTGTAGTGACTGACAAAATTTAAAAAAAAAATTCTTTAAGTAAAGTAAATGTTAACTTAGTTGAAAAAACACATCATCACATAGAAGTACATAGAACAAAGACAAAAGTGTTATATTTTTCAAAATAGGACACTGAGTTCAAACCTTTTTTTTCTGAATTAAATGTTACTTAGTATTTGATAGTAATTTCTATATTCAAATGTTGTATGTTATTATTTAACATATACTGATCTACATCAGTGCCAAATCTATGATAGATGGAATCTTGTTTTATAAACTTAAGCACTGATTAAATATTAATTATTAACAAATACTTCAAATAGGCATAAACAATTTAAAATATAATAATTAATATTAATTAATAATATTGGCCCAAAGATATTAGTATTATTAGTATTATTAGATAATGATTATGATTTATAATTTATAGGCCCTAAGTCTTATCTTAATTTATTATTTTAATTTTCCAAATTTGAAATGTAGGCTTATAAAAGATCTAAAACAAGTCAACAACTAAACTTTATTTATAATAATTAACTTCTTAAATCTAGATCTAAATCTAGATCTAACTAAAAAAAAACTAGCCAAATTTTCAAACTAATAGACACTATTTATTAACAGACATCTGTCATCATTCATGGAGACTTTTTCGAGGGTGAAATTTGTTAAAGTTGTAGAGTGTAGAGTTAGACCTAGAACTACCGTTTACAGTAGTTAATGATAATTGATTCATTAATGAAGTTACAAGTTAATGTTGTCAACGGTAACTCAGTTTTACTCTTGATATTATTTTATTTTTATTTTGTTCAATTTAAATTTACTCGTGTTCAGTATTTAATAAATTGCAATTTAATTAAATGCTTACCATTAAAACCAATAATTCTTTCGAGTTCAAGCTCCTTCGTGTCGATTACATCGTCCCCTGACATCTTGCTAAAATAAATTGTTTAATACTTTGTAATCAAGTGTACAGCCCTCCTGTTCTCTCTATGTGGAAGAGACTGTGTTGTCATGGGTTACAGTCATGGCGTCCAACACAAAACTCTTGGTATCAGGATCCATAACTCCGTCAAGAAAAATTGTCTGCAATCTTTTATCAATAAAAATTACGTTTCCCAACAAATAGATCTAGACCTAGATTCTACTCTAGTAGGCCTACTTCTAGGCTAGGTCTCGTCGGCTTGAAAATCGGCATTGCGTTTAAAAATAAATATAGTAACATGTCAATTTAACATTGTTTTACAAATAGATAATAGAATCTAAGTATTTATGGGTCTCTTCCTAAATATTAGTAAAGGTATCCAATAGATACTAAAGTGACCCACGCTTTTCTTTATAGTTTATTTAAATAGTAGTGCATAATTTATTTTCTACTTTTTAGTGCATTATTACATAAAAGCTTGTTATTAAAACGTTTTTTTATGAATTTTTAGAAATATAAAGTACAAATATTACACTGTATTTATAGGCCCTTTTGAATTCGTGCACATACGTCCTGTATAGGCTTTTCTTTTACGTTTTTGACATAATTATAACAGTTCTACATGATGATAGTGATAGTCATCATCATCATCACTCCTTTGTGGCCCCTGGGGAGCAAAGGGCTGCAACCACACATCTCCAGCGGACTCGGTTTTGGGCTGCTCCTCTAATCTGTGCCCATGAGAGCCCAGCTGTTTTCGCCTCCTCCTCAACCGTTCTCTTCCATGTTTTCCTTGGCCGGCCCCCAGTGTTTCTTCCAGACTTTTTTCTCCGGGGAGGGGGGGCACTTGAAATTTTCGGGGGGGGGCGGTAAACTTACTTTCTTCGGGGGGGGGGGGGGGGGCGGACACTGTTAAAAGTATATATTTTCTATATAAATTATATAAATTTCATTCCGTTCGGGGGGGCGGTAAAAAAATTTCGGGGGGGGGGGGGACACTCAGTCCCCCCCCCCCCCCCCGAAGAGATGCCTGGAAGAAACTCTGCGGCCCACCCTCCTTTTCCCCTGGGGATTCCAGTCCAATGCATGTTTTGCGATGTTTTCTTTTTCTTTTCTTAACGTGTGTCCGATCTATCCCCATTTACGGGCCTTAATATCTTTCTCTATCGGCTGTTGTTTTAAAATTTGCCACAGGTCTTTGTTAGATATTTTGTCTGGCCATCTTATTTTGAGTATATGTCGTAAGCATTTCTTTACGAACGC
Organism: Physella acuta; assembly: GCF_028476545.2. Classification (NCBI taxonomy): domain Eukaryota; kingdom Metazoa; phylum Mollusca; class Gastropoda; family Physidae; genus Physella; species Physella acuta. Next base: position 158,140 of record NW_026733141.1, read on the forward strand.
CTGTAGCCTATCAGTATTTGTCTTACATGATGATATTATTGATAGTAATAAGGGACGGCGTGGTCGGACTGCGGACTCAAAAATCTCGAGTTGGATCGAGATCAGAGTTTCTTCCAGGCATCTCTTCGAGGGGCTTTGCCCCCCCCCCCCCCCCCGAACGAAATGAAGTTTATATAATTTATATAGAAAATATATACTTTTAACAGTGTCCGCCCCCGCCCCGGATATTTTAGTCCCCCCCCCCCCCCCCGGAGAAAAAAGTCTGGAAGAAACAACCCTGACTGACGTTAGGTGGTTGGGCATAGTGCTGACCACGTTATTCCCTTGTATGCCAAGATTACTGAAGCAGATGCAATCTACTTCATCTGCCCCGTATGTCTTAGGCACGAACGGAAGAAATAAGATGATTGACTGCCCCCTACTATTATAAACATCTAACATGTAGGCTATACAGATGGATATACCACACACTGAGGAAATCGGCCATTGGGGTATAAGGGCCCATTATGGAATATATAAATGTATAATAAATATATATTACATAAATATACATATATAGTAGGAGCATGGCATATTAAAAACTCAGATAATAACGTTTGTGTAGCTTTAAAAGAGTTATTTCTCTTTGTAGCAAAAATCCCGTTCTAGTGTTGAGGTGGGGAGGGGGGGGGGGGAGATAACCGATTGAGAGTGAACATAGTTCTAGACATACATATACAATTATACACATATACCGATTCAGAAATATATTTAATTAAGTTACACTGGCATTATGACGATAACATTTTTTTACAGAGGGGTCCATGCGGCGGGGTTATAACCCCCCCCCCCCCCCCCCCTCACCCGCCTACGCCACTGACCTATTTGATATTTCTGAATAACAGAGAAAGAGATGAGCAGAGTATTTTGAAGGACTAGTAGACTTAACCCACAGTGCACGCAAGATATACCACCAGCTAAACGGCTAAATGAGATATGCCGCCACACTGTAGACCACCTTGAGAAGAAGAGATACATAATCTTTTAAAGGAAAACGGTTCAAGTAATAGATGATATACCGCATTAACGGACAACGGAAATCGAAACTCGCATCAGTACTACACACACTTCAGGAAAACACGGGAAGATGAACGAATTCGAGAGAAGCGGAAGGAGGGATTTCTCATAAAACTCACAAAGATAGATAATCTCAGTTCATGCTGTAACAAAAAAGGGATAACAAGACTTTCCATCCCACCCAAAGTCTTCAAACTGAAAAATTAAACAGGATGAAGGAAACGGTAGACACCCAACTTCGAAATCAAAAGGCATGAATTAAGAAAGAAACATCATGCATACATTAAATTGTCTCCCAGTCTTAAAAGAGGAACTCACCTATGCAGCAGACAGTTCTCCAATACTCCACGTAGAAAAACATCTCTCAGAATTTCACACAGCCCCTAACCCATTCAATATTTTATAATATTGAGGTCGTTATTTTTAAACTACAGTTGGTAAAAAAAATATTGTATTAAACGTTAGTTAGCACCAATACCTCGTTATTCATCTTTAATATGTGACATTAATACGTTACTTTAATATAAAACAAGAATAGATAAAATGAATGTTGGACACTTACCTTAAAGTCGCTTATAGTCAATTCACGTAACACACGCATAGCTGGGGAATACTAACACTATTTACAAGAGAATTTCATAAATGATAAGCGTAGTCCTACATCATGCAGAGTATAGTCAGAATTCAACAGTTTGTCATGATAGTTCGAGCGCAAACTGTGAGATTCGGTATAGCAGTTAGTTCTTAATTCTCTTAAATTAAATAGCAAAAATAAAACAAAGTGTATGTATCTTTCTGCCCGCCAACATATGATTTGATACAACATAGTAAGTAAGACATCGCTGCTGTATTCAGTATTCAGTCCTTCGATAAGACTCCGCCTCCAGGTCTGTCTTAGGCAATCTCTTTCGCTTTCCCTGGGGTTCCACTCAAGCGTCTGGTGCATCACTTTAGAGTGAGTCTTTCGCACAGAGAAATTAATTACTCGGTGAATTTTGCTTTCTAGCTTAATTATTCTGAGTTCTGAGGTCAAGTTTTCGATACATTTTTTGTTTTGCATATTGGTTATCGATGGCCGGAAAAGCAAGGCCATCAGACTCGTGCTGTTTGATTATGGATCTTCGGTTTATCTTTATGTTTTTATGTTTGTCGAAGGAGAATCAGCATTGGCAACCGTGACTGGGAGAGTGGCAAACCGCACATAAGCAGTTGACGTTAGGTCAGATGCTCATTATGATTTTCAGTGTATCCAATCGGTTTTGTAGCTTCAAGTTTCTTGATGTACTCACGTCTGAAGGTTCAAACCTCTGACATGAAATTTGGGCCGATGTCTGATAAGTATGTTTGTTGCAGTTGTGTAGCTGTTAATTCCAAATCAGTTTCGGATAAGTCAAGCTGAGATTTGGGAAAAAGAAAACTAAACACTACCCTTCAGAACTACTCTTAAGCTGTGCCATTGCTATTTCTGGATCTCAACGTGTGTCACTGTTCGGTTCATCAAATAGTTTCTTTATGTATCTCTTTGTCTGGGATGGTAGAGCGCAAGACTGCTAACCCGAAAGTCTCCCAATAGTTTACAAATGATAATAAATTCATAAGAATTCAGCTTTTTCTATATCATTATCATACCTCAAATCAGTAACATGACCGATCTCTCCTTGGAATCTTTCTTTCCAAGACAAATCTTTGTCAGAACTTGACAATGTGTTTGTTTTTTTTTCTTCACATCTGTTTCTGCGTCTATTCTAGATGGCCATCTTGTAGTATACTGCAGAGGCGTAGCGACCCTTCCCGGCGCCCGGGGACAAACTTTCGATTTTCAGCCCCCCCCCCCTCGAACTTTTCATTTGCACCCCCCTCGAACTTTTCATGTGCACACCCTCCTCAAACTTTCAATTTGGCGCCCCCCCCCTAAGGTCGGCGCCCGGGGACATATGTCCCCCCCCCCGCTTCGCATCTGTTATACAGTGTTTTTCAACTTTATTATCTTAACTTTCCATCAGTCAAAGTTAAGTAAGCCCCCCCCCCCCTCTATATTCCTCGTACAAACAACGACCAATGAAATTGAATATTTCAGTTATAGTTACAATAAACCAGGAGTGATCTCCCCTAAACTTTCTCGTGCATTAGTACATAAAAGCTTGTTATTAAAACGTTTTTTATGAACTTTTTTTTTAGTTCTTTACATGTTTTTATTTACAATAGTGTTTCATGACTAAACAAAAAACCGCGCCTATTGAAAGTGATGACGCGTGTGGTGTGGTTGGATAGAAATGCCTACTAATTTGGTCAAAATTTTAATTAATTCATAAAACATTAATTAGGCGCCCAATTAAGTCAAATTTAATGTCACGATGCATTGTCTTCATATCTTGACCCACGTACCAATTACGAACCGTATTTGTCAAGTAGAAGTGCCTGCAATTTCGCTCCGGCGTTTCGATCTAGACTGACGAAAGACTGTCGACAGAGGCAGTGAGTTAAATAAAAGCTTGTAAAAAAAGTATATATTTTTTATATAAATTCCACTTCGTTGGGGGGGGGGGGGGTGTCCCCGAAGAGATGCCTGGAAGAAACTCTGTACGGCACCTGTCTGCTGGGTCGTCATCACGTTTTCTTTCCGCATCGTTAAGTTAAATGCACTATTTAGGCTTGCTTACTAACAACGTGTAATTTTAAAATTAGCATGCAGAATTGAAAAAAAAACCACAAAATTAATCTTAAACAGAATCTTTAAATAGACTGTCAGTCTACTCTTAATCTAATTATAATATAATATTCATGTTAATACTTTATACAGTAGGGCCTACGTTACTTTAATTTATGTCAATGGCTTATTAATAACCAGTTATTTCCCTTTGTATTTTTTAAAGCCAAGTCGAATGGAACAGACCAAATGAATTCGGCCTAGGCCTAGACTCTAGATCTTTATGTTTTTCTGTCGTGGTGTTAATAAAATGGGGAAAAACATTGTATAAAGTCAAATTTGTAAAATTAAAATGATTGCGATAATTTGGCGTTTAACTTTAACCTGAAAAGAGTAGTCTACTTCTGGAAATTTTGCCATATTTAAAATAAATAATTTAAATGTTACAATAAATAAGCCATTATTAAAATAGTTAAGTGGTTGTTTATAGCAATCAGATCTGATTGCAAATATTTTCATATAAGGCGAAGGTGGCCCAACATTGCAAAACCTTTAATTTAACGTATAAAATAATATAAATAGGTCAGTGGTTAAGTTTGTGGTGGTCGAGGTCGAGATAGCACGCGGCATGATTAATGCCGCAGTGCATTGTGGGAGCTGTTGTTGGATCATGTAAACACAGGTACAGGGTATGTTGTTTTCCTCTCCATGAGCTGCCATTTTAGCGGTGCTAGATCTTGCTATGTCTGGAATACAACATCCAACAAATAACCACGCTCTTGCGTTATTAGCACTAAAGTCTGCTCCTACTAGCCCATCAAGAGCAGTATGGAGCTCAGAAACACATGGGGAAGCTATTGCTCGGTTAGAAGGAAGGGACTTCGAGTTCACGATGAGGAAGCCACGCATCACCATCGGCCGAAATAGTAGCAAAGGAGATGTCGATGTCAACATGGGTCATTCAAGTTTTATTTCTCGAGTGCATCTTGAAATTTTTTCCGAGCATCCCAATTTTTTCATGAAGTGTAATGGGAAGAATGGTGTGTTCATTGACGGAATTTTTCAAAGAAAAGGCGCGCCGCCGCTGCAGTTGCCTTGCTCGTAAGTTTCATATTTTATATGGTGTCGTACACAATCCAGGACCGCAGTCATTTTTGTATCTTGAAAGGAAAACAAATGGTGGGGTCGATGTACGCTGTTGTCGATTTGAAAACACTTTGATTGCTAAGGTCGCTAAGGAAAGTTAGGATTTTGGTAATATGACATCTTACTACTATATTTTACAAGATTATCAATGAGTTAACATATTAGACTTTTTCTTTATTTAATAAGTTAAATGCGAGGCATTGCTTGAAAATCTATTGAGTAAATTTTTAAGCTTTTCAGCCCTATTTTGGATTTTGTAACCATGTGCTCCTTACAAAATGGCGGAAATGTAAACAATTATTTGTTTTGAATCTTTTGTTTTATTTTTTCAAAGGTTGTTTACATTTACCACATTAATTTTATATTATATCTACATAGGCCTTCATTATTTTAATTAAACCTATTGAATTCATTCACTGTTGTTTAAATTTACTAAGGCAAAGCCTGGGCTGTTAATTAAGACCTTGCCTGCATAATAATTTTTATTTTATAAACAGCAGTGCTGCTCTAAGTCAAACTTGTAGTATTGTGTCCTGGCCAACTAGATCTAATACTGGTCTATTGCTCAATTCTTTTTCAATAATCTGTTTGTAGCCTAAATAAATTGTAGGCTATTACTTTAATTATAGTAGGCCTATTGGCCTTGAATAAGATCTTAAAAATTGACTTGACTAGTCACTTTAAAAAAAGTAAAACAACAGGGATTTATGATTAGGACTCTAAACACAAAGTAATGTAAAATATTTGGCCTAATGGGTCTAGGCCCTAGACTCTAATATAGAAAATTTGCTTAATAGTTATTAATACATTTGTATTACATTTACTGATGTCAGATAACAGACTCTTCAGAAAATAGAAGTGTTATATTGTTAGTATTTTTGTAATCTCAAGTCTAGTTTTATGGTTAGAAATTAGAGTTAAATTAAGTATGGTGGGAATAGGGTTAGCACTAAGATTAGCAAGTTTTAGTCATACTTGTATTTAGCTAATTACCACTAATTTAACAACACTTTTAAAAGATTATTTTATTGTGCCAGTATCAGACACTGGTATTGGTATAGCAATAATTAGCAATTACACCCACCTCTCTTAAAATTCTCAGAAGCTATATTGTTTTTATCTGCAAATAGGGTAACTTTTATTAAGCTTCTTTCTTTATACATAAACAGCTTTTCAGTTTTATAAGACATAGTGCTTGTTTAGTTAAAAACTAAATTTTTTTTAGATTAGTAGATTTATTTTCTGTGTCAATTAGTATAGGATAGCTACACCATAAGCAGATTGGCAAAAGAAGTAAAAATTATTGCTGTTTGCTGTAGATTTCATCTGTAAATTTAGCTTTTTTTTCTTTTTTAAATTTGTGAGAAAAATCACAATATATTTTACATAGCCTATTTACATTTGAACCTGTCTGTCCTCTGGTGGAGGAAGTTAAGTTCACATTTTTCTGTGACATCTGCATATTACAGGATAGTGTGGTCAGCACTACCCAGATGTCTTTAGTTTTCCTTATGTAAGTCAGGTACCAAAACTCGACTTATTGGGTTAGCAGTCAAATGCTGTACCATTCGACCACACCATCCCTTGGTTTTTTACCATTTGACAGTAATAAATTTTTTTTATTAACATTGTTTCATGATTACTAAACTCAAAATTGAATGTTTATTTTGACCATGCCGAATTATAACTATAATTACAAAAGTGTTTAACAGTTTAAAAATTAAGACCAATAGCCCTATTAAGTATGACAGTAGTAACATGGAATATGTTTTTTAAAAAGAAAATAATTTTTTAGGTTTTTAAGACCACTTAATTTTATCTTCTGACCATTCATTGTTGATGTGTCTAGGCAGTAGGGTTGATATTTGCAATTCGGGTAAGGGCAGGGGGGCGTTTAAAAGTGTAACATCTGTTTAAAAACTACACAAGACCCGCTTACATTACAGCCTTCTACTTACCTATCATATTTATAAAAAAAAAATTTTCTGTTTTGATATTTTTTTCATACCATGTAGTGATGTAAAATTTTAGGGTGGCACAAAAATGCAACAAATTTTATTTAAAAAATATTGAGCTTTAAAAATTCATTTAAATTTAATATTAAAACAAATTTTATGGAAGGAGCTGTAAATGTGAACAATGAAATGGGATCATTAAAGAGGCTAGTAGTTTAACTACTAAATGTCTTTTAAATTGAAACAATTCAATTGTTTGTCCAGGTGCACTTTGCGTTTTCCAAGTACAAACATCAAGATAAAGTTTCAGTCATTAATAGACGAGGCTGTACCTCCTCCGCCTCCTGTAGCTGTTACAACACCAAAAAAGAAGCCACCTCTCCCCTTGAAAATCAACATCCCAGAACCTCAGGAAGTAGTTGCCTGCAGTCCTTGTCCTTCTCCTACAGGCACAATTAGGTATGTACAATGACTGGCTGGAGTTAGTTTTGCTGGTATAAGCTAAGTATATAACATAAGTTTACACTTAATAATTTTGTCAGCTGAAATCAGAAAAAAAATGTTTTATGTGGTTTGTGCTTTAATGAGAGCGCTTTTTGGTATTCTGTTTATTTATTTATTTATTTTTTTCCAGTGCTGCTAACTCCTGTCCTACTAGTCCACGCAGTGGTTCCAGCCACAATCCTAGATTTGCACTAATACCTGACCTTCAAGCTGTAGCAGCGTATGCTGCTGCACACCCCAGGGAGGAGCGAGACAGCAATTCAAGTTCAGCGTCTAGCACCCCAAATGTGGGGGAATCATCACGAGATGAGTCCAAACCTCCATATTCCTATGCACAACTTATTGTGCAGGCTGTTACATCAGCCACAGACAAACAACTCACTCTTAGTGGGATTTATGCCTATATCACAAAAAATTATCCTTATTACAGAACTGCTGACAAAGGATGGCAGGTTGGTGTATGGATTGTATTCTATAAAATTACCAAATATTTTCTGTGCCATCAATTCCTACCTTCTTGTCCTGGTACAAATGAGTGGTTGATGAAGTCTAGATATTAAATTAATAATTTTGTTATAGTGAATTTTATTTATCTAAAATCTTTACAATAAAATATTGCTCATCATGAATGTGCTTTAATTAATTATTTATCACCCAATTTTCAGAACTCTATTCGGCACAATTTATCATTGAATCGATATTTTATCAAAGTACCCCGGTCACAGGAAGAGCCTGGAAAGGGCTCATTTTGGAGAATTGATCCTGTCTCAGAAGCAAAATTAACAGCACAGGCCTTCCGACGTAGGCGTCAGCGCGGTGTGCCTTGTTTCAGAACTCCATTTGGAGGGCTATCATCCAGGTAATTTAAATTCAATGAGTGAGGTTCCTCAAGAAACTTTTATTTTAAAATAACAGGTATGCCTGTTTCATGATTTGATGTCCCATGGAATTTTTTTTTATATCTAGGTCCGCACCAGCTAGTCCCAGTCATATGGCAGGTTCCTTCACACCAGACTGCCTGTCCAGAGAATCCAGTCCTATACCTGAAGCTGGAATGGAAACAGAAGTTTCACATTCATCTTCCCAGCCTGGAAATCTCCAAGGGCAGCAACAGCACACACACCCTGCAATAGCAGAGTTGAGATTTTCTCAGTCGGCACCAGGATCACCGTCAGGTAATAACTCATTTGTTAAAGTTCTTGGGGTATAAATTTTTAGTTAGCTTTTACATCAGGAACTTACTATAATTTGGTGTTGATAATAGTATTTATGAGAAGTTGACACTTTTAAAAGTTGGATTACAAAAGGCCTGAAAAAGTTAGAATTACTTTTAATATAAAATTCTTTTTAGATAGATTTTGAAACAAATATTTTTCCTATAGGTTCTCGCGTCATGTCACCTGTAACAGTTACTTCTAGCACTGGACAAGCTGCAGTTCACCAGCTCCCTTCAGTGATAGCCAAACCTAAGATCATTATGACCACACCAGGCCAAGTGGTGTTAAATGGTCCTACTGCCACACCCCTGACCAATGGAACTCATTTAGAAATCAAAAGAGAAAATGGAGAAGGTATGCTTGATTTTTTAAAAATATTGAACTTGAGTAGTAATTCGTAATATGTAGAATACAGTAATATGTAGAATACATTGACACACAACAGAATTTAATAAAAAGTAATGTCAAAGTTATAATTTTTTTTTATGTTCCATCTAGCTGTGAGTTTGGGCTTGACTGGAGCTTCCCAAAAGATAGCCTCCTTGATGGCCACAGCAAACCAAGCACAGTTTCAGACTAGAACACTGAACCCGGTGGCGCTGGTGAGGAATTTGCATGGTACTCAACAAGTTATGGTGACCACATCTCCTTGTGGTGAAACAGGGCAGGTCACTCTGATTCCTCAGTCAGTTCAGTTGCTTCATCCACAATCTTCCAGTGGTCAGGCGGGTGTCAACCAGTCAGTTCCTCAGAATAATCAAGTACAGATTGTACCGCAGCAAGTGTTTTCTCAGCAAGTCATTTTACAGAAACCCATAGGCTCAGATCAGCAACAGAACCAGTCGAGTGGTAATTGTTGGAGCACCCAAGATGTTAAATCAGTTCATGTTTTGGTAAGTTATTTCTTCTAGAACTTCTGGTAATATGCCGTTTTTATTTAAAATGTATTTGCTTGATCAATTTGTATTATTTAGCAGCAAAAGAAAAATATTTTTATTGCTGTTTTTACAATGAAATCAAGTATAAAAATGTGTATTTAAAATCTGAAATGGCACTTGGTAAAACTATTCTTTTTTTTTTTTGTCAGATGCCTCATCAATTAGGGGTTCAAGTAAAAAGAGCCCAAGAAGAATCATCTGGCCAAGACTTAGATCTTTCGGGTGGTAAGAGATTAAAAATTGATGAGGAAGCAGACAAGGGGGTGAAGCAGGAAATGGAATAAAAGATTGAGATCTAGTTTTTATAAACTGTGTGGTTTTTTCCTCCGTAAATTGGTGTATCTTGCCTCAAACAAGTGAAAGCTGGAAAGATATGTTAGTCATAGAATTGTCTGTCATCTGATCCTATGTCATGAACTAATTGAGATTCTTTTTATCTTTGCTTTTTCTGTCACGGGCTTGTTCAATTTGACTCTATTCAATTTTTTAGTATGTTACATGTTGTATCTTAGATAAATGTACTGACAATTTACGATGCTGCCATTATTTTGTAAAAATAAACCATCAGGAAAGTGTTGTGTAGCCAAGTAAGTAATGCAGAGAATGAATTATTCACATAGGGATATTCAAGCTCCACAAAATACCTGTTTATCTGCTTTGATAGTTTATTATGATTGAGGCAGCAGACTGTTTTATTTTTTAAAATCATCAAGAATTCATTTTGCTGAAGTATAACTGTGCATTTGGGCAGCTCTTCCACTATAATTTATGCCAGTAGTTCTACCTTGAGAGTTCATTTATCACTATTGATTCACACAGTAATCTCTATCCATCCTGAAATGATTTTTTTTCTTTTAGAAAATGTAGTTTTTACAGAGTGTTTTATGCATTTTTTTTTGTTTTGTGCTTTAATTTTATCTGTAATTACTAAATTGCCACTTTTAAAGGTAATAAGTTAAAATATAAGATTAAATCTCTTTACAAAAATAAAATGACAAGAAATTTCAATGAAATGGTTTATTTTTACTATGCTGGAGCTTTGGTTTTATTATTTCCTGCCCTATAGACCTTCATGTCTAAAGAGTACTTTTTTCGCAGGAGTTTTTCTCTTGAGAATAAAGCCTTACTGTTGGTTTTTTTTATATTATTTGCTGTTTGGTGAATCAAAGATTTCAAAATATTTTCCATGTTGGCCAATACAACAGAAATACAGCTTATTTATTAAGTCCCTTTTTATAATATTTTTTACCTGTGAATATTTCATTAACTACTTGGTGGTGCCTACAGCAACAGAGAAATAGTGGTTTGACGTGTGTTCAATAGACTGCTCAGTAAACATTTTTTTTTTGTAGTTATCACTTTGGTCGGCGGTAGAGGAAAGTCATTGAACATATCATTTTATTTAAATTAGGTTTTCCTAGCTTCATTTTTTTTATATTTGACACTGATCAAAATTATGTTAACTTTTCAGTCTACTGATTTTGTAATCATTTAATGTAACTAGTAGCTTGTTTGCATACATTTTTTGGTAGTTAGTCAAATGTACAAAAATAAGCAATCATTGTCCACTACTATTGAAACGGGTAGCAGTTTTAAATTTTTTTTTTAATGCATTAGGCCCATTCAGCACAAGTATGTTACAAATCCTGTTACTCTAGTAACAACATTTAATTGCTTTTGCTTTCAATCTAGCACATTTCAGATGATACAAATCAAGCTTTCATGTCTGCTTATTACAGATTCACCCCCACCCCCTAAAGGGATAGCTATTTCTTTTAAGTCACTTCTTGATTGTAAAAATGTTTTCATAAAAGAATCAGCTTTTTTTGTCTAATTTTAAACTACATTACAACTGAATCTTCTCACTGACCATGTCAGTATTGGTGATCTGCAGTACCATTTTTTTTCTTCCAGTTATTGACTTAAAGAAAAACTTCTCCCAGTCTAGATTGGTAAATAATGCATTCATTCTAATAGGACACTATTTTTTTTTGTTAATTTGATGGGGTTTTTTTTTTGAGTGGAAAGGGTTGTGGTTATAGTAGCAAGACTCAGTTGTCTAAAGAGTGGCCTGGTTTGTTTTCACATGGACACATATTTTTACAAAACAAAAAAAACCGTTATGGTCAGTCGTTTCATTCTGTTTTAAAATATATTGGTAATAACTAAACCTGAGTATTAACTTTTTAAAATAGCTTGAAAGATGTTTGTGTGTGCACATTATTGCAACTGTTTTTAACAATCCAGACAGCAGATTGTTGTTTACGTTTGAAAACTAGTTTGTTAAGAGTGTCTGCATTGTTTCCTGTGACCTTTATTGTCACACAAACTGTACATGTATAGCATAATTTATGCCTATGGTTTAGTGTGATATTTTTATTTTTAACTGATAAAAGGTTAGTAAAAATGTTTATCAAATTTTGTTACCTCATTTTCCCTTTTGTTATGTACTGGGTAAGACTGTATTTCATTAAACTTTTTTCGCATTATCATCAAGTCAAAAAAAAATTCAGACGAGATATTTTATTTGTAATTTTTGTACAAATTTGGTGAGAATTCTCACTAGTATATTTTAAAACGTTTTTTTGTCTTATTAAAAAATGCTAATGGAGATTGTTCCCTGCTGTTGAAAATGTGACAGACTTGTACAGTATTGTAATCAGCTACTAATATTCTGGATTGTATATTTGATCTTGTATTTCTATTCAGTTGTTGTTACTATTGTTGTGTGATTTTAGTAAAATTAAATTTTTTAGTCAATTGATTTGGAAACTTGTCATTTAGTAATGAAACAAGATTTGTTTTTACTTGTGTAGAAATAATTTTGTTCATGGAGTTCAACATTCATTTGCATCGCTACAATTTTAAAGTTTCTTGCATTTATGTGTGGCAGTTCATCATTTATACACAGAAGGGAGTTTCCCCTTTTCATTTAGCAAAGTAAACAATCTTTTTGAATTTGTGTACAAGAAAGATAAGTCACTGAATTCTTGCATGCATTAAGCACAATATAAATTCTTAACTGTGGGGGATGAAAAGTCCTTCTTTATTGTTACTTACATTCAGTTTTTTCTTTTAATTAGTAGCAATTAGATAATCTATTTCTGTATTAGAAATTGGTGTAAATAATGCTTATCGTATTTCATATGCTGAACAAGCCATTCATATATTTTGATTAGTTTTAATAATCCCCTTTCTGGTGGGCTAACAGTTATTTAAAAATTGGTCCGTTGTTTTATTTAATTTATGGAACATTTTTTTTTATGGAATGAAACCACCAAATAAAAAAAAAAATAAACAATGTAATGTTTTTAAATTTGACACAGGGAAGCAAGAAGAAACAAGATCATTTTTTTAAAATCTCCAAATTTGTGTGTGTACTATATAAGTTTAAAAATAATTGTAGATAGCACATAATGAGTATGTGACATAATTGTGTGATAATCCATTTCATTTGCTTCCTCACAATTAGTTCTTGTATATTTAACTATACTTGTATGACGAAGAAAAAAAATCACCAATACAAATGCAGTAGCCCAAACTTATCAATACCACTCCTGGAAGGAATCAGATATGGTTCTGTCACACATAGTGTTCATGTCTGTGCTTTATTATTAACTGAGCTGTTTTCACGCGGAGGCGCAGTGATGTTTTTGTACATAATACACTTGTATGTTTAATTTTACCACGGAGTTTTTGTTTATATTTATATATGTATATATTTAATATTTTTAACATGTTGCCAGTTTTTAAGCATTATTTCTAGTTGAATTCTATACTTATTTTAAATGAATTATGAATTGCTCTGGTTTTGACATTGGAAATGTGTTGAAGATTTTCCCAAGTAAATAAAATACTTCCTATTTTGATGGAATCACAGCATCAGATGCTCAGTTCTAGAGTTGAATTTAACAAAAGTGAATAACAAGCTCGGTTTGGCATTACCTAACCAAAAATCAGCAAGTGATAGGTAATTAATATCATCGAGGCGGGCTTCGTCTTTTTGGCGATATCCTATAGTTGGGCATAGATGTACTCTTTAAAACACTTTCTTTCAAGGAAGAATACGTGGAGTAGAATATGGGTACATTTTTTTGGGTATTTGAGGCTTGATCATTGAAAGCTGGAAAAGCTTCAATAGGGGCCAGTCAACTTTATTAAATGGCAAAGCATTCCAAAGAGAATCTTGTACAACATAGACCTACAGATCTTCCAGCCAAATATAAACTTCCAAATTACCTGGTAAATTTCTGCTACTGTGAGCTAGTTCTTAAAAACTTTAGACACAAACGTCAAGTTTGCAATATGTGGACTCGAAAGTATAATGGCAACGAAACATCTTTCATACCAAAAAGTTTTTATTGTGTGTTATTGGTAGTAGCCTTACTTCCATTCCGTGTTGAACACGCTAGTATCAATACCGGACAATACAGAAGGTTTGCATGGTTCCTAAAGCCGGCAGAGTAAAACGTATGCTCGAAATAAAATAAATTGCCCTACGCTAGCAAATAAAGGCTGTGCTGAACTGAGTATAAGGTTAGTAAAGTAATTATTAAATAATCTCAGCAAATGTCCTCCTACTCGTGCACCATTGAAAGTGTTGTGACTAAAATAAAACTTCTCCATACACCATCATCGTAATCGCTAATATTTTTAATTTAAGGGCGTGTCGATTCAATGGGGGGGGGGGTGGCATAGTTTTTTTACATTTCTATTTAAAATACGATGTTCTGCGGATGTTGGAATGAATGAGTTTATAATAGAGGGTAGTCTGCAGTGTTTCTTCCAGACTTCCCCCGCAGAGATGCCTGGTAGTCTGGCGTTTTTTTTTTTTTACCGCTTGTAGAGGAAGATGCGACGATAAAAATTAGCTAAATTAAAAATAAAAATACCGTAACATAGCATCAAGTGGGACAAGTGCAATAAAAAACGAGTAGTGATACAATAGACATTTCGACCAAAACTCTTCGTCAGCACACAACGGTGTGGTTAAAGACAAGACAAAAAGGACAAACAGTAAAATAATTTTGGACTATAGAAGATAATTACAGGTACAATATAATATGTACAATTTTTATTCATTTATTCAGCACTAATGGCGGAAAATGAAGGTTAATGGACTTAAATTTGTTTCGTGATTTTAAATTTAATCAAGTAATCTACTTTTTAAATTGTCTAGTTTTTTTTTTTTTGTAAAATCAAGTCGTTTCCCCTTGTAGTAAAAAACTAGCACGACATCTACTTCCTTAGATACGCGTTGCCTGTAGCGACTGATTACATCGAGAAAATAAGACTTCGAATCAGGCATCAATAGAAAACACTGATACAACCATCTGTTGATAGGATTATCTATTAAGATATTTTCTAGGTAGTAGGATGGCTGCTGTGATGACTGAGCAGGGTATACCTGCTACTGCGACACTTGCAAGTAGAGAAATTCCTCCTGATCCACCAGCACCAGTTTTAAATCCTAATCCAAACAGAGAAATAACGTACACTGGAAATACTGGAAATGACATGGGTATTTCTACAATGGGATTTCGATCAGCAAAATTTAATCCATCTGAATGGCATGAATCCAATTATGCCAAATTTTATCAGTCTTTTGTTGACCGAGACAACGCAGAACGTGTTATTCATGAATCAAGGCGTACAGAAAAAGAAACATTGGAAACAACAAATAAAACACAAGCCGAAGCCACAAAAAAGCTTGCAGAAAGTGCAAAGAACATTGAGTTCTGGAAGTTTGAACTGAACAGAGAAATATCGGTGATTATACTATTTTAGTTTGCTTGCCTTTTACTGGTAGTATTACTTTGATGATAATTAGTAATTAACGGTTCATTATTCTGTGTATTCACAGTGTAAACTTAAGTAAATAAGTAGTATACTATTCTTATGGCTGGCAGTTTTGTATTTGCTTTATTATACAACTTTACAATGCCCATTAACTAATAATTGTTATTTTCAGTGTTTTTAATAGTGAAAATGAAACCTTCATTGATCAGTTTATCAATCTTTAATTGTTAAATCCATCTTAGTTAGTCAAAGTTATGAATAACAATAAATAAGTGGTAACCATTCCGAACACTGTTTAACCAATCAACCATTTGACAGTATTGCTATACTTTTTGGAGGAAAAATATTATGCTTGATGAACCTAGGAATAATTTTACTGAACAAAGATTTCTTTATCTTACAATTGATTTTATAAATTTAAATTTGTGTGGATGAAAATTCTAGGCTTTTAAAATACTGTGCTATAATTTTAATTTTTTCTTCTCTTTAAAATATGTTTTTAACTAAATGAAATTGATTTTAATCTTAGGATGTTATTGATGAGACAGATTTGTTATTAGCCCAAAAAAAGCGCCTGGAAAATGCATTACGGGCAACTGAGATCCCACTTCATATTGCTACAGATAACCTGAACTGTCGCCAGAGACGCTTGGGTGTTGATTTGGTGCAAGATAATGTAGAAATATCACTTTTAAAGGTATTACTTTTCTTTTATTGAAAGATTTCTCTCCAACAATTCAGATTGGTAAATAGAAATGATAAAAATGTTTTCATTACCATAAAAGTAGGCCAAGACAAATGTCTTAATCCAATACAAAATATTTCATATCTTTAAAGTTTGAACATCTTTCTTTTACTTACATATTTGCTATGTAGATCTACCTCTAAAGTAAGTCGAATATTAAACAAAGAATAACAATCTTATTCCAAGTTTATTTTTCAGCAAGCCTAAAGTATACTACTTTCCATTTCCATTACATAAATATTCTGCTTGATGCGTTACAATGCAAAAAAATTTGCTTATCACTGTGTAATTTTGAAAACTAATTTTAAATAAAATTTATCTAAAATGTATTTAACTCTATATTTAGGAAGTTGATATCATCAACAATGTCCAAGATTTGTTGAAAAATACTATCAACCAATGTGAAAAACAAATTAGGTAAGTTTTCATTTAATTTAAATAAAAAGCATTTTTTAAAAAAGTTTTAAAAAAAGTATTTAGGGTTTAAACAAAGACTTATCAATTTCTGCAATCAACTTTTGACCAAATTAGGTTAAACAAAATTCAGGATTATGTCTTCATAGTTTCTTAACTAATTAAAAAAAATAATTTCAATAGATCTTTTTAGGGGGGTCGGCATGGTCGAGTCGGTAAAGCTCAAGGTTTCTAAAAAGTCTCAAGTTCAAACCCTCTGGTAGATGAGGTTCATAAGCTGGGGACAGCCACTCTTCTAGGAGAGACAAAACTCCAAAATCAAACAATTGCTGCCTTGTAGTTTGTTCTTGGTTGGACAAAGGCTATGGAAGCAAATCCAAAAAGAAAAGCAGGCTGAACTCAGAGTCAATGACTTCATAAGTTCAATGGCGCATAGCCAGTTGACATGTATGTTTAATTGTGTTGGAGGGGATCCCTTCCAACACTAAAAATTAAAAACTAAGTAGAATAGAACTTTTGTAATTATTGTATAGTTTTCTTATCCCACATCTAGTGATAAAAATCATTGTTTTATTTAACAGGTTGAACAGAGATGCTAAACAAAATTTAGAAATGGACTGGAGTGATAAGAAAGAAGCCCTTGAAATTGAAACAAAAAGTGGGAGTCTCCGCAACCATCACACAAACAAACAGTTTCACGATGGAGCAGCTAAGTTTGAAGAAATGTAATACAACCCTCTGAACATAATCTAAAATAAAACTATACTTATTAAGTGAACAGTAGATTAAATATAAATAGATGAATTCACTTATAAATAATCAAAGAGCTGAAATTACTCATTAAGTAGTGCTTTTTTTTAATAGGCTCGCAGAGTTTCAAGTTAAATAATTTGAGATATAATTACTACATATTAGGACTGGGTACATTTTTTTTCCTAATCATCTTTTGCTATACAAGACATAATTTATACATTAAATTATTTTCTTAAGTATTTATTAAAAAAATGCTTTTAAAATTTGTAGTCAGTCAACACCTGAGTCTTGGGCTCAGTTTACACATGACAACATTGCAAGGGCTGAACATGAGCGCATGGCTAGCATTCAGCTGAGAACTCTAGTAGACAATGTGTTGGACGACACATCTCGTGACATGCGTGAACAGGCTGATCAAGTTGATGTTAGTTTCACCAACAGAATTGCAGAAATGGAGGATGCAAAGACAAAACTGGAAGAAAATTTGACAAAGGTCTGAAATTAAAATATTGTTCAGTTCTTTATGACTGGTGACCACCAGTAGTTGTCAAATCTTTTGTTTTAATAACCTTTCCACATTTTTAACAAATTCTAATCATTCACAAAAATACATTTCCCAAAACTAATTTTTTAAGGTGGTGAAGCAAATTAAAGATCAAGAAAAGAACATGGAGGAGCTACAGCAAGCTATTCGAGACAAAGAAGACCCGCTTAAAGTGGCTCAAACACGACTCTACAATCGTACTTACAGGCCTGGTGTTGAGCTTTGTCGGGATCCAGCACAGTATCAGTATGTATCTTTTCTAATCAGGCAATAACATTTGCAGAAAATAATTTTGACTTAGTATTTGAAATTTTGTTTGGTCACTAAAATGGATGGTTTTTTTTTCACTGCTTATCTGTATTTTTGTTGGTTAGAGACAAAAGCTTGTTGGCCTCACAAAATGCTGCTAGTTTTGAATTTTAGACTGCATATTTTTTAAAAGTATTTTTCTCCACAACACTTGTGATCAACATGCAGCAGTTATTTTAGCATTAGTTGATAAATTGCTTGGCTTGTTCTTAAAAAAAAAATACTTTTTTATTTCAGTTTGGTTGGTGAAGTAAATGAAATCAATCAATCTATTGATGCACTGAAGCTCAAACTGAATGATGCACAAAACTCACTGAAAGACCTACAAGACAACCGCATGGCTTTGGAAAAAGAAATTGCTGTAAAAAAGAACAGCATATTTATCGATCGTGATAAGTGCTTAACAGTTAGGAACAGATTTCCATCTAGCATTAAACTGCAGGGTTACCAGTAACAATTCCTATATTGTATTTTTAAAAAAATCATTAACAATTATTCAGTTGTTTATCTATTTAGCCATTGCCTACACATTTTACAAAGCCTTGTTTACACAAAAATGTTTCTTATTATGGCTGTGATTATCTTTCTCACAATATATTTAATTAAATTAAAAAAAACAACTTTCTCATTAGTCTATGCCATGTACATAAATAACAGAAATGTTGAAGTAATTTTCAGTATTATAACTGTTGTGCTCTCTAGTGAAGCTCGTTTCTTTTTGAGTGATAGATCGAATGGCAGACAGCTGTGGTTAATGTATGTATGTTGCATCAATATATAGAATGTTTTTCAACCTAAAAAATAGCCAACTACATTTGCTTTGAAAGGGTGTTTTAACACATTCACATTTTTAAAAAAAAAAAAGCTTTGCATTCTAAAAACTTTTTGATTGTTTTACATTCACTTTTGGTAGTTTCTATTGCTTTATAAAATTGTAATGTATAATTTAAAAAATAAAAAGGTTAAAGACAAATATTGCAGTTTTTTAAATTCCTAAATTATCTGTAGTCTAGCAGTTTGTTTTGGGCAGGCATTTTGGTGAGCAATCAAACACATTTTTAATCTTAATCTTGCAAAAGTGGAGACTACTACTATTCTCAAACTTCATGTGATCATATAAATAATCCAAGTTTAAAATATTTTCACACCCAGCTTGCTTCTTAATTTTAGTGTTGGAAGGGGGATCCCCTCTAACACAAGTATACATGTCAACTGGTTATGCACCAGAGTCCAATTTCAGCCTGCTTTTCTTACTGGATTTGCTTCCTAAGCCTTTGTCCAACCAAGAACAAACTACAAGGCAGCAGTTGTTTGATTTTGGAGTTAGTCTCTCCTAGAAGAGTGGCTGTCTCCAGCTAACAAGCCTCATCTGCCCAAGGGTTTAAACTTGAGACTTTTCGATTTGGCAACCATGAGCTTTACAGACTCGACCACGACGACCCCACCAAGCTTGCCTTTTCATGCTCTTAGACTTTCTTCTTCGTTCTTAATTTTTAATGTTGGAAGGGATTGAGCCTTATCTGCCAGAGGGTTGAACTTCAACCATGAGCTATTGCCAACTCGACCACGCCTCCATCACAATTAAGGATATGTGTCAACTGGTTATGAGCTATTGAGTCAGATTTTAGCCTGCTTTTCTTTTTGGATTTGCTTCCATAGCAAGAACAAACTACAAGGCAGCAGATGTTTGATTTTGGAGTTGTCTCTCCTAGAAGAGTTGCTGTCCCGAGCTAAGGAGCCTCATCTGCCCGAGGGTTTGAACTCGAGACTTCAGTTTAGCAACCATGAGCTTTACCGACTCGACCACGACGACCCCATATCTTAAACTTTAATAAAATATAAATCAAGCCAGTTAAACAATAGAAATACATTTATTTTCTTGTACATACATTAAAATCATCTGAACTCTCATAAGGTCAAGTATTTTGTGGGCAAAAATCTTTATCCTTTTAAATTAAGTATAGGGTAACATAATTTTAAATCAATATTTGAAATAAGACTTAAGACTGTAACCAATGATTGAGTAAAAAACAAAAGAAACAGGTCAGTAAAAAAAAAATAATTTTTAACAAAATTTCCTTTCCCAATAGTAGTAAGGTTTTACCACAAAGGTAAATTTGATTAAAGTAATAATTAATAAAAGCACCAAGTATTACAATACTGACCTTTTGTGAGTAAAACATGAATACTAAAAATATTGAACACACAATAAAAACAATTACTCATTTCTTTACATTCATTCGTCAAATTATGTTAAGAACACTAAGTAGTTCCTCATGCACTAGTCTTTAAGATTTGCAGTGCACAATTAAAAATTTAGAGTGAGGTACTTATTAGTGTAATAAATTCAATGCATTAGCTAAGTAAAACAGTGGAATGATGATTCCAAGTTTGTATTTTTATGTTTGGTTAAAGAACTATGATGAAATTAAACAACATTCAAATAGACATATTAACCAGTTAAGCATATTATTAACAGAAAAACCATTAATACAAAAAAGTGTCAACAACTAAAATCTTCTGACTGTAGCAGCTGCTATACCAAACCTATTGTCACCCTGTCTGGTCAAACTTCCTTGCATCATAACAGGTGGACCTGACATTGCTGGTTGAGCAATAAACACCGGTCCACCACCAAGACCACTTGCCATCATTGGACCTTGCTGAATGCTGAAACTACCTCCAGGCTGTGACATTACCACCCCACTTTCCCATCCATCACTTTGGCCCATTCCACTAGAGCTCAATCCTTGAGTCCACCCTCCATCCATTTTAGAGCGCTCCACTGGACCGTTCCAGGCACCTGAGCCACCACCAGAACCCCGACTTGATTCTACAAAAAATATAAAATAAAACTAAGAGACTGCAAACAAATACAGCATGGTGTTTAAGAAAAGAATAAGAAAGAATAAGATTTAATTACCTCTTTCTGTTTTCCAGTCTCGAGACTCGTGTCTTGGTGGCCCACGTCCTGATTCTCTACCAGATGGTCTATCATCTCTGGATGATCTGGCATCTCTAGGTCCCCTATCCTCTCTGAAGGCAGGTCTATGTTCATCAGCTCGCCTGCTGTAATCTCTATCCCTTGGCTCACGGTCACGGGGTGGCCTTTCTCTGTCTTCAAATCTGCACAAAATATCTCAAAACTAAAAAAGTTGCAATCAAAGGACTTGTTTTATCTAAACCCTGCTGCAATTGCTTGTGGTTGAAACTAAGGCTTGATTTAAAGAAAAAAAAAATTTAATACCTTTCATGTCTTCCACGATCATCTCGCCGACCATCAAACCTCCCAGATTTTTCAATAGGATCTCTTCTGTCAAATCGCTCTGGCTTGCGATCAAATCTGTTACCCCTGAAATTATAATAACTACTGCTTTTTTTCATGTGGTAAAATGCGTTCAAGCCAGGTTCAGATGAGCCCAATTTCTAACCCTGGAATGTACAGTTAAAAAACTATATTTCCCTTCCAAAAATTCGAAAAAGCATCAGAATTTGCCTGGTGTTTTTGGTATTTTCCTATTGACTGATTTTAGGGTTAAAAATTGGAGAACATTTTTTTAAAACCAATTAAAAAAATGCTTTGATAGAAATATCAGGGAAAAAAAAATGAGGTATCGTCATGATGAGCATTTACAATTGTCATAATTTAATTAAAGATGTGAATGGATTTGACTCTGCAATGTTTTAACAAGAAGCATGCACACAGTAAAAAAATTGTCCAAATTATTACAGTGACAATAACCTGTCTCCGGAACTATATCGATCTGACATTGGACGTTTGCTAGGCCATTCTTCATCCCGTAAACTTGGTCTGTCGCCTGGTCTCTTCATTGCTCTGCGGTCTTGTAATACTCTGGTGATACATTAAACTAGATGGTAAGCCTGTTGTAACTCAGTTCTAACACTAACCATTAACATAACACAGGTCACTATGCCTGACATTCTTATACCCATCCTAAAAAGGAACTGGCATTTATAAGTTTTGTCAAGTTAACATCTAAGACAAACTCAATGTTTTCCAACTAGTATTTCTAAACTAAATCTAGCAGAAACCAAGACAGCACGTTGTTACCTTTGTTGCTCTCTTCTATATGTTTCTTGTTCACGTTCAATTTGAAGACGTTCAGTTTCAAGTCGTAATCTTTCTGCTTCCATTCTCTCTCTCTCTATTTCTTCTCGCATTTCTCTACAAATAATAAAAAACCATTGCAACAGCACACATTACCACTAGCATTATTTTAACATACTAGAGACAAAGTTAAGATTAGTGAAAAATAAAAACTAGAAAGTCTATCAGTCATAATAAGAAAGAAGTTTAAATTTCTAGATCAGTCTTATTAGCTATTTAATGTTTATTATCATTAGCTGTGAATATTTATTACAAATTTGTTATTTGACAAGACCATTTTTAGTTACAAGCTAAAAAGAAGTTTCATATTAATCAACAAAAAGTACATAAATTTAAATATCTAACCGTAGCCTTCGTCTCTCTCTTTCAATTTTAAGCGCCTCTTCTCGTTGTCGCTTTTCAATTAACTGCTGCTTATATTGTTCTTGTTCTAGATCTAATTGCCTACGACGAGCTTCATGGCGAAGATACATTTCTTTGCGTCGCAATCGCTCACGTTCTCTTTCAGCCTTAAAATTGAACAATTAGAATACGAAATTTAAAAAGGTTGAAATGAACAGCTTTATAATCTTTCAACATGTTAATATGAAAAAAAGTTGAGCAACATTAAATAAGACTATTTAACAGAATAAAACGGCTTTAATGTCGCTTTTTTAAAAGAAACTTTTACTAGCAAAAGAAAAATTTAAAAACTGGATAATTTTAAACTAAAAATCCCTGATTAAACAACAAAATCTAACCTTAATTTTTTCAAAAGATAAGACATCCAATTCTTTTCTTTCCCTTCTTTCTCTATCTGAAAGACTTGACCTCTCTCTAGAATGCCTGTGGTGATCTTGTAAAGAAATATAAAATTAAATAACCATAGACAATACAATCATATTAAGAATACAAGCCCCAAAGTTGTTAAGACATACTTTAAGCAGTTATTTCTAGATGAAAAAACCAAGGGATAGCTCAAAATTACAAATTATCGTTTAAGAATGTTCTAGTATTGACAGCGATTCAATTTTACCTCCAGACCTTGCACTTGTACTACGAGGGGAATGTCTTCTATCCCTACTTCTTTGGCGTGAAGTGCTACGGGCATTTTCCTCTTTATCCTCTGTTTTATCTTTATCAACTTCTTTACTTGGATCTTTTGTTAAGTCTTTTTTGTCTACAGAAGTTAACATTTTTAAAATGATAAATCTCTTTATTTGGGATATAGGTGATGATAGTGTAGTACTAGTAATTTGACACCAATTTTTTTTATACCTCCTTCTTTACGTGCACCCAAAGACTTTGAGTCAGATCTTCGTACAGGGTGAGATTTTGTGGGTGATTTTATTCCACTAGGTGGTAATACTTTAGCTTTAGTTCCTTGTGGTTCAGTCTTGGCCTTTAAGTATGGAACAAGCAGTTATTATAAAAGCAAATATAAATTATAATAATAAAAATATTTTAAGCAACTGACAAATAGGATTAGCATATTTCATTCATTTTTTTAGTATCCAAAAAGAAAAACAACTTATAAAAGATGTTTGCTTGGCTTCATCTGGTAATATTTTAAAGGATTGATACAAAAATTAGATTTTCCCCTTGAGCAAGGAAAGAATATCATACCCTTTCAACAGATATCATTCTTCCATGTAGTTCTGTTCGATGAAGATTATTAATGCATTTTGTAGCTTCATCTGCAGAGCCCATGGTCACAAAACCATAGCACCTTGAGCCTGGACATCTGGCATTGGTTACCACTTTAGCACCTATAACCTATACATTTATTTACAAATTAATAAAACAAGCTTTCTGTTAAGTTAAAATACAATAAAATGACAATTGCAGAAGAAAATGAGTATGAAATAAAAATTTACCTTTCCATGTTTGCTAAAAAGAGTCTTAAGATCTGTAGCTCTTGTGCTTGATGATAAACCACTAACCCAAAGGTTTCTACTGCATTGAGAAGCTAAAAAGAAAGTTAAAGTATTTCTTTTCAAACAAGAACATACAAAAATACAATAGCATTTTTTACCACAATGAAAGGTACATATTTTTGAAGGGAGGAGAAAAAACTTAACTTGTTAAGACAATGATGCTCCTAGTGCTAAACCGTAACGACGCTTACACAACGTCCAATACAATTTTCTCCATTTAATTAGCCCCCCTCCCCCTAAATCCAAGTTTTTAATAATAAATCTAGGTCATATCGCTGGAGCAGCCATTTTTTGTTGTATTTACTTCTTGAAATTTTCTCGTTGCTTGATTTTTGTATTTAATGGAATTTTTTTTTTAAAACCACAAGCAAATTAGCCTTTTAAAAAACACTGCCCAAAGCAGTTTAGTAGCAGCGTCTAAACGTTTACTAATGCGATCCATGAATTTTGTAGAAAAATGGAAACACTTTTGTTTTCTATGAATAAGAACTCATGAAAAATAATTCTTATAATTAATTTTCCTGACAGAAACGTAGTTATTCCATGAACAAAAAACCCCCCCTTTTTTTTTTCTTTAAAACTAATTAATAATCTTTGTTCAATAAATAATTACTTAAAACGTATATCAGTAAAAAGATATATGAGTTGTTTTGCTGCAGGGGTACTGGAAATTTAAAAAAAAAAAAAAAGTTAAAATTTTTAAATTACGGTTAGAAGTGAAAATAATTACGGGCTTAAAGAGTTTAAATTATATATGTATGGTAGCAAATTAATATGCTTGGTATAAAAATAGCAGGTAGTAAATTTGAAATGTAAGACCACTTAACTACAAAAAAAAAAAAGAATGAGTATAAGAAAGAAAAAAACTACTTATGCCTTTTATATAAAAACTATGTAATTTCTGTAGCTTGTTTTTGGTAGCTCTATACATTTCTAAACTGCTATGCAATAGACTAATACAAAATAATAAGACCTGTAAGAGAACAATATCTTTTGACTAATTTTACAATCATGTTAGTGGTCAAAGATTGCACCATATTTTGTGTTAAAGAGTGATCATACTTTCCACCACATTTTCTATCTATAATAAATAGTTACTGATGCCATGTTAGTTTTAGTCCCTTACATTATACATTCCTCAGAATGCTCATTTATTAAGGAATGAGTTAAGTGTTCACGATGTTGAATGCCCCATATGTCAACAGCTATGTGTAATCGGTGAACAAGAAAACTGACACAAATGAAAAATTGCAATTCCTCTTTAAATTGTTTTTGTATTCCCCCACTCCCAAGAATTTTTAAAATTCAGCAGAAGAAAAATATAATGCATGAGAAATAGATTGTAAGTGATTTTAGCTGACTTCCACAAATGGTGTGACGGTTAACAAATCCGATTGATCATGGAGTGTTACACTTAGGTTTAAAAAGTACTCACTTTTCTCATCTTTCTTAACTGTTTTAACTGAGGTGCTGTAAAAAAAAAAGAAAAGAAAATTGACACACATTAACATACATAAGTTAAAATAATACTGATGAAACTTGACTGTTGAAAATAATGTAGTCACAAAAGTAACAAGCTGCAATGTCATGTAAATTTTTAAAAATAAGAAAAAGTACAAGACTCAGAATTTATAATATGTTAAATGTATAGCTGAAATGTCAGTAACAAACCCTGTCTCAAAAGTTCAACTATTTCATAACAAAGGTACAACACCTGAAATGTGAGATATGATGAGATTTCAAAATGATTAAAAAATGCTGTAATGAAAATTCACTCTTGGGCATTGATCAACATCAACGGATAGATGCTTTGAATAGCGAAAGAACTTAAGAAAAAAGTAAACTATTTCCCCAAAATAACTGTAGACTGCACAATCAAACAAAGCTAGTTAAAGGACGTAAAACAAACCTCTTGGCTGCAGTCTTCAAGTCTTTTTCTTCTTTACTTGCAGGTGTCTTGTTGGTGTCCTTTATGTCAGCATTTTCAGTTGAATTTGCTGTATTATCGGTAGTTGTAGCAGAATTTTCTGGCTCACTACCTGGCGCTACACCTGTTTTCTTCCCATCTCCCTCCTGAGTACTGGCAGCTTCAGTACCTTTCCCCTCACCATGTTGACTGTCCAAGAGATCAGCATCTATTTCATTTAACATGGTGTCATCAACCTGTACAACAAAAGATTCATCCCCACCTTCTGATGCAGCAGATGATTCATTTTTCTCAGATTTTGTTGCAACTGCAGTTTTTGTTGAGCTAGCAACAGCATTTGATGTGTTGGTGATATTGACAGAAGAATCAGCATTTGATTCAACATTGTCTTTTAATTCCACTTTTACTTCAGTAGTTTCCATATTGTGAATATCAGTATTTGAATCCTCATTTCCATGATCGACACTTGAGCTTTCTGGCATACTTTCTTCTCCTACCCCTTCCAAGAATTCTGCTGGCATTTCACCAGATTCATCATCTGGATTGCCTTCAATGTCACATTCCTCAGCTGCATCTCCAACATCCTCAGGAGCATCCTCCTGTTCAGGAACATCAGTAGCATCAGCCAATAACTGGGTTTCTTCTGAAGATTTGCCACCATTCTCCTCAACTTGGGGAACTAAAGAAATTCACAAAATGAGATTAGGATAACATATAATCTGGACGGTGGCTAGAAGCTTCATGGGCTGACTCTGTGCAGCTAACCAGCATACTTACAACATCAGACAGAGAAGATGAGTATCTTTCAATCCTTGCTCCACAAAAGCAGCAATCAGATGACGTGTGATGAAATATGATTAAATAAGAAACAACGGCACACCAAAACAAGGTTTAGAAAATTAAAGAAAGAAAAAGTGACTTCAGGTTTTCAATCGAGTCACATTCCAAGATTTTCCAGAATTTTAGTCTCAACTGCAATGTTTAGGTTAAAATTTTCTTTCCCTAGGTGGTATTAATCAGAACTAAACACGAGAGAATCCACCTTCCACATTTCTTGCTTGATAAAGATGATTCATACTCTTGAAACAGCTACTTAGAAATATGACTTTCACCGATACGCTTGAATGCTATTATGACTATTTAAACAAACAACTGGTAAATTGTAATATAAAGGCTGTTATATCAGCTGAAATACCCCTCATTTAAAAAAAAAAAAAACTTTTGACGTCAATTAGCTCAAAATAAATACCTTCAGTGGATCCTAAGTTGTTATCACTTTGTTGTTCATCCTGAAAATTGTAAATAAAAAGCAGTAGCAAAACAAGTTAAAATGTTCTTCGATTTTTTATAATTAGAAGTTTACTTTTTGGATTATAAATTAATCACCCATTAAAGACCATCTGGATTTTTCACTTCAATAAAATTTTATTATGCAAACAATTTCTGTATCGGAAAACTATTATTTGATTTGAGGACTACATTTTTTAAAACAATGTTAGAAATTCTTTTAAAGATTCACTATCAAAATTAACTTTTAAAATTATTAGCACTGTACAACAATTTTAACATGTCAACACATTAAAAAAAATACAATATAACCCTCAACCCAGTAGTTAATGGTAAAAGGCATTAGAAGTAAAATTTTTCAAGAATATTATTTTTCTTCACATTTACTCCAAAAAAATTTTTTAGTCAATCACAGGTAAAACGAGGCTGATTACAGAAAATAAGCTAGCTATAAAGAACACAAAATTCAGAAATAAGCTACCTCGTCAAGAGAAAGAAGTTTATCTTCAGAAATTAAAGGATTGTTATTTCCACAGGAATTAACATCACCATCAAGTCCAGCCATTTCATTTGCAAGATCTCCCTCAGCTGCCATTAAAATATCTTCATTTGCTTCCTCTTCGTCATTTTTCTCAGTGTTACTATCATCATCTACAAATGTCAACAACAAAAAGAAATATAATTGAACCATTGCAAAACTTATAACTAAGCTAATATCACTTAAATTTCTCTTAATTTTTTCAAGGACATCAATCATATATTTATAGTGCAGACATTTCTGGTGCTTTAACCCTTAAGGGTCCTGCCAAGAACAGATGTAGGGTGGCATACTGGTTCAAGCCAGCGTGTTTGCAACCTACATGTTTGTATGATGTTTGCATTGGGCTAGCAAACCCATCAGAGTAAAAACATCAATGCTACAGAAACATTTACAGTATCCAGAAAATGTCTGCTAATCTCAGAGAGAGAGAGATCATGTAAAGGGAACTACGGAAACTGAGCAGATCAATCTAACCCAAAAGGGAGCTTATTAGCAGACTTCCTTCTTATGTTATTGTATGAGGTAATCAAGTAATATCAGGTGAGAATATATAACAATATACTTAAATACCAGGAGGCAGTGAGGAAAGATGGACACAGGATAAAATTAAATACTCGAGTAATAGTTTCTCTATTCTTGCCATTCAGATATAGAAGCTCAACACACGGAGTAGCAATCAGATATGCCTATCTCCCACTTCCAAAAGTCATACCAACAGTCATAGATAAAAAGTATAATTTTAAGCAAAACAGAGAAACATGAAAATAAAATATACACAGTAGATAAAAAAAAAAAAACCAACATGTAGGTAAACCTGAGACCCCCCCCCCCATTAATCTTTATTTGGATTATTTGTTCATGACGCTCAGTGCTAGGTCATATGAACAACAATAGCTCAAGCATGTTTTTTTAGGGTCTAGATATCTAGTTACTATTACTTAATAAATGCTAACACTAGTCATGGGTTCACCGTATTTTCCTCCAAATTTTATTTAAAACATAAAAAGAACATTTATTTCTGTATTCCTTCTTTGTTTTATAATTGAACATTTATAACAATACTTTAAAATTTGTGCTCATTTTAAAGACCCAAATCTCTGCAGCTAACCTTTCGACATTATCTACATAAAAGTATGTATGTAAACAGGAGTACCATTTCAATTTGGTTGACCAAACTTTATACATAAATATAAGATATTTTAACACGTTTTTCTTAACTCAGCTTCGCGTTTGTTTGTTTGTTGTTAAAATTGACAACGAAAATTAGCCCACTTCTGATTGCTCTAGAGATCTGAAATTCGGCATGCAGGCTATTTTCGCCTAACAATTTCAGATGCAATCATAAAAACTAGCAATTAGAGACCTAAATTAGCTTAATTAAATTACGCCCCTAGGACCCTAAAATTGAGGACATGATTTCTCAAAAAAAAAAAAAAAAAAAACGCATGTAAATTTATAAAGTACTAATAATATCCCGCACTTTTATACACATTTTATTAGGCGTTCACTTGGTGTGGGACGGAGTGGTCTAGCGGTAGAGAGCTGGACTGCTAACCCGTTAGTCTCGAGTTCGAATCCGAGTTCAAGTCAGTAGACCGTCCCTGAGTCCACCCAACTCTGATGAGTACCTAACTCCTGTTAGGGAAAGTAAAGGCGGCTGGGCATAGTGCTGACCACACTATCTCTTCATATGCCGAGGTCACAGAAACAAGTGAACTCTACTTCACTTGCCCCATAGACCATCAGGTTTGAAAGAGAAACTTTTCACTTGGTGTGCAATTCTTTTTTTTATTACGTTTTTTTTAATGTTTTACAGTATTTAAAAACACTAAGTCAAGTCATACTTAATCAAGTCATTAGATAAAGTAGAAAATAAACTATATAAAAAACTTTTTAAAAACCATGTTTTTCATGTGTAGCAACGGACTAAAAAGGAGAAAATAAAATACTTTAAAAAAAATTAAAAAAAAAAACACGTTTTTCTTGTGGACTAAAAAGTAGAAAATAAATTTTTCTTCCGACCCTAGGGGATCTACCAATGACTGCTCGTAGATTTTGTGCTTCCTCGAGCTGTGCAGGTTCTTGTGATGACTGTTCATACATTTGATGACAAAAAAACGTGGGTCGGGCAGATTTATGATTAAAGCGAAAACGTAACCTATATCAACGGAAATAGTTTTATTTTAAGATGCTCAGTTAAAAAAAGTAGTAAATATCATCCTAGGCCTAAATGATGCTCAGTTTAAATGTTCTTAATTTTTTGTGACTGAACGAAAGGATATTTTTGAAAACTTTCTTCAGCAATATTGTTCTAAATTATGGCAGGAATCGATTGGTAAATGTTTCAAGTCGCTAAGTGGTCTGGTTGCCGAGATATGAACCAAAAACTGCGTTTGTTCGAGGTTTTTTGGCTTTTCCGGGAAATCCAGGAAGGAATTCCTGGAATTTTTTTGGCCCACAATCATCCTTGGAACTTGCTTAACATATTTGCTTTTGGAACTAGTCCTCGATATTGCTTCGTTGAGGAGGAGATACGACTTAAAGCTGGGGACACACATCCATCCAGAAATGACGAGTTAATAATCGCAATTGTCCGTATGGAAATTGCGCTAAAAAGTACTAAAAAAAAAAAAACCTTTCTATAGCCCCATTGGACTGAAAGTGCCATACTGTTATATATGAGAAAGTGGAGGAGATCACTAACGCATTACTTAAAATGCGCAAGAAGACAGATCAGGCTACAGCAAGCTGATCAAGCAAAGGATAGATCTTAATCTTGCTACCTCCCCTTAGTTTCAAATAGTTTAAAAACTCTATTATCTGCCGCTAATAGCCTTCACTTACTCGACCTGGCTCTACGAACAAAATCGCTGCATTAGGAGTGGTTCAAAATTGACTACAAGATTTGCCACAAACAAACAGGTGTTGCGAACAAAATAAAAGCTTGAAAAAAATTAAAAAAAACCCAGGAAAGAATGAATGAATAGCTGTACAACAACTGCAAAACAAGACGCAAAAGATAATTATTAAGAAGATAACAGATCTGTTATTATAAAGGTCAAATTAATTACATAGACAATTTAGTGATGGAGGTAGAAGTAGAAGCATCAAAAGGAAACAAAAACCTGTACAGCATAACAAAGAATTAGGTAAACTGGCATACCTGTAAAGCATTGCAGTAATCTAGTTCTACACAGAGTGACGCAACATTTTAAGGGTTTTATCAAAGCATTACTTATTGTGTATTTTAGGCATGTGACTTCGATTTTCTAAAATGGAATTATTTAAATGTATTCAATTCAAATTCGGCGCTATATTTCTTACATTAATCACCCACCATGATAGTGTGGTTGTACCACCACAGGCTGTGTCCCTTGGTTAAGTTTAGTCATAGAATGTTGTGTCCCACCATGTCCCTAGTGTAGGGTACTCTTTAAAACCATGTAGGTGCACTAATGTAAACAGGGGAGCCCAGGGTGATCTACGTCATCCGACTGCAGGTGTAAGCACTTGATTCAATTTAGTCAATGATTACAGTAACCCACTGTATCCATAGTGCATGGCTCTCTTTAAAAGCAATGTAAGGAGCTGGGATGCCAAATTGTACACTGCCAGAGCACTGCCCCTACAAAATTATAATTTCTCTATCGATGAAACCTCCCGAGTATTCTCAACAACTTCTCTAAGTTTCATGCCGATCGGATTATAGGTGTAATAATGCATATAAGAAAAACAAACAAACCCATATATATATATATATATATATATATATATATATATATATATATATATATATATAGCTGTCCTTAAAAGAAAAAAACCTGCTTTTAAGTTCAACGATACTTTAAGTACAGCATTTACAAAAAGAAAAGCTAAAAAATGAACATTTTGAAAAATATTTTTTCTATCCTCAGATTTATCATATTTAATGGGAGAACAAAGACCCTACCTTCTGATTTTGTTTTTAATGGAGTGGGCATTGACTTTTTAGGAGTAATCTCAGATGTTTCAAATAAATAAGTGTTCACATCATGACCTTCCTCTTCAATAGCCTGTAGATTGAAATTAATAGATTAGACATAAATAATGTGATCTAGTTTTATAAGGAAGATTTTAAACTAAATAAATAGTACTATTTATACTTAATATAGAGCTTAAAATGTGTAGTAGAATGAAATAGAGTCTTGGAAATTTATAGTAACAGAAAAAAGCAAAAACTATATAAACACAACCCAGGAGAAGGGTTTGTAAGACTGCATTTGTTTACTATTTTTCAAAAGATAGGTTAAATAATATTTGTAGTTTGATCTATATCTACTTTTGCATGTTCTTCGATGTATAATATTAGATATCTGAAAGTAAAATGTCTGTATCCAGAGGCTTCAAACTAGACATGTTGATTCAGGTGTAATCTATAAGAATTTATGATTTGAATCTAATAAGAAAATATAACCTAGGCCTATATAAACTTTATAACAAATTTTCATAATGCATTTTTTGCTCTTGGCTCTCACTTTTATAATTATAAAGCCTTTCTCATACTTTTTTTCCCCCCAAAAATAATCAGTAAGCCAACAGCTTAGCTTATCTACGCTATTATTATTTTCAAAAGACCTCAAAATTTTGTCTCTAGTTGCATACATTAACTTCAAGCAGGTCAATTTCAAATAAGTTATTTAAGGTGGCTAAAATTTCACACAAAATAGGCATATAGGCCTAATTGTCCAACTCATTTTTGCAATAAAGTAGGTTTTATTTTTAAAAACTACTAGCACACCATTTGCACTCAGTGTTACTGAAAATCAAAAGTATGGTAATTTATCTTGGCTGCTTTACCTAGGCTATTTGATGGCTATAAAATGACACTTTTTGAGCAAGATATTTGATTATAAAGATAAGATTTTTTAAAATACAGTTAGGCTACTGTCACTCTATAATTTTTGTTTTGTAAACTAATAATCATTTTAAGATTTTTAGATAATTGGATATACAGATGTACAATAAGTGTATTAGGCTGTATAAATCTAGGGTTGGGATAGGGTTAGCATTGACATTAGCAAGTCATGACAGGTTGCTAACAAAAATATAGCGTCCACACCAGATGCAAGACTTCCTAAGATTTTTCGTCTTAGTTCCAGTGACTTTCTTAGAATAACTGTTTAAAATGTTTACCACAAGCAAAATGTCGGGGTTTTCATGTTATAGAAACAAACTATAGGTGGCAGAAAAGAATTTTAAAATTTGGTTTGTAGTTCCAATTAATTCAAGCATTTTTTGTGGAGCACTCTCCGGGAAAACTGAACCGCAGCAAAAACGACTGACTAACTGGAGAAACAGCCCGACTAACTCTAGATTAATATATAATTGAGATATTTAGCCTACCATGTTTAATTACAATATAGTTGTTTCCTTTTTCCAAAATCTAACCTGAAGGTACCTAAGCGACATTTCTATCAGATTTATTTCAGTTTAAAAAAAATCTATTATCTGACCTAATACTGTATTGTCTTTACAAGAAAAAAATTAAGTAGGATTTAATTTACAGTTTAAAGAAAGTTGATCTATCATCTGACATAATACTGTATTGTCTTTACAAGGACTAAATCTAGATTTCTGTCAGATCTAATTTTAGTTTTGGATATTATCACCATTATGGGTAGGCCTATCTATTTTTCAATTAATCATGTCTTTAATGTCTTAAAATAAATTGTACTTATGTAGAATTTATAGGCCTAATAAATGTCTTATATTTCCTAAATAAACAATGAATCGACCTATAAAGTTGTATAACTAACAAGATGTTTTGGTTTTTTTATATAAGTAAAATAGCCAATGTTGTCATAATTGTCATGTCATCATGCTAAGAATAGAGGACACAAACCAGCACAACTTTTTGAACTTTTTTGATGGCGAAAAAAAAAAAGTTACGCATTTATGATTTAATTTTAAGCAGTATTTAGGTAAATTTGATTGAATTAGTCTCAAAGTATTATCTCCTACTTTAGTCTAACTCAACAATAAAAATAATTAATTTCTAACCCCAAAGTAATTAATGCTGCGTACATACACATTAAATGATACCAGTTATCACTAGTCCCCATTGGACCCCTCCACAATTGATTTAATTGGAGGTCTACATAGGGCCTACAGTCTAGTAGTTAACAGTAGGCACATTAGTATACCTAGTGTGTAGCTAGTATACTAGTGTGTAGCTGTCCAGAGTTAAGATTGTTGGATGTAAAAAGGGGAGGTACTAGCTAATCTGCCTTGATGCTTTCCCCTGATAAGCCATGTGTGCTATATATTACATAACATGCCACCCCAGATTAGATGAGATCTAAGAACTGTAATCCATGTTACCTACAAAGAGATGAAGTTTTATGGTGGGCTAGAAACAGATGGGGGCTGGGTATCATGGAGGTAAGAAATTGTGATGGGGGAGCAGTGGTATTAATGTGTCTGATTGCTTCCCTACGGCTACTGGACCATGGGGGTCATAAATTACATAACATACCACCCTAGATTGGCTGAAATCTAAGAATAGTTATTTCTGTTACTAACAAAGAGATTAGAAGTTTTATGGTTGGTTAGAAACAGGTGGGGTCTGAGTCGGTTGTATTGCCCCTTAGGGGTAATAAGTATGTGTACCATTTTAAAAATTACCTGGCTAACATCAGATGTCTAAAATTTTGCTTTTTTGAAGGTTAGAATTGTATTTCTATCACTTAGACATAAGTGTGTTTAACAATTAATACATTTTGTATTAACTATTCTTATACCAGTGTCATATTCAGTGATCTAATAAATGAGAAACTTGCACAGAGGGCAATAAGAGCCACATAACAATATCTGTTATAACTTTTCTGAACATGCAAGCTAGTGGACAACCTTAATGTATTCGTGTAGATTTAGTTATTATCTAAAAAATAAAACCATTATGATATTGATCAGTCAAGTTTTACTCTGATAATGATAAAAACTTTATAGCATGGTAAAACTGGACAAAAGTCTGCCATTTTGTTTTGGCATCAACAATCACTGTGAAAAAAAAATTCACCAAAATAAAACTATTCTAGCCATAGCTATAAAAATAGTGTTAAAATGTTCAACAACCAATGCTCTAATACAGGAACAAAGAATGGTCTTGAAAAACTCATGTGGTTTATTACAAAGTGAAGTTTCCTAAGTTATGTCTATTTGGAAAAAAGTTCACAAAATGGTTTTATGGAGATTAGAAATTATAGTATAGGGAAAGAGCAGTGGGATTAAATCCTGTCTCATCCTCTCCCTATTGGACCAAGTGGGTCACAAATTACATAAAATGAATCCTCTGCTTTTCTGTTATCAAAGAACAGCAGTGGTTGTTACCTCAGAAGTAGATTAGCAGTGTTGAGTGTTATTGTAGCTAGGCCAATGCGGCTGCCGAGAAAATCGGACAAATCGGCTTTTCCCTACCCCCTGCATGTTCAACTCTGTTTTTTGCATGCTTTTATTGTGTTTATGTTAACATGTTATACATCATTCTGTTCGTAATTGAACAACCTTTTTAACTGTATAAGTTTGATTTCTTTATTATTTCAGACGTTGAAGAAATCGCCGATTTAATCGCATTTTTTACCCCCCGCGGCGACGTGCCGATTAGGGGGGAGGCTTTTTCACCTTTTTAAAAGAGGGGTGTTACTTAGAGTCTATAGACTCTTTGAGTTTTCGTACTACAACAGTGAAACTTGGTAGAAGAATAGATTAAATGTTCACGTATAACGCTCAAGGTTCTTGGGGAAAATATGTTAAATACTTTTGGAGATATCGAACGGCAAAGTTAAACTAAGTTATTTGGGCTATTAATGAACCGATTTTTAATTTGAACCTTGAGCTGTATTCCTGAAACCTCGACGTTTATTAATATGTATGATATGTCATATTAGGCCCTATAATAAGGACGTCTATAGACTTTGAAGTGGACCGAAAATCAAAACATGACGCGCCGACCGCTGTCCGACTGAACCGCTCGGCTGTGCTTCGAACCGCTGTGTTTTAAATATGACGCGCTACAGATTTTTTTTATAGACGTATCGAGTTTACGTACTATAACAATCAAATTTGGCAGACGAACAGATTAAATGTAGACGTACAACGCTCAAGGTTCGTGGTCAAAATAAGTTAAATACTTCGGGAGATATCGGACCGCAAAGTTGAACTAAGTTTCCCGGTCTATTATTTGACCTATTTTACATTTGAACCTTGAGCTGTATTCCTGAAATCCCGCCGTTTATTTTAATGTATGACATGTATTATAACACCTCATAAATAAGCCGTCCATACATTTTAAGACGGAACGAAAATAAAAATTAACGCGTCGGCCGCCGTCCGACTGAATCGTGATCTACACATCGTCTAGCACAGCCGAGTGTGTTCACGTGACGCTAGGCGGTTGATCCGATTGGATGAGACTATAAACAATTTCTAAAGATAGATACGTCGTGTGTTCCCGTATTTGACTCGTCGGGTATTGCTATTTTATATTTAAGTAGACAGGCATGTTTCATAACTTTGTTTTAAACCATTGAAACGGCAAAAAAAAAAGTCGTAATAGTATTTACTAATCGTCAAAATTAATCTTCTTTAGAAATTAATCCGGATAGCTGCGACCCGACCAAACAATGCTAGCGTGATTCGCGTGCCGTAACGTTTCATTATGTGTACATTACTTTTTCGTAAAAATATCTTTAAAAAATATATTAAATTTTACCCCGGGCTCTTTTTTTTTCGGTTGACTAAAAAATTTAAAAACCCTTAACAACGTGGAGGTTACTAGCTTGCCAAATCGACCAAAATGGGATGGGGTGGGTATGGGGAGTCACTGACCATCCTACACGGTATGTAACTATTGTAACACCGTATGTAACATCCATAGCCTCACCCCGCCCCTACTACTCCGTGACGCGACATGCCGAGGGTCGGCGCCTTTGATGTTGTATAACACCCGTACGGTACCCGAGCGGCTCGCGGTGGTTTCATACCCCACCTCCCTCCCCCTTCACTTTGTGGAGTTGATGTTACTAACCCTCGGGCATAGATCAGGAAATCTTCCCAGACTTTTGTCTCTAAAATTACATAATATTCGTCTGACACGTTCATCTGGTTGGCCGACTAGCCTATCTAGCCTCGTGTTTACGTAATACGGCAATAAAATTCGTTGGTCAGAAAACCTGGTTAACCACGTCTGATTTCACTAAATCTAGGCAAACGCTGATGGTGATAAACGCCTCCGGAAACTTAAAAAATGCCTAGCATCTACTACACACAGTCAAGCACTCAAACACGTGCTTTTTTCCCAATGTAATAGGCCTATGGTAGGCCTACAAAATACACAAGCTTACAACTAGCATAAACATTGAGCATATATAAATCTATGTTATAGACCTATAACTTACACTACCTTGTACAAGCAAAATAAAAAACAATTTTCCTCCAATATTATAAAAATTGTAAAAATGAGCAATTTTTTTGTATTTTAAAATATTACAAAATTGTCATAAAGCACACTGATTCTGATAAGACACTTTTGTAACTAGGCTAATTCTATAGAAGAAAGTTGTATCAATGGTATGACATTTAAAGTAACAAGAAATATAAATATAATAAGATATGCCTATATTTTGGAATAGAGTAGGCCTGTAGGATTGCACATAGATTACATCACATATTTTAAGAAGTTACATCATCACAAATATACTATTGTTATAACATCCTTCTCTTTGTATTAAAACTGTATTAGTTATCTTTTCTTTAAGTAGGCTATTCACTTAAGTTAACTGACAATGAGCAAAAGAGATTTTAAAATAAATACATGGTAAATTATGAGCAAAAGGTGCGAATTACATAACCTGACCTTTATAGTTTTGTAATAATGTTCGACCATTTTAAATACCACCATTAGCTTCAGCATATACAAATGTCATTTTATGGTTTAAAACAGTGTTTAATTTAAAGAATGACTTCTTATCACATTGATTATCAGATGTTGTAAAAAAAATTGAAGGGGGGGTATTACATAATCCATGAAATAAGTCTGTTATGTAATCAAAAGGCACTTTTTAAAATAGCATCATTGGATTCGGCATACAAAAATCTACAAAATATCATAAAATGACATCAATTGGTGAAGTCTGCTTACTTTTATACCACTTTAAGTGAAAAACTCTTAAAAATTTGGTCCATACCCTCCCAGTATTTTTCCTCTTTCAGGGTCTACCCCGGTTGTCTGAAAAAACTGCTGTTTTTTAATGACAAAAAAATTCATAACTTTTTTGTTTATGGTCAGATTTTGAAAATTCAAACTGATCTGTAATCAGATTGACAGCCCCTATCTAAATATGTAACTATTATATTGTTTTACTGAAATTAAATTTTTGCATTGGCCTAGCTAGTTATTGGGGGTTTTGTGGGGTGCTGATCGGGGCCTAATACCACACGGCTCTTAGTGCCCTGCTTTACCCTACCAAAAACGATAGATTGCCGAACATTTAAGTTCTCTAGATGAAAAAACTCAGTAGTAGACTAGTGATTTAGTAAAGTAATCTATGCAGTGAGTTGTATGCAGTCACGGAGTCAGTCAATGTAGGCCATTTTCTAGAGGGGGAGAGGCTACATGTTGCATATGTTAGCTCACAAACATTAATTCGTTGCCAATAATGTGTACTATTACCTTCTGAAGTCTTTCAAGCAATACCGACTTTATACCCGTCTTGTCAAGATTTCTCTTTTCTAATTCGCTTTTTAAATCAATTACTCGAAGGTCGATTAATTTCTTCTTCTCTTGAGAAGCCATGTTGCATGTGTAGTCGTCTGTCATAAAATACTCGACTACGTGCGAGTTTAGTCGAATCCCGGATTAGCCTACCTCTACATTACAAGCCTAAAATTAGTCTAAAATAAAAAGCCTGTTTCGATTTAAAATAAAAACATCATCACATGAAGTGTATCAATCATATTAGTATTATAGTATTATTCATTTACTGTATATGTATTCACATCGAATATTAAGCTTGATTTCAATTTTTACACCACATTCACATTTATAATAACACATACAGAAGTTATGCGCTCATAAGAAAGAAAACGTACTTTTTTCTCAAAGTTGTGCCTTCGATATTAATTTAAGAAAAAAAAAAGAAGCAGTGCACTAGACGGGGTAGGGATGTGTTTCTTTCACACAATTTTCTCCCGGGGGCGGACACTGATAAAAGTATATATTTTTATATAAATTATTTTTCTTTTATACCTTCATTTGCAAATATACAAACTACTAGATCTAGAACACACACGTAACTGTAAAATGTCAGAAATCTAGAATGTATATAGAACGTTATAGAACGTTATACCTTTCAATATTTTACTACGGGAATACAAGATTTGAATCTTGTTTTTCTCGAAATTATGTTTTTCGGCCATAGGCCTACTGTATTTGCACTCGATATAGACTAGTTGAAATTTTATGGTGGGTGAATACAATCGGATGAAATTAAGCTTCGTTATTTGTGGTCTAAAAGTTTCCCCCATCACCTGTTTTATAATTTTAGCTTATCTTAATATAGTAATTCAGGTGTAGTTAATATTCTGTGCTCATAAAAATTATAAATATACCCAAATGAACTTTATATATTGTAAAAATGTACAACGCCCGTGGATTGGAATTCAAATAGAATGTTACGAATTTCGTGCCCCATTGCCATTGTGCTTAGAGACAATTGTATTTTGAACAGAAAAATGTGCTGAATGTTTATGGAACAATGTAAAAATGTAAGAATATTTTTATAACTTTTAAGTTCATACACGTGGTAAAGTAAAAAAAAAAACAACAACAAATTCTGTGCCATTTGTGCTTGAACTTGATATTGGGGGCTGTTTCGCTGTAAACCGCATTGTCAGAAGCCGTTTTGACAAGGGTCATCTGTGATAAGAAGTTTTGGATGCGCCGTTTATAAAGAGCCAATTAAAAAAAAAGCCTCATAAACGAATATAAACCTACATAGAATTTCAACTCGTATCGGCGCAATCAGTAGGCTACAGTTTTGACTACATCTAGATCTAGCAGAAAGGATCTCTGGGCGCAACAATAATATTAATAAATGTGTATATTTCTTCAGTCAGTACTTCAACTCATAAATATCGTTTATTCTTTAAGGTATCGAATGAGATATGCAAATAAGGGTGATTTATACGCGATTGCCCGTATGTAATGATCGTTTGAGAATGCGCATGTCCACGACACATTTTGACCTTTTTATTTAGGGGACTTTTTTGGTTCCACTTGCCAAAGAGTGTCAAAAGCATGATCCTGTGGCAAATATTTAGAGGGCAAGTAATATACAAAGTGTAGTGTTAGTGTTATGAATATGATTAGATTTACTCATACTCTGTTCATTATATGTTATGATTTTCCATCAAATAAATTCATTCTAATATTTCTAGTCTCAGTGTTCGATCTAAATTAATGTTTACAATCTTAAAATATTTGATAAAATTAAAATACTCAACCAAAATCACATCCACTCCATGTCACTCCAGTGACTCCACTCATCATTCACATGCAATGCGAACGCGCCTGGTCTTGGTCTGCTAGACATAGATCTAGGACACTGACTTAATCTAGACCCCTAGATCTAGTTCTAGATTTAGTAGACTCCTAGGTCTAGATAAATCAAGTCGAGATCTTTTGAACGTTTTAAAGTTTCAATAGTTATCAAGATCTTGTCACTTTTATTATTATTCTAATAATTCCATTGATTGGATAGCTGGGGTGGGCGTTTCTCCCAGTCTTCACTCTGGCCCTAGGCAAGTCTAAGGGGGCGGGGGGGTGGGGAGGAGGACAACGTAGATCTACTTTCAACTTTGAGTTGTCAGTTTAACCTACTTTCAACTTTGAGTTGTCAGTTTAACCATAGCATCAATGATTATTAAATAAATAGGCCTACTTACTTAAGAAAATTAAGATTAATTAATAATTCCCAAGCCTAATTTAAATATAAAAGTAATAGCTAATACTGTAAAAGGCCCTATCACTTGAACTTAATGTCTTAATTGAGATTTGTAATTTTCTAGATAAGATCTACTAACTCTAGTTCTAGATAGTAGATAGTGATACAATCAATGTAATGTGTATAATCAGAAAGGGAATATGAATATAGTATAGTAAGTATAATAAAATATAGAGTAGGTCCTATCTTGTTGGGGTTGGGCTAGAGTGGTGGTTTATCATTTTGATATAAAAATATCTAGATATCCAAATCATATATTGACATAATTATATCTATAGTCTGTCTTTAGATAGGCCTATATATATAGGCCTATAGATAGATCTATTTTAAATAAAATATGATATGGGGGTGATAACCTTGTAGAATCTAGATTATTTAGGCTATGTACTATATGCATAATATGGTTCAAAATGTCTCTTTGTTTTGTATTTATAAAATAACAGATTCTAGGGTTTTTAAAAATTAAATTTAATAGGCCTATCTAGGACCTTTAGTTTAGACCTAGATCTATATAATGTATAAAATATATGGATCTGGGGCCTTTTTAGTTTTATTATATGTGCATAAAAGTAGTAAAGTGTAAACAGCATTGGGCTTTATTTTATTTCCCAGTTAAAAGTTTTAAGTAACCTGATAGGTCTAATAATTTAATATTAAATTTAGTCTATTTCTTATATTATTATTGTTATATAGGCCTATATTAGGTCTAGATTTGTGTGTGGAAAAATACAATTTTCTCTAAAATTTCACATTTTCAGAGATAGTAAGTTTCCAAGATATTGTTGCAGCAATGTCTAAATGTCGTTTGACAGTTTGTAAATCACAGTTTTCATTACTTTACCCGAAGTCTGAGCTCTTCATATCAGGCTTGTCAAATCTTGCTGTATTACACAGACATACAATAAGAACTGACCAAACCTGGTCAAAGAAAAAGTATTGTCGCTTAGTAAGTAAACACAGAAGTATTTAAGTAATTAAATTGTTATCTGTTTAAAGTTTTAAAGTTATGTACAGGCACACAATATAATTAAATTATTACTTTTTCCATAGTATGGTCAATCAAGACTGTGCAGTTGGTATGTTTTATCTGCCTTCTCCACAGCTCTTCATTTTGCTATAATAAATTTGGTTTTGTTATCTACTTTATAAATTATTAAAAGCTGTACCTTTTTTTTAGCTCACAACTAAAGCTGCAGCAACAGCCTCAGATTCCACCACAACCCCAACAACTGAAGAAGATGGAGCAAAAACTATGCTGCAAACAGTAGACATTGATAAAGATGAAATACTGACATTACATTTTAAGAAACTAAACAAACTTGTTGAAGTGAAGGCAGAACACATTGCTGATAGTTTATCTTTGCATAATAATCATAATTCCAATGTTTATCACTTGGATTTTTATAATGCAAGACAAAAATGTGTTACATCAAACCTATCGTGGAAAGTTCGAGAGGCTGTGCCAGACAAGACTAACCCAGGAACTAATATTCAATCTGTACAAGATGTTGAATGGCGGGAGCAGAAATTTGAGTACAAGCACCTGGCAGAGTATTACAAAATGCTCTCTAAGATGAGACTCACAGGTAATTTTTGATGGTGTATTTTAGTTATTTACAACACTAACAGCCCCAAAATACTTAGTTCTTTATCCGCACAGCCTTGCATACATTCCCTCCTGCCCAGAGATTATTTTGCCATGTACACCAATCTTGAGAACAATAGGAAGCTAAGAATTGATGATTTGTAGAGAATTATTTGGGCAAATTTGAACAAAAATTATGAAAATGTATTAACTGAATGTGCTTACAGCATTAATTGTTATAAATAAATGGTTTATATGATAAGTATCTAAAGGCTTATCTAGTCAATAGACTACTGGGACTAACCATAGTATATCCACTCAATCCAATTCAGGTTATAAACATTTATACTTTGATTAAAACAATCTTATTTAGTTTTAATGCCCAACTAATTACCTTTCTTCTAAATGTAATAAAATTTAGGTACGTTATTAAAATGTCTAGATAAAATAAAAATGTCACATCAACCAGTCTCAGCTGGCCTGACTGGTCAATAAGACAAAACTATGTGATCGGTCATCACACATAATTTTAAAAGCTAAAGTAGAGATATCTATTCATTCTTTTTTACTATTTAAATCAGGGTGGACGTGTGCTTTGGCAGAGTAACATTTTCCCTTGATCTCTCCCTGTAGTGACCTAATGTTTTCTATGTGCTCTGGTGCACTGCTAATCATTTATATCTTTTTGTTTTACTTTTGGAATCAAGTTAGTCTATTCTCATTCTTTCCAGGACTTGTTGTTCTGACAACCATGGCAGGTTACTGGATTGCTCCA
Source organism: Physella acuta (assembly GCF_028476545.2). Classification (NCBI taxonomy): domain Eukaryota; kingdom Metazoa; phylum Mollusca; class Gastropoda; family Physidae; genus Physella; species Physella acuta. Next base: position 201,367 of record NW_026733141.1, read on the forward strand.
GGACCTTTCAGTGCTTCTACACTTTTACTAGCCTCAGTAGGAACTGCTTTAACCTCTTGTGCAGCCAATTCTATTAACCAGGTAAAGTTAGCACTTTGTGAGATTATTCAGTTTTGATTGTGTGATAATTTCTTTCTACTATTACCATCTCAAAATTCATTTGTTGATACAGTTGTGTAATCAGATTAAAAATATTTTTTAAAACTTATTTTGTTGATCATACTTTTAGCTATTACAAGTGTGTGCAGTTCACTATCTATGTTACTGGTACTCTTAAAAGTTATTATTCAACATTTTTTTCTTTTGTGTATTCCAGTTTTTTGAAGTTCCATATGACTCACAAATGAACAGGACTAAGAATAGAGTGTTGGTTAGGGGATTACTGAGGTGAGCTTAACCATTAATGTCCCGTAACGCCCGCTGCCGCCCGACACCGTTAATGTCCCGTAACGCCCGCTGCCGCCCGCTTACAATACGCATAGAAAAATTAAATTTGTTTCATTAAAATTTGGCCTACAAATCCTAATTTTTAACTAAACAGGAAGTCAGATAGTTTAAGCATCCTTTTCCGGGATTCTAATTTCAATGGCGCTTTTGAAAGATAAAAAATAATAGTTTCTTTCTATCTCGAAATTTTAGACTCATCCGTCCTATTTTTAGTAGATTTAATATTAAAAATAAAATAAAATAATGCCTCTAAGCGTATCTAGGCATGTATTTTATGAATTATATATCTTAAACACAACCAAATTGATATTTAACTGTTAAATTCGATGCATAGTTGTTTAGAGAAAAATAAATAAAGTTGACTACCAAAAATGACCTGTTTTGAATTTTCTCCGACATTTTTTATTTTTATACTGCACTTTTACCGAATATAATATATTCTATTTAATACTGTTGGAAAGCCAGGTTTATTCCCAACATTAAGCAGTAGTTTTTATCTTAATTTTCAATTTCATTTAGAAAAAAACAAATATTTTGTGAAACTATTCACTTGATCATACAGAGTTATGCTCCTTACATTGGGCCGTCATGGGTGGAGTTTTGGTAGAATGAATGGGACATTAATGGTTAAAATGAAATTAAAAATAAATTAACAAGTGATCTTTTAAAAATATAACACTAAAAATATGGATCCTCTAAAAAAAATATGGATCCTCTAGCATTTTGAACAAGAAAATTTGGCGAATCCTGGTTTTACAAAGGAATATACAGAACATGATACTAATGCTGTTCACAAGATAAACTTAAATTTCAAAAATACATAATCATTTGTGTTTATTCCAGTGATTGAAATTTTTTATTTACATAACAGAAAGGGTTTTAATTAATAATTAAATGTTTTTAGTGAAACACAATGAAATAACTAAACAATTCTTTCTTCAGGATAAAAACTTCAAAAAGTGGAAGTATAAAAGTGCTTTTCTATTTCTAGCCCATTACATGGTGTTGGATTTGCAGTTTTGTCAAGCACAACTGGGCTTTGCCTTTTGTACAGTGGAGTAAATCCTATTGTAGCAGGGCTAGGTGCATTCAACCTTGCTTTGTATACATTAGCATATACACCTCTGAAACGTATCAGCATGATAAATACTTGGGTCGGTTCACTCGTTGGAGCCATTCCACCAATGATGGGTTGGGCTGCATGTACAGGAGCTCTAGATCCAGGTAAATTATTTGGTGGTTTTTCATAATAAATGCACTGATTGGTTTTGCCCATTTTATAAATCTTTTTAGGATTGTAAAAAATTCCATTTATTTGTTTTAGGTGCTTGGCTATTGGCTGGTATTCTTTACTCTTGGCAGTTCCCTCATTTCAATGCACTTAGTTGGAACCTGCGCCCTGATTACTCCCGTGCTGGTTATCGCATGATGTCCGTTGTTGACCCAGAATTATGCAAACGTGTTGCTTTTCGCCACTGCATCATTTTGACCTCCCTTTGCTTTGCAGCGCCTCCACTTGGCATTACCACCTGGACATTTGCTGCAGATGCTTTCCCTTTAAATCTTTACCTGTGTTATTTAGGCTGGCAGTTTTATCGCAAAGGTGACAGCAATTCTTCTCGTAAGCTGTTTCGTTTCTCTCTTATTCATATACCAGCTTTGTTACTTCTCATGGGAATAAGCAAAGCAACATTTGGTAGCCATGAAAAGGCTAAAGAAGAGATAAAAGAAGTTATGGACTCTTAACATTTGGTAATATTATAGTGTTGTAATAATTTGTGATAAAGAATAAAAATGTATTTTGTTTTCTTAAACTTGCTGTAAATAAAAACAATTCATCTATTTGTTATTGCAACATTTTTATTTACAAAAATTAAGCAGTTTTCTCAAGTAAGGGATTCCCCAAGACACAAATCTAAAAAAAAATTGCCTCACATTGTATAATTGTTTTATTAAAATCATAAGTAGTTATGAAGTATCTCTGTAATTACAGAGAATTGACAAAAAAAATTATACAAAGTTTTTAAATGTACATTCTTGATAATTAACATCCTTTTAATTTTAGTCAATGAAAGTGGATCTGATTTTCGTCATTTTACTCAAATTTTATTGAAAGAAATGCTACTGGATTTAATTGTATTACAGTTCAACTTGTGAGTTTAAAAACACTCGTACTGGTAGTTATTAAAAAAAAATGAATATTTTAATTTCATAATCAGTAGTTTTAAAATGGCCTTTATTTCTGAAAACATGTGGTGATAGTGCCAAAGCAACTTTTTGTTCATGGTTTGCTTTGATTATTACTAGATTAATTTAGGCCATCATATTGAAGATTATTGAATTGGTAACTTTCTGGGATGTCCTTGAAGCTGAATGGAAATTATGCCAGTTTTGATTGCATAAATTGTTTATTGAAGTAGTGGAAGAAAAACAATCAGCAAATGGCACTTCTTAAAGTTTCACACATTTCCTCTGTTGCTTTGATAGAAACTAAAGTGGTAGCATTATTATAACAAATGAATCGGCACACCCGATCTTTGACTAATTGTATGGAAACAATCTTATAGGTATTGGCCACACCATATCTGAAAAATACAATTTAAACCATAGTAAATATGCTTTATTTTTTAAAATTGTTCATTGACTAAAATGATGCAAACATTCAAGATAATGTGTTCAATTAAGATAGGTTTAGGGGATTATGGTTAAAAGGGGAAACAAAAGAAACAGATGAATTAACTAGTTACCTAAGAAAGTTAAAATGTATGAATTTAATAATGCTTGCAGTTTCAAATTTTCCTTTGAAAATGTTAATACAATTAAACAAGCTGCTTATATAAGGGGGTGACCTACCACTCTCCAAATAAGTATCAAAAGGTTTCTCATGCAAGTCAACAAATTCTTTAGGTGTAATCATACTACCATCAGATTCTTCTAACAAATAATGAACGACAGCTGGAAAAAAAAATTTACAGGATGCTTTACATACCACCTTTGTCTTTTAAGAACATTTAAATTTTAATTAAATTGACCTACACTGCAACAAAAAAAAATCTTGCGTTCCCTGTTAACATTCACGTTTTAAAAGAAAAGGCATCAAAAATTAGCTGCCAACAACTGTTTGGCACTGAATAAATGGGATGAATGATAGGAATAGGTAAAATAACTAGTTAACTGTTAGTACAAATAAACATTAGCATTTTGACATTTTGTTTTACAAAGAACTTTATCAATTGGAATGGTTGGTTAAGTCACATAAATGTTAAGGATAACATTCAAGGAAAATAGATTATATATAAAACTATTGTCATTTATTACAAAATCTTACATTGCTGAGGAAGAAGGTCTGGAACTTTATCATGCAAAGAATCCATAGCATTTTTCAAGTTTGGCTGGGAAATTTCAAACATAAAAATCAGATTGAAGCTTTAAATGTCCAATATGGGGTCCTCCATAAATGATGTCACACTCGTAGGGGGGGAGGGGGGGGGTCCGTAATTTTGTGACGGCATGTGAAGGGGGCGGGTTCAGATGGTGGGACGTCACATTTTTGCAAAAAGTAATGTTTATTTCGCGTTTTAGAAAACTGTTATAATAAATTGTAATAGGAATTGATTAAAATACTCTATGTTGAGAGAGTTCAGACAAGATTTTGGACAAATATCGATGTTTTAAGAAAAATTCAACTACAATTTTGAGGGGGGGGGGGTTGTAGGCTGAGGTGTGATGTCATTTTAGGGGGGGGGGGTCTGGCTTTTTGTGACAACGAGGGGGGGGGGGGGGAGATAAAAATTGTCAAAAAAAGCGTGATATCATTTATGGATGACCCCTATAAAACTATTAAAACAATTTTAAAAAACTGGGAATGCTAAAAGTAATTATTTTAAGATGAATACCCTTCATTCTTTCATATTAAAACTATGTGGTGCATTAACTACCTTTGGTTGCTTGTAAAGAAAAACGCCAAGCTTAAGAAGCTGTGTGAGGAGGTCAACAATGAGATTCTCAAAAGACTCTTTGGTGTCAAATGCTTCAATGCCATGTTCCACTATATCTAGTGTTCTGTATGACCATTGAGAGTAAAGCCGAATAGTAATGTAACTAAGTTAAGAAAAACACATTATGATGAAGTAGATTGAAATACATTAGAAAATATATATATAGATTTAGTTTTATATATTTATAATCTATAATAAAAATATCTCTCAATACATAGTTTTAAAGTTAAATAAAACTTAATATAAGGATATATCATGTGAAATAACTAAAATTTTTGACTTTGAAACAAAGGAATCAGTTTCTGTTTCATTCCTGAGCAAATCTTCTACAATTTTTAGAATCACATCTGAAGATGTCTGAAACAAAAAAAAAAACCCAACAAATTACAATTAAGTATCATATCGATTACAAACTAGATCTACCACTGGTTTTTAATTTATAACAAAAAAGAACTGAAAAAATGTGAAGAAATTATTTTGCAATGCAGTAGAAAAGAATTGTTAGATCTAGAGAATACACTCTTATTAAATGTCAGTAGATATACATACTGACCTCAACGACATGAACAATGTGTTTAAGATAGATCAGCATGAGTCCGGTTATTGGTTCACTGCCTGAGTAATCCTGTTGAAGTTTTTTCATAAATGACTCATAATAACCTGAAACAAAGTTTAGACAAAAATGCACTGAAGATTTGGGTAGTCTACAGTTTTAAAAGAGTTAACCAATGAGTTGGAATACCAGAATCCAGCAAATGAACTAAATTTTAAAAATGTGTCAGTTGAATACTTTACTTTTAGAAACTTTACTTAGCTGTACATCATATTAAGGTTAAATTTCATGTTATAGGAACACCTAACAGTAGAAATTAGTTGCTCAATATTGTGCTAAAAATAATAACTTTTTAAAAACTATTGAAAATTAAACTTACTGCCGATAGTATTTCTATCAACATTTGTAGAACTGATCTTTGAAATGTACACTAGCCGATGAACAAGATATTTCTGCAATATAAAGTAGTGTATATTAGATCTATATCACCTTACTCAAATTGTAACCTATTATTTTAGTCTATTTTATTTTAAATTATTAATTCTTAAAATATTATATTTTAAGTTTCTTAACATATTTTTAAAAATGTAAGGTGAATCAGATAATATTTTGTCAACAATTGTTGCAATATCATCAACATGTGATGTGTGAGAATGATCTGGTTCCTCTCAATCAGTCACATACACATAGTCACTGTACTCTGCACAATTGCAGAATGTTTCAATGTAGTACTAGTAGTAGTAGTATAATTTCAGATTCATGTATTATTTATTGCACATTGTAGTCTTGTAGTGAGAAAAAAATGCCCCCATGCCTACTGTCATTACCGTAATTGAATAAATGAATAAATAGTAAGTTGTAGCGTTTGGGCCTTGGGTCACTCAATTCAAATTCTCAATGTCTAATGGCTATGCATATGTATTAAATTATTAATGTAATGTGGCAATGCCATTAATAATAATATTATAATTATTATAACTACTAACTTGGTCATTTAATAAGATCGCATTTTCATCAAAAAGCTTACCCTATTTAAGCTTCGATTTCTGTCTTCGAGCAACTCAAGCAGTGATGTACGATGTGCTTCTTCGTTAGGCCCAATATTATTATTTTCTGTTTCGGCCGCCATCTTCAAACGTAGTTATAGCAACCTTAAGCCACTTTGTAGCGGAAGTAGTTTATCTCTAGAAATAAAATAATAAAAATAAAATAATTTCTATTAGCTCAAGATAGGTGGGTATTTTTATTACTCCTGAAAATTTACTCATCCGTGTTCAAATAGTTATAATTTGTCTATTTTCTAAATCTAATACTGCTTTAAACAACGCAGAATTAATTAATTTATTATTTATAGAAATTATAGTTATTTGTTTCACCATTTCTAAAATCTAAATCATTTCACTATCACGTAGTATAAAGTGTTAGTCTACTGCTAAGAATGTTTATCCGGTAAAGGTCAACGCGCATGCGCAAAAATTATATTATCTCAACGTGTTGATATTTAAAACGAAAGTACATAGATCAAGGCTGCATCAAGAAATGAAACGTCGAGGAAAAAATATTGTTTTGAAGTATTTGGCTAACTAATCTAATCTAGTATTGTTTGGTTGATTGCTACATTTTCTTGCTTTCAACATAGATCTAGTCGATACTTTACTACTTTAAAAACTTTGGTAATCTATCGTTTTGGGTACGTAAAATCGCCCGCGACTAGTAATGTGAAAAAAAGGTGACTCCTTAAATTTTAATAATTATTTCACATTTTGAGGAGGATTTGTGTTTTGAAAAATACAAAAATGTTTCCTTGTTTCATTTATGTACCTGTTTTCAAACAATTGAATTAAAACTTTTCAATAATAAATGAATACTAGCGATGTTTCCAACAGATGCAACCATGATCATTTACTATAGCAGCCATCCTGTTTAAGTTCTTTCTTTGTTAACTTATAGCGCGAGATCAGGGGAAGGCAACTCTATTTTACAAATGGCTGCTGTTTATATAGGAAATCCTGCTCGCAAACACTGCTGTTAAAAGTTAATTTCTTGCCTATATTGATATATTTAGCTATTGATTTAGGTTATTTATTCATTTATCTATAATATTTGACACAAATATATCAAAATATACTTCTATTAAAGCCTTGACAATGAGGTAACTTTTTTGTACATTACTAGCCGCGGGCAATTTTACGTACCTAAAACGATAGATTACCAAAACTTTTGTTACTACTAATTTTGTAAATTGTTAGCCTAGCCATTTCTAACAAAATCTAAAATCTAAGCGATTTAAAATATTTTTTTCGAAGTGACCATTCGGAAGAAGATTTTTCTTTCCAAAGTCTCCACTTAGTCGGCAAAAGATAGCTCTGCGCATCCGCAGTGACCTAGGGTTAGGGCTAGAATTAGGGTTAGGGATAGGATTAGGTCGGTGTTAGGGTTCTGCGGTTGTAAACACACGCATGTGCAGTACCATTGAAAACATCGGTAAAAATTTAGAGAAAACCCTTGATATTTCATAGTATCCGCCGCCAACCAATCAAACGCGCGCTTTCAACGCGTTTTGGTTGGCGGCTGACGTCATGCGACCCGTAAACACGGCGTTTTTGGAGCTAAAAAGGGCCGAAAAAGCCATTTTTTCTACGTGTAGTTCGGATTTTTTTACGTTTTTTAAAATGGGCCCGAAAATGACCCTTTTTAGAAATGGACATAGCCATTTTTTCGAAGAATTAACTTAAAAAAGGGCCGTTTTGAGCTATGTTTCGATGTAAACAAAGGCCCATGTCAACACGTGTCAAACCACGTGAAGGCACCCGATCGACGATTTCGGTCACGCATGAGTGGTTTTCGCCCGTTCTCGTGAACTAAATACCAGTTTCTTGACAACAAATTGGAAAACGACAATTTCGTGAAAATAACGACCCTAGAGGAATGGCTTTTAAAGATTATTAAATAAAAATCGATGTATTAGCTACATGTGTTGATTCTTAAGTTGTCTATAATTGAATTGCTGAAACAACGGCCTTAGGGCGCCGTGTAGTGTGTAGTTTCGCTAAGTCTAAATTAATCAGCAGGGCCGCAGTGTAAACCGCAAACTGTTAAATTGGTTGAATGTGAAAAGCATACTACTCACAAATTACTTTTGAATATTCACATCACACAAAATAATCCCAAAGAAAGCACAAAATAAAATCCTTTAGAAAAGCATCACCATGAAATTTGAAAGCCACAGTATGTCAACCAGCCATCTTTGGCTCAATCTAGAGGTCATTCTTTAGCCTGCACATGTGCCTTGTCAACAAATTTAGTTTCTGATGGTACACGACATTTAGATCAATATATTAATTAACAAACTAACTGAATTCCAACGTTCTATCACTCTAATCTCAAAATGAAACAGAATTTGAAGCACAATAATGTAACAAATAAATCCAACTCTAAGTAAGTGTCGCAGCTTTAATCCTGGATAGAAACATAGTGTGTAGTCGTGTTGTGAGTAAACTTGCACGAGATAAAACACCGACCTAGACCTTCCTGATGTTGTGTATGGCCCCAACGTTAAATGCTGGGAGTAGGGGAGGGGAATTCAACACCAGAATTTTTTTTTCAATAGTTAGGTCATCAGTAGTTCACGCATCCTAACGGGGTTGAAAGTGTAACTTTATATTCAACTAGGCAAAAGGTGAAGGGGTGGGGTCATTTAAACGACGGAGCTATATTTCTAGTCGAAGAATACGGGGAAGCCGTAATTTGAAGCCGGCATTTCATTATTGTCATTGCTATTGAGTACAACACTTTGTTCTAGTTTGATGCACGACCAGGCTACTCATTACAAAATCTAAAAAATGTCGTTGTGCTACCATGCAAAAATAGCCTAATATTTCTACTGAATGGGGTAGGTATTTGACTTTGTTTAAATGCAGATCCCATTAGCCTAAACATATTTGGATGCACATTTTAGTTATATCGTAAGGATAAATTTTATAATACAATGCATATATTCTGGCAGTCCTTCAAGTATTAGTAGTTATTGCCTATTGGACTATCCATAACTTGTATTTCAAAGATTTATAATGAGGGGGATGCACTAGATGTTTTAAGTGCTACATTTGGTAGCTGTTACTTTGTGCATGACAGCATCCCAATAGTTCACTGTTAATAATGTAAACTGATCTTGACGAGACTCCCATCGCCAAGCAATCGTATGATAGACCCAGCAAGCATCACTCGTTAAATTCGACATCATGGCTATACCAGTCCTTGATTTTCATTACTGCCTTGAAACGCCTAGTTCTTGGTTTTTTAAAAAAAAACCGTCTCCCCCCCACCCCTTCCCGCTTGCGCCGACGTCATCATAGGTGCATTTTTTTTCACCGAGTAAAACACACACCTCTCTCCCCCTCACAGCAAGCGCCAACAACGGTCACCCAAGGCCCAAGACCAATAACACGCACCACGGTGGATTTTTTTTTCAATGAGTATATACCCTACCCACCCGCCGCCTTACAGCATACCGCTAGTCTTTACAAACGGGGTTAAAAGTTTAACTTTGAGTTCAAGAAGGGGAGAGGGTGGTATTGAAACAACGATGGTCTTTAATATGTTTAATAGTACAAATACATAGTAAAAAATTATACTTACCTACTTCTATAGCATTATACATAATTTTATAATTAGCAAATTAATTAATTAATTAATTAATTAAATCTAATGATAATGAAGGGAGATAGTTTATTTTGGTTAAGGCACGACACACAACACTATGCGTGCGTGGTATGTGGCCTGACCGACCGAAAGGAGATTGTTTATATTATTGTTTTGAGTTTATATTTAACTCTATGCAACGAGCCCGCCGGTTGGTTGAGGCCACGCCGGGGGGACGATCTGTCCGGGATTCAAAGGGTCGATTCTAAATATCATCCAAAACATCTCCCCGATGGCAAGTCGTAGTTTCTCTCCATTGCGCATGCGTATCTTTTTCCGGCTAGCATTGGCCTATTTTTTTAACCTGTGGTCGTACTGCCACACCCAACCCTGCCCATCGCAATCAGTGAGTTATCAGCCATCATCATCACACATGTATACTCATGCTTTCTAAAAAAAGCCAGACTCCTATTACTATTAGTATTATTAGTATTACTATTACAGTGTCACAGGCTTTCTTGTTCCTACCCTACACATTTTATCATGCTACCCCTTCCCCTCATTCGCCCCTGCTTAAAAACCCTAATATCGACATTTCTATTTGTCAAAATCATTTTGAAAATGGTTTTGGAATGTTATTAAATCCTGTTGTCATGCAATTAGATAGACGCTTATTTTATATTTGAAATTTAGTTGTCAAAGTACCAGTTGGGTAGCATCGTGATTTAGAAAAATATTTGCTATTATGGTTGATCGCTTTCCATATCGGACAATGTAAAACTGGGAAATAATTCATTTATTAATATATATAAAAGATGAAATACAACTCAAATATTGAATATATTATATTCTTTGATTCCGATGGCGAAAATTAACATTTTAAAAAATGGCGACTTTCTAAAAGTACATTTAAAAAGGTCGGAAGTGGTCGCACCACAAGTCGAAATGCCTATATTATTTCTTTAATAGCCTCTAATAGGCTAACGTCTAATAGCCATAAGGCCTACAAATTACTGACAAGTTAGTAATTATTAATAATTAGATCTCTAGAGATATTCTGATAATTCTTGCTAAAACTAAAATTTAGAATTTTCAATTTAAACACAACCACTGAATACCACCGCTACTTTTAGATTAAATTACTTTATTTATTATTTATTGTCATTCACTGCCATGGCATTGACACCTTTCCATTATTACAACCATATATAACTCTTACGTTTGAAACATGAATCAGTTTGACTTTTTTAATTGGCTATGCATGAAAGTTCCTGAGTATTGTTCAACCAAATATGGGTCACGTGGTTACAAAAAACAATTGGTTGTGATTTCAGCTAAGGTTTATAAAAAAAGCTCACAAATTTTTATATCTTTTTTCATTGACCGATAAACCTAATTTTTTGTAACTACTCTTTTGATATATTAAAAGTTCTATTAGTTTTTAATGAAGCCAACTTTAAATTTAGCCTTCATTCTCCACTCCAAATTTTAGCATGCTTATCTGGCACCTAGGACCTATAGTTTGTTTTTATAACGTGAAAAACCACTATTTTGCACCTGGTAAACATTTTTAAAAGTAATTCTAAGCTGGTCACTAAATAAATTTGGTATAAGTGAAAAGCTATTAGTTCCTCTAACTTATGGTTTTGCGAAAAAGTACTCAAGAATAAATTTGTCATGCTACAACCTACCTAGAATCTTGTAGTCTTTGACTTCTTAAGTTCTTAAGCATCATTCATAACAATTACAGTAACAATTTATGCTTATAACAAACTTAAAACAGGCCTACTATTTACTAATACTACTATTTTATAATTTAATGAAGTTTATTTATATAATCTTTGTTTTCTTTTTGGCAAAAAAAAAAACTCAATCAATCATAGTAATAGTAGATCTAGCTAGACTTCTACGTAACATAACTCTAATAAATCTAAACATGACTAAAAATTTTTATTGCAGAAATGATTCTGATGAAGATGTTGAAGACATTTTTACAGATGAGATTAATGAATTCACAGAAGCAAGAAATAAAGTAAATAGATGCAAATTACTGTTAATTACTTATATTCTTCATATTTCTTAATGATTTCTTACAAATTTTAACTGTGGTTCTCAGCCAAAGAAAGTTTCTTTCTTGTGAAGTGACTACAAATCAGAAAGCTTAGTCTAAAAATTTGATCAGATTCATAACAAATGTCAAATGAAATGAATCATCAGTTGTGCCATGAATGATGAAGTGCACTGTTCAAAGAATGCTTGACCGGGAGAGGTACAATTGATGATATACAAAAATACTGATTCAAGTTCAGTGCAACACATTTAATAACTCACCTATGCACCTCTCTAGCCATGCAGCTTTACAGAATAGAGAATCCTTTTCTGATAAATGTCTAACCTACAAGACTTAGTTTGTACATCGTTAACTTCTATCAATAGAAAAAAAAAATACTGTTTGTGAACAAGTGTTTGTATATTTTAAACTGACTTATTATTAGCAAATTATGCATTTTTCAAACTTTTTTTATTTAGACACTTCAATGCATTATTGTTTTTCTTTGTCAGAATCCTCAATTTTTTTTCTATTTACATATAGTATGAGTTGATTTCTTTTTCTAAGAGGTAGATCTATCTAAAAACCATTATAATATAACATTAATTAATCTTGTGAAATAATGATGCATTATTAAACTGTGATGTACTGTTTGTTTTATAAAGATACATGTTGATGAGAAAGCAAGTGCAAGTGAAGAAGAGGTTAGTCACTCATCATGTGTCTACATTACAATAAGAATCCTATATTAATATTGGATACTGAATAATTTTCAATGTAGAAAATTGAATTTAAGTGAAATTTGTTTTAAAGAACTATTAACTTTAAGGAATTTTCTTTAAAAAAAATTGTGTACCATTACTTTCTTGCAACTACCAGTTTATTTCTTATTTGTACATTTATTGAGATATTTTAAAAGCTATTTGTAAGTATATTAGGCTTTCTATTCAGTTGTGATTGTTTATTAATTTAAAATACGTGTTTACTTGGTTGTTTTTTTAAAACAGGAAGAAATATTCGGGCTAGTCGATGAAGATGATGAAAGTGATGAAGAAATAGGAGAGTGGTCTAAACGACTCAAGCAAATTAAATTTCAGGCAAAGCTAGAGAAAAATAAATCGTTGCCAGGAGGTAAGACAAAAAGATTAATATTTTTTTTCAGATCATCTTAAAGCAGTTTCTCAGTATACATCTAAATTGTTAATTTCTTGACATTTTTATTTATCTGCTACATTGTAGTTAGTTAATTGATATGTGGTTCTCAACTCTTTCGAATATTATCACCCTGAAGGTCCAATTTGTTTTATTTTTAGTTTTTTTTTTGCTATTGTAATATTTGGAATAAAACCCATGAACAAGTTTTTTAATATGTACTTAACAATCTTTTTTTTTGAAGGTCTCAGCCACTGGGTTTGTAAACATTTGGCCCTATTCAGTTTTATACCTTGTTATACCTTTCTGTCTATCTATAGATGCACCAGAAAAGTCTTGGGGTAACAAGCGAAGTATTTTCTATGGATCTGGAGTGAAGAGGAAACCTAAACAAGCTGGTAAGAATTGAGAAATCTTGCCTAGTTTTATACAATAATCATTTTTTTTAGGAACTTTAAGTGTTACCTTAAAACATTGATTAATAAAAAATTAATATGTTGGTTAAAAAAGTAAATTTTATGAGAAATTGCCATGGTAAACTGTAGTGGTGTAATATATTAGTATTATGAACAGAAAATGAAGAAGAAGATGAATGGTTAATGGAGGAGAAGGAAATAGAAAAACTTCAGAAAAAATTGGATGCAGATGTTGATGAAGATGACTTCATGGTGCCATCACTCGTAACGGTATTTTGACTGAATTTACATTTTTTTTTTACCATTCATTGATTCAAGAGTAGTTGCATAAGAAACAGCAAATTTTTTAATGTTACTGTATTTTGACTGAATTTTAAAATAAATTTCACCATTCATTGATTCAAGAGTAGTTGCACAAAAAACGGCAAAATTTTTAATTTTTATGTTTTAGTAGTTATCAGTTATTAATTTTCAATCACTGTAAAAAAAACACTATGGTATTTTGTTTTTGCTGTCAACTTGTCATGCAGATTCTTCATAATAGTACCCATAGTGATTTTGGTTTCAAATGATTTATTCAGGTTTTTTTTTGTTTCCTTTAGAAGACAAAGAGTGATAAATCCAGTGAGCTGACTGTAAAGAGAGATTTGAATTTGGAGGAGACAGTAGAGGTATAAACACAGTAATAATTATTCAAATCAGTCTGCATTTTACAAACATCAGTTTTGCTGAATTAAGTTTAAGAAAAATAGTTTTCCTTTTCCAAAATATCAATAAAACATTCATAAATAGTTTTCCATGCAAAAAAAAAAAAACGAACACAAAATAATGCCTTTTTTATAATCTTAGCTCAAGAAAAAACTTCACCCAGAAGCGGAACCACTGAGGGAAGAATTGAATAAGTGTGTAAGTAATGGACACTTCCTGATGAAATGTTGGATAGAAAAATTATTTCTTTAGTTTTTAGCATTTTGATACAGTTGGCACAAAATAACTGTCATAATATTTAAAATGATAACTACTGACTATTAAGTTATTATTTGAAGTATTTCTTCATGTTGTAATTGTGCTTTTAGTATAGAGTGCTTTTTCTTTTGTTTTTTCAAGTTATGATCTGTCATATTTTAATACATTTCTCTGTCTCTTGTTAGATTGAAGAACTGGAAAAATTCAAAGATGTAAAGGGTTGGAAAGCTGAAAGTAGAAACACTTGCTTTAAATTGTAAGTATTGTTGTGTTTTAAAACTAGTATATATAATATATTGTAGTCATAAGTTTTTTAGTGTTTTAAAAACTGATCATTTTTATTGTTATTAAACTAAACATTACATTGTAGTTTTTGTAAAGTTCAAGTAAATTTCAGTCTACTGCTGGTGTTAATAAACAAGCTGCATTGTTGTTAAGCTATATGAAATACAATCAAAACTTTAGCAAGAATTAACAGTAATAGAAAATGTTATGAAATGGAACCCTAATTTATGTGTAGCTTCACTTGAAAATGAATAAGGTAACAAAATGAAACAATTAAAAATTGTATTTAGTTTAGTTACAAAATATGTCATTTTCAAATAATACATTATAATCAGGTTAGCTGCCAATATTGCTTTCTACCTCCATTTGATTGATAATAATGAAGATTGTCGAGGTCACCCTGTAATTAAAAGGATTGTGCAGTGGAAAAAGGTTTGTGCGGCACTTTTATAACATGTAAATGCTTATTGCAATTGTTAATTATCTTTTTTTAGCATTGTATTGATTTGGTTGTTGTATTCATTGAGTTCATTCTTTTTTATCATAATATAAAAAGTTTTCTTTTAAACATTGATTTTCAATGTTTTATAAGATGGGCAAAATGTGAATTAGTTAGTATGACTGTATCAGTTTCACATTACCATGTGTTTTTAAAAAAAAAATGTAAACAAAATGGATTGTTGTGTTTCCCTGTACATTGGAGTAAAAAAGTCTTGGCATTTATTTAATAGATGGCAAAAATGTATGAAGCTATACCAGCAGAACAGATGCATGTTACAGATGAAGAAGACAATGGTCATGATGATGAGAATGAAGGTGGTGAACTGAGTAAAGATTTAGGACAGACAGAAACATTAAAACGTAAACGGTAAGTGTTTTGATAATTAGATTGCTGTTTAGTAATTATTGCACGTTTACTTTTTTTTTTTTTTGCTTAAGAATTTCTCAAAACCTAGCAAGTATTTGGATGTTCTTTTCTTTGTGAAATGCACTTTAACTTTGTTTTTAGAGGAAGTAATTTTAATAATAAAACAGCTATGAGTATGAGGCAAGTATGATTATAATAAATAACTTTGTGATTACAGTTTAGCAGTGGATGATAGCGAGGAAGAAGGTGATGATGATCTTCAAGACGAAGAAAAAGATTTTGATGAACCATCTCTTGTTGAAGGAGGAGAAAATAGACCAATCACATATGAAGTTAGTTTTTTAAAAATTCAAATAAAAGGATACAAGTTTTACGCTTTACTATAATTTTCCTGCTTTGATTGGGTTAACTATTTCCAATTTTTATCGATTAAAAGAAAACTAGCCCATTAACTAATTTTTGTTATATAGATTGAAAAAAACAAGCCCAAGAAGAAATCTGCGCCCAACAACCCTCGAGTAAAACACAGAGAAAAGTTCAGAAAGGCCAAGATTCGCAGGAGAGGAAAGGTTTGTAAAAATGATAATTTTGTTCAAGATCTAATTACTTACTTTATGATTGATAATATATAAAGTATAGGGATTATTCCAGAGTATTGTATTTAATTTTTTCCCTTAATGTGCATACATTTTTTACTTCATTAAAATAGATTTAAATTTGTTTTATTTTAGTTAAATATTTTTAATGTATTGTTTGGTCACAATTTATCAGCTATTACTCAACTTTAAATTTTTTACTATAAACTAAAGATTATCTTAAATATTTTATTTATAAATTTATAACTATTTTACTCTACTGTCTATTTTCTTCTTATTAGATCAGGGAATACAAACCAGAAATCAACAAATATCAAGGAGAAGCTTCTGGTATCCGCACTGGCATTATAAGGAGTATCAAATTGAAATAAAGCAGTCAGGAGTTTTTGGTTATACTGTAAAGTGTATAGCAAGTTCTCCCTGTTCACATGTACATAATAAACTCGATTTATTTGTTTTTCTTATTTGTTTTTTATTGTAAATTTCAATGTGACAGTGGGAGTATTGTTTTCATAAGGAAGAAATGAGGCAGTTCTGATATAAACTAATATCAGTCATCTATGGAAAGCCCTGAAGATAGTTTTGTGGAAGTTTTGTACTTTTGGAATATCTTGAATTTAAAATGTACACTTTTGGAATATTTTGAACTTCAGGAATTTGTATACTAGTACTGAGTGTTCGTATTTAAAACCAAATGTCGCTTTGTGAAAGTTTTATACTTTTGGAAGTTGCACACTTTTGGAAATTTTTTAAAGCAAGTGTTACTATGTGAAGGCTGTACTGTGTTGTAGTTGACTGTTTATGTTGGTTCTTAAGTAAATTACGAGCCTCAGCACTATAAAAATTAATTAGGCACTGGTAGCTATGAAACCAGCTATTGCATAATTTCTCTCAGCAATTGTAGGAATATAGAAAACATCTAAGTTGAGATGTAAGCCTACATCTCCACAATTTCTATCTTAATGCAAAAAAGACACATGGAACATAGTATATTCGTTTATTTTTTCTGAAAACTAAATATTCACATTTAATAGATGACATCAAGTGTTGAGAAGAGAGAAAATTGGAAGTTACACAAACACTCAACAAATCCAGCATTGATTATGCCGAAGTCTTCATCAAGTAGATCTAGAAAATGATTTAAAATTCAACTAGACTTTAAAGGAATTGTAATTTGCAAGCAAAAACATTTACTCTTCTATTTTGTAGCTGTTACATTATTTCAAAGGACAGAGGCTGTCATTTTCATTAAGTTGATTGTCAAGCTTGATGTAAAATTCTGCCATGTTCTTTTAAATCTGTACTTGGATAACAGATACAAAATGAGTTCATATTTTTCATATTTCTAGTTTCAACCATAAACACACCAGATTATACCAAAACCTTATGAGAAATGATAAAAATATATTTTTATTGTTAACATAATATATATATATATACAACATGGCTTAAAACAAATGCCTCAATCACTTTAAAACATGGGCTGAGTACAGTTATTTATACTGTATTCGTAGTTAATACTACTCTATGGTTTTTCACATTAGAAATGTGCCAATAGTCTTGTATTTCTATACATGAAAATGGCTTTTCTGAAAATTATAGAATATTTGGTCATAACCATGACTAAAATATCCAAATATGTATGGCATGTACAAAATATGTTTGACATCAACCAATAAAGTTTACATTATGGACATATATTTTTAGCGAAACAAATTTGAATAAAAATGGATAAAGCAGCTTGGATGATTCACTGACGTTGCTGCCAATATAGACATGTAGTCACACAAAAATCATTTATCAATGCTACAGGAATAAGAAACTTGAATCTTCCAGACCTCATGCATAACCAACTCAGCAATTTTAAAAATTCTTCTTTCTCATACGTATATAATCATAATTGTTTATTTTTAACTAAGTTTGCATTATGTAAACCTTAACACTGGTTCTAGTTTTAATTACAAATCTTAAGAATAATTAATTGACATTAACAGCATTCATCAGGTGAATTAATTAGTGAGGTAGCTTCTCTTGTCTATTCTCGGAAATGCTGTTGAAAATTAATTAGTAATTTCACCACCATGACACATTTCATAAATATTAATCTGTTAAAATATCCTGGTGCATTTAGTACAGTTGATACTTGCAATGTTATAGCTAAGTTAGTTCTTGGAATGCTCTCAAGCAATAGATCAACTAAAACTAATATGCCGTTTGCATGAAATCTTCAGCTTTTCATCCAGAGTTCTGAAAGAAGTCCTTCAGCCAAAACTTCAACATGACTCTAAGCTAAAAATCTGTTGAAAAAAAAAATTAAAATAAATTTCTACTTATTGTTTACCTAATGGTTATATTAACAATTACTATATACAGTTACTTAAAATTTTTGAATATTTCATCTCTATAACTATAAGATTTATTTTTAGCCTTAGATTTTTCTATCCAACATTTATGTTGGGCAGATGAAGCTGTTGAAAATAAATTTGTTACCTATACTTTTTCATATATTCAGGAAATGCTGCTTGACACTTACATCTTGATGCAAGAAATCAAGCTGTGCGAAATCACTTTGTTCCATGCCAACGCCTTGGTAATTCTCCATGTTGGAGGAGTACACCTCAACATTGTTCCCTAAACAAAATCATCAACATAATTTATTTTTGCTTTAACGGATCATACAGTGTTCCAGAAAATGGAAGTATAAGCCTTATTCAGTACATAGTACTGACCACACTATCCGTTCATATCCTGAGGTCACAGAAACAGGTGAACTCTACTCGAAAAGGGAACTTAACATTATTCCCATTATCTTACATATATATCACATTATAATTATAGTTAAATGAATACAAATCTATTTATTTACTTTAATAAGCATACAAAAATTACAACTATGCACAAGATTTATATATAGGCCCATATTTTTCAAAAATTGATCCTTCTAGTCACCCCCTAGATCAACCTTTGTGTGTTGTATACAGTAATAAAATGATTTTGATAATATGAAAGCTTGAATACAACAATGTCAAAGTCAGTTGATTTCAAAAAGGCAGTTTAAAAAAATTAATGCCTATAAAAGGCAATACTAGAAATGAAAAGTAATTTAAAAAAAGTCTTGACTCACCATTAGGATTGTCATCATAATTTATCAAGTCGGGAGCTTGACCCATGTGGGAATAGTTCTGAAATTGAAAAGTTTTCATATAGAGGTTTTTTGCTAACTAATCTTAATTTAATTTAGAAACATTGTCAGGGAAGCAAAGGTAGCTTAAGGTGTAAAGTGTAAAGTAAAATTATAAGTACTTACATTCTCTTGATTTAAAGTCATGCTTGCATTGTTGTCATCTGATGAATAAAGTAAAGAAAATATAAAATGAAATTAACAGCAAGTTATGGAAAATTAATATAACTGGTCTATAAAATTAATTGCATTAATTTTTCCAAACAGCTATTTTTCTAAAGCTATTACAATTTATAATTAAACTCTAATATGCATTATTTGAATTCTGAAAAGTTTTTATTAAAACAATTTTAAAAAAAAATTCCCTTTAGTCTTCGGCAGCCACTATAAAAAAAAAGGATTAATTTAAAGGGCAATAACCAAAGCCAGTTACATATTTTTCACACAAGTAAAGATTAGTAGTACATACCTTGTGATTCAATTTCCATTGTATAAGCAATCTCAAATTCTTCTGCATGGACAGGGGCCAAGCTTGTTGTGATCTGTAAATAGGAACAAGGTGAAGTTAATTAACAAAAATAAAAAAAGCTACATTTTAAAATAAAATATAAAATTCTAAAAATCAGAAACAAATTAAAGTGTAAGATGTTAAGACAATTAAGTAAAATTTAGATTTCAGATATATTGTTTGAAATGTTAAAACAATAAGTCTTAATATCATTTAATATGTTATCAAATTGTAATACTAGAGTAAACACAGCAAGGCAAACTGACGCTGTAAGGCAGTTTATGAAAGGGGTCATCCATAAATGACGTCACACTCGTAGGGGGGAGGGGGGGTCCGTAATTTTGTGATGATGTGTGATGAGGGGGAGGGGTCAGATGTTGCGACGTCACATTTTTGCATTATAAAAAAGCAATGTTAGAAAACGAATTTTAGACGTTATTTCGTGTTTTAGATAACTGTTTTAATAAATTGTAATAGTTTAGACAAGATTTTGGAAAAATATCGATGTTTTTAAAAAATTCAATTGCAATTTTGAGGGGGGTTGTAGGTTGAGGTGTCACGTCATTTTAGGGGGGGGGGTCTGGCTTTTTGTGACGACGTGTGACGGAGGGGAGGGGGGGGGGAGGTAAAAATCATCAAAAAAAGCGTGACGTCATTTATGGATGACCCCAAAATCTAATATGTTTAATATAAATGTTTGTACCGTATTTGTTGGAATCTGGTACTCTGGTAACTGCAAAGTCTCTGGTTTTGTTTCTTTAATTTTCACTTGGCCTCCACAGTTTAGTCTTGTATTCAGAGGGTTGTACAATGATTTATCTAAATAAAACAACACAGTTTAGTCTTGTATTCAGAGGGTTGTACAATGATTTATCTAAATAAAAGAACACAGTTTAGTCTTGTATTCAGAGGGTTGTACAATGATTTATCTAAATAAAAGAACAGTTTAGTCTTGTATTCAGAGGGTTGTACAATGATTTATCTAAATAAAACAACAGTTTAGTCTTGTATTCAGAGGGTTGTACAAGGATTTATCTAAATAAAACAACATCCAGTTGAAATTTGAAAAAATAAAAACTTATTCTATTAAAGATTCAATATAACAATTGAGCTGGATTAACATAGGTTTAATGATAATCACCAGTTTGTTAAATGAGTTTAGAAGTTTTATTTCTAATTACAACTGGACATTGTAGCTGTTTTTGTTTTAATTAGTATGAGGACAAGCGTTGGTCAGTTAAAGTAGTGTAGAAGTTTTATTTCTAATTATAATTGGACAGGGAAAAAGAAAGTAGGCCAGCCAAAGCCCCTTGCTCCTCAGGAATAAGTTAAGAAGGTCATATGGAGAGTCACTTGTCAGTTCAATTAGTTTAGAAGTTTTATTTCGGATTAAGATTGGGAATTGTAGCTAGATTAGCACTGTGGTAAGTCAAACTAGTTTAGAAATAGTTTTTCAAATTAAGATAAGCTGGGACATGTAATCAGAAATTCTTTAAGGCATCTCTACTGCCACCCCCCCCCCCCCCACCCCCCACCAGAGAAAAAAAAAGTCTGGAAGAAACACTGCATGTCATGAAGACAGTCCTGATTAATCTTACATGTGTCACTTGTCCCCTGCTGTGTGGTGAGGCTAGGCGACAGCTCCATTTTTATGTCCCTCTGTGTTACAGAGTCTAGCTGCGAGGTGGATGTGGAATTAGTAAAAGAGTTTGTTGCCTGAAGAATTATGGTTGTAATTCCATCAGGGCTGGTTTCAGTTGTGATAGTTACTGGGGAACCGCCCAAGTTGGATTGGCTCACACTGGGGTTTTCAGCTTGATGAGATCCAGAAGAGGGCGCCAGCAGCATGTCCAGCTTTGGTACAGTGTTTCTTGACGTGGCGCTGTGGGTGGATGGTGTGAACGTGAAGCCAGTGAGGGCTGCGGTGGTGGCCTGGCTGAAAGACACTGGCGCCTGCAGGCTAGAGGTGTCAGGGTAGTGTATATCACTGTGGTGTAAGTTTAAACTTTTTCCAGAGAAGAGCGCCTGCGCTGTAGATGTGGACGGCAGGCTGTCTGTGGAGCTGCAGCCACTCTCAGAGTCATTGATCTCATGCAGGTATGAAGGTTTGGTGTCATGGTCATCTCCTGTGGCATATGACTTCTAAAAAAAATATTTATTATTATTATACCACAATCTGTTTCAGATACTAAAGATAAAGGAAAAATTTCAACAAAGTGATTTTAAAAATCTGTGTTGCAAATTAGCAAAAATGTGCTAAAATATATATATATATATTTTACCTGTGACCTTTTTCCTGCTTTCCTTTTTTCTGTAAATAGAAAAAAAACCAAGTTAAAATGTTTGACAATTCTAAATTAGCTTGGTGGAATAGGAGTTAAACAACAATAACAAAAGGTCTAATTATAGTTGTGTATTGAGATATAAAGGGGATGTATCACACATAGGTGTGGTCTTCAAATGAGCTAGAGGTAGGTTGCCAGCCATAGCTAAATTAAGGTGATAAAGCAATGATTTATCTATATTTTTATAGTGACTGATGAAAATGGTTAATGGACTATGGAAAATAGTTGAGAATTTATTGAATTTAATTCACCACGTTGAGTAAAAATAAACGAGTTGAGTGATTGTTAAATAAGTGATTACAATAAAGATTGCCTGGCTAGTAGACTTACTGTTGTATTCAGGGTGGCCTGGATCAATAAACCTGAAGGTTCGTTTGGCCTGTTCCCCCTTTTTATCCCCCTTGCCAGTTAGCTCAATGCAGTCTTTGAGACTGTGCAAGGCGCACCGGAAGTTGCTTTTGTTACTGGAGTGGTTTCCAGGAGATTGTTGGTTGATCTTTCCTGTAGAGAGAACATATTTTCACAGCTCGTATCATTTTATTCACGCAAGGAGGATTATACAATTTTAAAGGATAAGCTTTCTATTATTATTATTCAATTAACCAGAGAAAAAAAATATTTTGTAATCTACTATTATGTAAAACTACTACCCTAAGGGGTTATTAGCAATCTGATAGATTGATATAGGTAGGCATTTAAAAAAAAAGAGGTGGTCGGATGGTAGGGCTTACGACTGTTAACTGGAAAGTCTTGGGTTCAATCCCGGGCTCGAGTTTGTAGGACTTTCCTGAGTCCACTCAGCTTTCGAGGGTACCTGATTGACATTAGGGACAGTCAGGCGGGTGGGCATAGTGTTGACCCCATGTATGCCGTGGTCATTGAAACAGATAGGTTCTACTTCATCTGCACCATGTGTCTAGGACAGGCGTGTGAAAAGTCGATGATGAGTAGCCTAAAGCTCAGAGTTTCTTCCAGGCATCTCTTGGGGGGGGGGGGGGCAAAGCCCCCCCCCGACATTTTTTTACCCCCCCCCCCCCCCGAACGAAACGAAATTTATATAATTTATGTAGAAAATATATACTTTTAACAGTGTCCGCCCCCCCCCCCCTCGAAGAAAGTTTACCGCCCCCCCCCCGAAGATTTCAAGTGCCCCCCCCCCCCCCGGAGAAAAAAAGTCTGGAAGAAACACTGCTAAAGCTTAGGGCTGTAACATGAAGCCATAAAGACCAACCTGTGTGCTGGGCCCATTTTAGAAAAACATCCCCGTGTTCCGACTCGACAAAGCCGTGACTAGAGGCGTGGCGCCAGACGATGGTGAACTCCTTTTTCTCGCGGTTTTTCCACTCCAGTCCTCGGCAAGACTCGTCGTTGAGGAGTTTCTCCAGCCAAGCCCTCATACGCATGCGTGCGCCGGGGCGGTTTCTCACTCGGCTGTTGCTGTTACTGCTGGACCTGTACCTCAGCGTGGGCGGCATGACGACAGCTTTCCGGCACCGTCTGCTCACTCTTTCCTTCATCTGTTGGTACAAAAAAAAATGGACGTCATTTTAATGCAATATACTCAAGATATAGACTGATTTTTCCGTAAGCCACACCCCATTAATCGAATCAGGATTTTCGCGTCTGCGCAAAGTTTTCTTCATGTTGAAAAAAAAAACCATGGGCCCCCATCTTAAAGCCATATACTTAAAACAGGTTTTTTTTATTAGCCACACCCCATTAATCGAATAAAGTTCGCATTAAAAAAAATACGATGGATTAACCCTAAGGCTAGATGTGTCTTTATCGATTCCATAAAGGAGCTGTCATAAAAAAACTTCGATAACTTCTTAGCAAACATTCTTATCTTACAACGATTGATTAACATAAAAAAAAAACCGTAATTGTATTAGTTAAACGTATAATCACAAGTAGGCATATGAAAAGAATCGAGATCATTTTAAAACTTCATGGCGTGTGAACATTAAAAGACTTCAGTTGAACGCTATATAAGGTTTCATTTACGTAGGCAATTTTAATTTTAACACTAGCGCGACTACATGTAGGCCAACTTTGTGAGAACGGCCTTAAAATAGTTTTGCTTAGAGAGAGAAAAGCATAGACAAATTAAAGGTCGACTGTATGGAAGAGCCAAAACTATGATGACCAAGGGTTTTGTTCTTTGGATACACCAATTTTCGCTATAGTCAGGTTCTTGGGTGGAATTGAGAGCTACCAACACGCATACAATTTTTTTTTTGGGTTGAGGTGTTTCCAAATGTTTTGATAACATACATATCGATGAGAATAAAAGTTATGCAGACAACGTAAAACAATATTAACAACCAGCGCATATTTTTTTTTGTATACTCTCAGAAAGGATTGACTAAAATCGCCGAAAATGTGTCGAACCCCCCCCCCCTCCCCCCCCCCCACCGAGACAGGAACCCAGAGAATACCTTTTATAAAATCCCACCTCGTGTCGTGATAGACAGTGACGTGTGTGGCACAGTGCAATCAGATAAAAACTGACTAGGCTAATGCAAAGTTCTGGAACAAGGAAGTAGGTCACAACTTAGGCCAAACGCTTTATGTAATACACAAAATGACGCGGCGACGTCTTGTGTGACACCAGGAAGTTAGAGGGCTACCACCCTATACTGGGGACAATGCTACCACCATGTACTGGGGACAATGCTACCACCATGTACTGGGGACAATGCTACCACCACATGTTGGGACAATGCTACCACCATGTACTGGGGACAATGCTACCACCACATGTTGGGACAATGCTACCACCATGTACTGGGGACAATGCTACCACCACATGTTGGGACAATGCTACCACCACATGTTGGGACAATGCTACCACCCTATACTGGGGACAATGCTACCACCACATGTTGGGACAATGCTACCACTATATGCTTAGCATGAACGATCTCAAAGGCCTTGAGATCATTATAAAGAAAATAATCGAAGGCTACAGTCCATCGATCTATAGCTGTAGTATGCACAGCAGCCACTACAAGAATATTGCACGTCCTTACGTTAAACCCGGAAGTTAGGTAATCACCCACCGGGGGAGGTGGGGGGAGGGGGGGGGGGGAAATGTGAGGGGGGGGGCAGTTGTGAATGGGAAGCTACGGAGTTGATATGGACACAACAGGAAGTGAAAATGATACTTTTTATATCCACCGAAATTCGTAATTTTAATATCTCGATAACCAAATCTAAATCGATCTGAACATTTCCTCCGAAGAAATCAATAAACGTTCGTGAAAGATTTGAAAAAAAAAAGTGTAACGACAATAATATAATACTGACGCTCTATATAACATGCATTCAAGTAACACTATTGGTGTAATAATAACGACCCCATAACGCTATCTCAATAACGACGTTATTTTATACATCACACACATTAGTATATATTTTATACAATTCATAGAATAATAATTCACACCCCCCCTTCCCCCACGAATATAATATTTCACACATTCCATAGAATATTTCACACACCCCACACGAAAAATAATATTTCATACATCTTCCCCACGAATATAATATTTCATATATCCCCACACGATAATAATATTTCATACATTTCACACTCAAAACACCGATATAATACTTCAGGTAACACAAGGTGTGAAAACACGTCACCTTCAAGAAACGCCTTCCTTCCCGGTTCGAGGTCAAATATCAACCTATAGCTCTAACGTTATAATTAGTTTCCCAATCAATAACCAATAATCAATTTTTGTTTCCAGGGTTATTTTAAATTAGTATAATGACAGATTGACGACTGATTGCATTGGCGATGAGCTCAACAGACCAATACTATAGATTTTGTATTGACGTTAGACACACACAATAAGGCACTTAAAACAAAGAGTAACATATTTTTTTAAAGTTGAAGGACCATTCTAGCTTTTTAAATACACTTCACATACAGTTTGAATATCTTGTACATTTTAACCTTCAAATGGGCAGGTGGTCAAGTAATTTATTTTCCCTTTGTAGTTTATTAATATTATGGCCTTTTGTGTTTTAGTATTTGCCCGTTTTAGGGGCTGGTGCAGAATAATGTAATTTGAAAATGGCGGCACATGAACGTGATTATGTGTCTCGGAACATGCCAGTTGCATGTCATGTTTGCGCCGATCGCTGTGTTTACAAGGTCACTCAAATTTAGAAAAATGTCGTCGCTAGGTGTGTGTGTAGGGGGGGGGGGTATACAAGGTACGGACAGACCCTTCCCGGCGCCCGGGATTTGCACCCCCCCTCAAACTTTCAATTTATACATACGAATAATTTTCATAGCAATGTTATAGGAAAACTTCATGGATATTCTTTTATTTTTTAAAATTTTCTCGCAAAAATTATTGACGAAATGTAACCTTATAATGATTTTTATTTTAAACAAACGATAATAAAAAAAAAATCTGGTAGTAATAAAATACGATTATAAGTTTAGTAATTAAACTTAGACTAAAATTCAACTTAACATGATTACGCCAAACATTTCTGGCACCCTGAAAGTTATATTTGATTTGTTATTTCAATTGTAGAAACATTTCTACAGGTTATATTGATCGATCTTCACACCTCACTATTACCTCGTTACGACAAATTATAACTAGAGAAAAGGGGGCGTTCGTTCAGCCAAAGAGCCAAAGGCGATTTTCGAGTCGGAGGTCGTCAACCTTTGTCTAAGGTTTATGTTAACGTTCAGGGTTAGGGTCTCGCGTGCCTTTGTTACGTTTTGTTTATGCATTTAGATCAAGCAATTTATTATGTTAGATGTGGCATGGGATAAGGCAAGGGTCGGCAACCTGCGGCTCGCGAGCCGCATGCGGCTCTTTTGATATCAAGATGCGGCTCTCCAGCTCCTTGCACAAATACTATCTTAATCAAAAAATAAAATATTTGAAATAAAAAAAATGTTAGTGGCTCTTTAAAACCAGGGAAATTTTGAAAATTGTAACTTTTGGCTCTTCCGCTTCAAAAGGTTTCCGACCCCTGGGTTAAACCAGGGGTCGGCAACCTGCGGCTCGCGAGCCGCATGCGGCTCTTTTGATATCAAGATGCGGCTCTCCAGCTCCTTGCACAAATACTAATAATCTTAATAAAAAAAAAATTGAAATAAAAAAATGTTAGTGGCTCTTTTAAACCAGTGAAATATTGAAAATTGTAACTGTTGGCTCTTCCGCTTCAAAAGGTTGCCGACCCCTGGGATAAGGACATATATAAGGACGGACATTTCCTATACGGAGTAGACTTTGATTTTGAAATATAGAATTATATTAATTTATACACCAGAAGTTGACAACAGATACGCGGGTAGACTTGAAATGGTCTCTGGATGGTGGACTGATTTTTAGGATCTGACTGAATTTTGAAGTCGTGCAATGCCTTTTTGGGGTATCTCATTATCTTTATCGCTGTGTCGCGGGCTTTTGAGGATGGGTACTAAGTTTTTACTCAGCTTGGTGAATGTTTACATAATGATGATGATAATTTAAAATAATAATAATAATATTAATAATAATAGTTATTATAATAGTAATAATAATAATAATTATTATTATAAACTTTATTTTAAAACGGCAACAACAGTGGGTAAAGAAGCCTTTTTTTCACATTGGCTTAGTGTTGGGAGTTGCCGTTTCGTGTTTTGGTTAGCGACGGAGTGATATTTACAAACAATACATACGCTATTTGAACTGGACACAAGTTTTAGCCGTACCATGGATGACTCGCTACTTCAAGAGTATGTTAGTGTATATTAAAAACAATCTTGCCTTTGAAGTAAAGAGGAAGGAAATATCAGGTGGCAACACACGGATCATAGCGACTGGCAACGTGGGTTCGAGACTTCCTCGCTTCTGTGACCAGAGATCTTCCACGTTTAGTGCCAGTGCTAAGCTCCACCCCCCCCCCCCCCTTCCACAGTAACAAGCGTGACCCACCATATTTTTATCCGTTTACGTGAAACAAAACACACCACAAATTCTAGAGACAAAGGCCAAATGATAACCTATGATGCGACTTGGGAGCCAAATTGTCAGAAATCGGGCCAAACAAAGGATCCATTACAGATGGTGCTTAAGAAGCCTGTAACACATATGTCTTAGATTTATTTATTTTTTGCAGCTATTTGGATCAGATGGGCAAACAGAATATTGAAACCGTACCTTCCAGCTAGCCCTCACCCCCCCCCCCAACACACACATAACTGTAATGTAGCCCTTCCACCTGTTTGAACTAAAATAGCCCACCTTTGTTTTTATTTGAGGATTAAATTTATTTTTGTGTAAGTAATGTTACAATATTGATTGTTCAAAGGATTTATTAGTAAACTCAATTTAAATCTGAAATCCAAATCCAAAATATGGCTTTATTTTTCATTTCTAAACACTTAAAAAAAATATCTAATCCTTCGAACTAACAACCATACCTTATTTTACCTTATTGATTTCTGGACTTTTTTTCACGTAACGATCACAACTTTTCCCTCTTCAGCTTTGAAATCAATCGAACGGTTTCAATGTAAACAAATATCAAACAATCGCCGAAATAAAACACACGGCACGACTGAAGGTTTAAACCTTCAGCTACAACATTGAGGCCAGTAGATCTGGCAGCATGGCAGCAGAATTGTTGTCCCTTGTGGTTTGAGAGACCACTGATCATGACGTGATACGAGGCTAGTTATTAACCCAAGCATTGGTATAACATCAGATAACGTGGGGCAACCGATATCAGCTAGATACAATCAGAGATTGGTTAACAATCCACAGATTAGATTATGGCAATGCTTCTGTTTTATACATACATCATATATATATATATATATATATATATATATATATATATATATATATAAATATATATATATAAATATATATATATATGTATATATATATATATAGGCCTATAAAGATATATATATATATATATATATATATATATATATATATATATATATATATATATATATACATATATATATACACACACACACATATATATATATATATATATATATATATATATATATATATTGTGTGTATGTTCACAAGTCATTAAGATTAAACTAATCAATTCATTCATCTGCATAGAAATGTGATATCAAATTCACCAGCTGGATCGATAGAATAGAGAGGGCTGACTCGTGAAATATTAATTAAGTGAAAACAATCTGGCATTAGAATTCTGCGAACGGTACATAGAACTGGCCTCAGTAGAACAACGGTACATAGAACTCGCCTCAGTAGAACAACGGTACATAGAAATGGCCTCAGTAGAACACGCTTGAATTTTTAATCTTTTGAAAGGTCATTCGGTTTTTATCCATAATCACTGTTTGTACCGCGAGACACTGTGGCCGCGACTAGTGTTCGAACAAAGAGGCAATAAGACACTGATTACGGTTCGTACGCAGAAGCAACTGTTTCACAGACTATTGTTCGTACCTCGAGGTACTGTGGCAGCGACTACTCTTTGAAAACTGAGTCAAGTTACACCGACCATAAAAAGTTTAATTAACACTCTTTGATTAGTGTAGATAATTGTGTTGTGGATATATTTGTGTTTGGGCATTTTAATTTAATGTGATTTTAAAAAAAGAAAAGGTAGTTTATCATTTGTAAAGTATATAATTTGAATATACATCAAATACGCTGTTAACAATCGGAAAAGTTTTCAACATTTGAAATAAAAGTCCAGAAGGGCAATATTTTTAATTGCTCAAGCAGAAGTTAAAGGACTTGTTGTAGTATGAATATAAAGTTGTTGATTGTACATTGATGTGTAAAGTTGTTGATTGTACATTGATGTGTAAAGTTGTTGATTGTACATTGATGTGTAAAGTTGTTGATTGTACATTGATGTGTAAAGTTGTTAATTGTACATTGATGTGTATAGTTGTTGATTGTACATTGATGTGTAAAGTTATTGATTGTACAATGATGTGTAAAGTTGTTGATTGTACATTGATGTGTAAAGTTGTTGATTGTACATTGATGTGTAAAGTTGATGATTGTACATTGATGTGTAAAGTTGTTGATTGTACATTGATGTGTAAAGTTGTTGATTGTACATTGATGTGTAAAGTTGTTGATTGTACATTGATGTGTAAAGTTGTTGATTGTACATTGATGTGTAAAGTTGTTGATTGTACATTGATGTGTAAAGTTGTTGATTGTACATTGATGTGTAAAGTTGTTGATTGTACATTGATGTGTAAAGTTGATGATTGTACATTGATGTGTAAAGTTGTTGATTGTACATTGATGTGTAAAGTTGTTGATTGTACATTGATGTGTAAAGTTGTTGATTGTACATTGATGTGTAAAGTTGATGATTGTACATTGATGTGTAAAGTTGTTGATTGTACATTGATGTGTAAAGTTGTTGATTGTACATTGATGTGTAAAGTTGTTGATTGTACATTGATGTGTAAAGTTGTTGATTGTACATTGATGTGTAAAGTTGTTGATTGTACATTGATGTGTAAAGTTGTTGATTGTACATTGATGTGTAAAGTTGTTGATTGTACATTGATGTGTAAAGTTGTTGATTGTACATTGATGTGTAAAGTTGTTGATTGTACATTGATGTGTAAAGTTGTTGATTGTACATTGATGTGTAAAGTTGATGATTGTACATTGATGTGTAAAGTTGTTGATTGTACATTGATGTGTAAAGTTGTTGCTTGTACCCTAGTGTATAGTTGCTAATTGTACATTGATGTACAGTTGTTGATTCTACATTGATGGGTAAATGTTTATGGTAAGAACATTTTCGATCTGTTAACAATCAGTAAATAATTTTCAGTTTTAAAATTAAGTCACGAATTTAAAAATATATGTCTATGTAAATTATGTGGCCACAAACTTTATACTTTTATGCGCATTGTGCCTATCCAAGTCTATGTTTTGGTAATTATTCCTGTAATTGAACCACGGTGTTGTGTTAAATTTAATTTCATTGAAATACATATCAGTTTTAATGTTTTTCTATTAAATCTATTGCAATGAGAATTATTCGATAGTTTGTGTTTGCAAAGTGGTATCAAGGATGTGCGTTTTTTTTTTGTTTTTCGTTGTAAAAGTTAGAACTTGTTGAAATGAACGAGGAATGTTGGAAAATTTGAAAACATTAAATGAATCCATTACCAGTGTTGAAAAAGTAATAAATTATTGACGTAAGACTTGATGTTAAAATTTGAAAAATGTATACATTGCTAAAATAAATGTTCAATTTTCGAACAGCTATAAATTGTTAAAATTGGCCAACGTTCCTCATGTTTACGAACAGTTATTTAAGGTACGAACCAAATGTCAAAAATTCTAATTTGATAAATAGTAGTGCACTACAGGACTAAAAGAAAAGCGGTGTTCGCTCATAAATTATGAGTAATGTAAAAAGTAAAGTTCCTTTTCGAACCTGACGGTCTATAGGGCAAGTGAAGTAGAGTTCACTTGTTTCTGTGACCTCGGCATATAGTGTGGTCAGCATTATGCACAGCCGCCTTTACTTTCCCTAACGTGAAATAGGTACCCATCAGATTTGGGTGGACTCAAGGACGGTCTACTGACTTGAACCCGGATTCGAACTCGAGACTTACGGGTTAAAGTATGAGTAAGGATATTCAATACATAATATAGAGACCCACTCTTTTCTATATAGTTAGGGCCTAGATAAATAATGCTGTATTATTATATATTTAAAGATAGTAATTTTTTCCCTTGTTTTTAGTGTAAAAATAAAATTATTATTTAATACTTTTAATACATTATAGCTTTAGTAAAATAGAAAAGCAGAACTAAGAAACTTCCGTACCAAATTGAACGCGCCGAATGTATTAAATGGCGCAGAAAACGAGTACCTTCTATAGCTATCTTGAATTAATTAAAAAATAATTAAACATCTAACGATGTCAACGGTTATGTCACATCAGATCTTGATCTATGTGTCATCGTGTCAACTTTTAAACAAATCGATTTAGAGACTAGCAGAAGTCGGTGAAATTTATTTCGCAAATTTTGAAACCCACGATGTTGACAATTAAAGAGGAATCAATCTTGTAAAATTACAGAGAAATTAATTGATCTAGCATTAAATTATAAAAAGGTATAATTATTACTTATTATTAAAAAAAAAAAAACAAATTGAAAACCTTATATCAATTTTTGTCTGTTCTGCATACTTCATAAATTATAGATTCTACATTTACTGAAATTTAAATACAAAGACTATTAGCTGTATTCAATACCTAATTAGTACACTTTTAAAAACGCAGTCTAATTAATGTTAAGCATGATGCTACTTATTATCGACAGATTTTTTATCGTGTGCCTGCAAATGTCAATGTATTTTAGATTAATTACAAAGATTTTTTTTGAGATACTAGACAACCCGTGTTAACAATAGGATAACAACTGTCCATCGATAGAAAAACACAAAGAAGCATCGAATTGCACACACTAAGCTACTCAGCACAACTCATAAAAAAAACTGGATCGTGTACCTAAACAATTCATGATACTTCATTCGTCTCTCTTGTTTCAGTATCCCCAATTTGGGTTCTAAACTAAGTATACGGTGCAAGAGGATTGGGGGGGGGGGGGGGGGGGTAGCGCCCAGATTTTTGGTTTATTCAGGAGCCGGCTGTGACTTTTTTTTTTAAACCGCCATACTAAAGTTTTGCTAGGAAGCTGTAGATTTTCATATTGTTTATTTTCCAACGTTGGGAACATCTATAACATCTCTGCTGATTGGTAATTAGATGGAAGTTTCTTGTCAAAAGGGGAGTATACCATTTTTTCTTGAGTTTTAAAAACGTATATAGTTTATACTTAATGTGTATTGTATAATTAAATGTGCATTGCTTAAACTAAATGTTTATGGTATTTAAGGTGTGTGTAGTTACAACTAAATGTAAATAGTTTAAACTAAAAGTGTATAGTTTTAAAAAAATTGTGTATTGTTTAATTTACGTGTGTATACAAAATATGTATACTAAATATCTATTGCTTAAACTAAATTTGTATACTTTAAACTAAATGTGTTTAGTTACAGCCACATTTGTATATTATAAGCAAAACTACTGTTGTTTAAGCTAAATGTGAATAGTTTAAACAAATTATGAATAATTTTATCTACATTTATATCGTATAAGTTAATTTATAGCTAATACGAATTGTGCATAGTTTCACCTAAATGTGTACAATCTAAACTATAATTGTATATTGTAAATTAGTATTGTTTAAGCTAATCGCGTATAGTTTAACCTAAATGTGAATATAGTAAGATACATATGGACAGCTTCACTAAATTTAGCATATATTTTAAAATTCAGCTAGTTTAAAAAAAAATGTTCAAGCTGAATCAGCATAATTTCAACTAAATTAACATCGTCGATTTTAATTCGTAAGTCGTTTGCGAAATTTGTAGTTTCTACCCTGAAAAAAAAAACACCGAGCCAGAAATTGTATAGTTAAGTGATCTTAATTTGTATTTAAAAACTCTTTACAATTTCTTATAAGTGTTGCGTGATGTAATGTTTAAAAAGCTACATAATTTTTGCTTTTCACTGTCTATGATTTTCTGAAGTGTTTTTATTTCATGTATTCACACCATGGCTTATAGCAGCAAAAGTCACGTATATTTGTATGTCACTGCGTTTGTTCTTTGTGTGTGTCTATTATTACAAAGGACTACAGATATTGTGCGACTGAGTATTTTACAATGCGTACTTCAATCACACAAGAAACTGAACATTAGTTGACTATTTTAAGCTAGTTTGTTTAAATTAAAATCATTGTTTAAATTCAGTTTATTCATGTGGTCAAGCTTCAACACACTGAGCGGTCAAGCACAGCATTCATTGTTGCGCTAGAAACGGTATGAAAAATGTATCGGCACGCTGTCAAAAACCCTTTATAGCCGTTTTACTTCTAGAAAAAGCATTTAAAGTTATTTTATTCCTACAGTAGGGTTTAATATTTACAACAACAAAAAAATTGGTACTTATCAGCGCAAAAGATGTTTTATAATTTTAAGCCCGAAAATACAAATACATTGAAGAAAATGTTATGATAAAAAACTTAAGTTTGAAAAGTATTTTGTGATAATTTTTATTAGTATAAAGAATCTATATTTTTTTTAGAATGCTGGTCATCGTTTTTAAATTGATCACACCCGACATTTGCTATCACTTAACTATACAATTTCTGGCTCGGTGTTTTTTTTTTCAGGGTAGAAACTACAAATTTCGCAAACGACTTACGAATTAAAATCGACGATGTTAATTTAGTTGAAATTATACTGATTCAGCTTAAACATTTTTTTTAAACTAGCTGAATTTTAAAATACACGTTTTCGTATGAATTTCTGTACATAAAATGATGTAGATATTCATACGAAAACGTGTGAATTTTGAACGCGAGTCTTCTTCGTGGAAAAAAATGTAGTACTTCATTTGGAAAATTATCTCAAACTTCAAACAGAAGTACAGAAATTCATTTTGCTTTTCATGCGAGATAAAAAGAAAAGTTTTACTTCAAAAAACAAAACAAAGGTTTAAAAAAACTTTTAATTTTATTTTTAAATAAAAGATTTTTACTGTTAAAAAATCACACAGTGCGTCATAGCTCAATGAATCAGCGACAAACGAAGAAAATTGCGAATTAAAAATTGAGCAAATCCTAACATTAAATTAAATTTATTTTATTTTTATTTTTCCACCTAAAAATAAGTGTGTAAAATCCGACATCTGGAATCGCACTATTAAAAGAAAATAAACAAATAAAGCACCTTTGAGTTAATAAAGAACAACATTTACAGAACTGAAGCTTAAAAAAAGCTGTATTGTTAGAAAAAAAAACAAGAAACAATTTTAAAAAATAATTTTGGAACATTTCAGGCGTTATAGAACTCAAAAAAAGAGCACACGACTAGCGAATGTAGAAAATGCCTACAATTGCTTGCTACACCCGACTTGTCCCTTATTCTAAAACAACAAGACACGCTTTTCTCCAGTATTCAAAACAAAAAGACCAAAACAAATGAAAAAGTATCAGTCTAGATTCTATTGGCTAATTTTTAACAAAGACTTGACCGAAAACTTCCCCAAAATGAACTTACATGACAACTGGTTGCATACGATTAGTACAAGATCTAGACCTAGCTCGCTGCATTTCTGCCACCTAGCCCACGGCTTATGTCGTACTTATGTCACGTGACCCTGGTAGATAATCTTTGGGGTTGTTTTTTAACCAGCTTCATCGTGCTTTTGGGATACTTTGAGGGAGTTACCAGCGGCAACAGTTGGGGAGGTCAACTGTCGTACACCTTCGTTCTGTAGCCATGAATTATTCTTAGTTTTGTCGACACGAAAACATCGGCGAAAATATTAGTAAAAAAAAACAACAACTTGAAATTTAAAAAAAAAAGTAATTTAAAAAAAAACGATCTGAATACTAAAACAACACGTAGTTGTATTGACATTTCAAGATTTAAATATTAATTTTTCTCTTTTGTTGAAAACTTTAGAATAGTGTAAAATTTGGGTGCTAGTTCGGTGCTCGTTGATTGCATTCACACAAAACTCGTTTTTTGTTACAACTTTGTTCATTTAACTACTTAATTAGCTTAAAGAAATAAAACACCAAAGTTGACTGAAATATAAATTGGAAGTTGTGAAATTAATGCATTTGGAATCGATAAATCAATAATTTGCAAAAACATAAAATTATCCCTCTCGTTGGTAAACAAACGATGTGAAGTTTTGTTTTTTATCGAATGCATCACAAACTGCCGTGAACACAGAAGCAACATAAACAATGACTGGTTTGTTACCAATTAAAGATTGCAAAAATAATTTTTGTATTAATAAAACTAACACACAAAAAACCTACTGACCCTAACATATGGGTTCACCTTACACAAGATGACGAGGTAGTGTAGTCGGATATAGCGGTTTAGTCACGTGATGGGCGGCCATCTTAGGTTGCTTCACTAGCAACAGTTGTTTACTGTCGGCACCAATTCAAGGCAAAGTAGGACTTTAAGTAACCCACATATATTGAGTTCAAACAACCCACAAATGACTAAGTTCAAATAACCCACACATGTTGACTAAGTTCAAATAACCCACACATGTTGACTAAGTTCAAATAACCCACACATGTTGACTAAGTTCAAATAGCCCACACATGACCAGATTCAAATAACCCACACATGACTAAGTTCAAATAATACACCCATGTCACATGACTAAGTTCAAATAAACCACCCGTGACTAAGTTCAAATAACCCACACATGACTAAGTTCAAATAATACACCCATGTCACATGACTAAGTTCAAATAAACCACCCGTGACTTAGTTCAAATAACCCACACATGTTGACTAAGTTCAAATAACCCACACATGTTGACTAAGTTCAAATAACCCACACATGACTAAGTTCAAATAACCCACACATGTTGACTAAGTTCAAATAACCCACACATGACTAAGTTCAAATAACCCACACATGACTAAGTTCAAATAACCCACACATGACTAAGTTCAAATAACCCACACATGTTGACTAAGTTCAAATAACCCACACATGTTGACTAAGTTCAAATAACCCACACATGACTAAGTTCAAATAACCCACACATGACTAAGTTCAAATAACCCACACATGACTAAGTTCAAATAATCCACCCATGACTAAGTTCAAATAGCCCACACATGACTAAGTTCAAATAACCCACACATGACTAAGTTCAAATAACCCACACATGACTAAGTTCAAATACCTGACACATGACTAAGTTCAAATAACCCACACATGTTGACTAAGTTCAAATAACCCACACATGACTAAGTTCAAATACCTGACACATGACTAAGTTCAAATAACCCACACATGACTAAGTTCAAATAACCCACACATGTTGACTAAGTTCAAATAACCCACACATGACTAAGTTCAAATAACCCACACATGACTAAGTTCAAATAACCCACACATGACTAAGTTCAAATACCCCACACATGACTAAGTTCAAATAACCCACACATGACTAAGTTCAAATAACCCACACATGTTGACTAAGTCTGGATCACAGCCATAGCATTGAATCGAAGTTCTCAGCTTAATAACTAATAAGGGATGGGGGGAGTCGTGTAGGCCTTGGTGTTCAAAACAGAGAAATATCGATGTGTTTATTATAGACCAGCTTACAAGGTTCCTATTTGTTTAAGATTTTAGAAAAGAAATATAACGCTCTTGATTAAAAATTTTTTTTTAATTTTTTGTTCTTTGAGGTAGATTTAAAATTATTTAACTGATTAAAAATCAATTAAATTGTCCGTATTGTAACTAAAAATAAACGCTCTGTTCTAATTAATTTATTTAATAAATGGGTAATCACTGTCAGATCAATATCGATTAAAAAAAATCAAATCAAATCAACGTAAACAAAAATCTTACTGTTATTCGTGGGCTCTGGATCAGTGAAAATAAAAATCTCAGAATTTGAGTTCATCTTGAAACTAAATTTAACAAACTTAAACTGTCATCAAAGTTAGAAGATGCCCATTGATGTTTTATGTAAACACACACTCGCTATCATTAAATATTTGAGCTAACTTTTCTTAGTAAATTATGAGCACATTTGGACTATTACCGTATAGTGGTACTCACACACTAAAGTAAACTATTATATTATATCACTGTCTATATACTATATATTCACATAATAATTTAATTATCTGTGATTCTATTCAGCACTGAAGTTGTATACTAGAAAAAAAAAACAAAGTAAAGAAGTAACTAGAAATGAACAACGCGTAAATCCTATGTGGCCGAAGGCTCAAGTCGAAATGAAGACTGTCCCACACAGAAGCAGGTTTTAGTTCAGTAAATTCTAGTTTCTAAACGCTCGAGTGATTGGAATTATCTGAAACTGAAACATTTATCTTTTGTCTCGCGAATGGTATGAGAAACTTCACCGAGCGTGTTTTCCGATTCTTAGAAACTCCGTGACGTCACGTCGGGCTAAAGCTGACATAGAGGGGCGGGCAAGGCCGGAGGTCACGTTGACATGTCAACAACCGCAGCGGTGTTATTATCGGGAAATAAGACAGCACTTCATACTCACGCTAATTTTTTTATACGTTACATATATATATATATATATATATATATATATATATATATATATATATATATATATATATATATATATATATATATATATAAAATGTTCGACGCACACTTAATGTCACTCCATTTCTTAAAACTACACCGATAAAAGTATTACTGAACAGAGAGATATTCTTTAAAAAAACAACAACAAAACAAACATTTAAGATTTTCTAAAACGCTATTTTAAAGTGTTAGATTATTCTTGAACGTACAGCCTCTTAGTTTACACTTAGCATAGCCGTAAGGTTAAGGCGAGATAACTCTGCATCACGAGTCAGCTTTTCTTTGCAGGGTTAGCTTTCTTAGCCCATGCCAATTTCCAGGAAATGGCTCTCGCATAGGTAATCAGCAAGGTCTATGTCAGCGATCGTTAGCTGGAAGAATCCACCCACCTGATCTTTTCCACGTAATAATTTTTATCAAAATAATTTTTTTTGTCAATGTCATCTTATCGTTGCAATCAGAGCTATCCCTTGTCGTACAACATTACAAAAATATATTAAAAAATAAAAAATTAAAAAAAAATTACGTGTTTTTTTAAATTTTATTTTGTTACATTTTACAATATACGACGCAAATTTCATTGATGCATTGTATGGCTGTGGGAAGATGTAGTAAACACGTAATGTTTGCATAAACTCAACAGAACTTTCCTCTACTCAACAACACTATTGATCGGTTTTTCCTGTGAATGTTTTTATTTTTTGTTTCAGTTACCAAGAACCGCAACTCGCCTGCACGAGATGCTGTGCTGTGGCTCAGCTTTAGTTTTCCCAGAACTCCCGGGCCGACCACACGTCTGCCCCGCACGCTCTCTCCCGCCGGCGGGTCACTGCGGTGGACGGCGCGGGCAAGCGTCTGTTTCCTGCAAGTGGTCAACCGGCGCGGCGGAGAGAACGGCTGTTACGTCATAATTAGGTCGTCGTGATTAAAAATAATCAGTCTTAGCCAAGTTACCAGAAGATAAAAAAAAATATAACTGTGACTATCGAGGTGTAACAGATATTGAAATAATTAAAAAAACGTGATAATTCGGATGCCCGCAGCTGCGCATCCTAATAAAGTATTGGCAGGTGTATGTGTTATTGAGAAAAGAATGACGGTTAATGATGGGCCGTTCATAAATAATTTCACATAATTAGATGGGATGGAGGGGTGGGGGGGGGGGGGGGCAGAATCATTTACAACAATGTTAATACAACAACCAACACAAAAATTATAACTGTGACTATCGAGGTGTAACAGATATGGAATAAAAAATAAACCGGGAGTGATCTCCCCTAAACTTTCTCGAATATTCTTATATAAAATAACAGGGAATGGGAACTCGGGCTATAGACATGATTTTTAATCCATTTTAAATACTTAAAGTTTTAAAAATAGAATAAAATCTCGTAGACAAATTAATTGCACACCAAGTGAACGCGAAATAAAAAAGCGCATAATAGTGCGCAATATTATTTTTACTTTTAAAATTTACATTAGTTTTTTGAGAAATCGGAAGTAGCGTAAAGTACTACTTCCAGTCAACGGAAATGACTCAAAATTTAATAGAAGGTAGAGAATTAGATCTTTTACTTACGTATGAAATTTCATTTATCTATCTGAAATAGTACTCAAGTTATAGGCTTTTGAAAAATTCAAAGTAGGAAAAGTACCACTTCCGGTTATCGGAAATCGCTCAAAAGTTGATACGGATCTACGATTTTGATTAAATACTTATATATGAAATTTCATCAACCTAGCTGTAACGGTACTCAAGTTATCGTGTTTACACACGGACACACACACACACACACACACACAGACACACAGACATACGGACAAGATTGCAAAATTATGTTTTTCCGTATCAGTGAGATGCAAAACGTCGAGATTTGCAAAAATCTCGATTTTTTTTTTTTTGCACGATTACAAGACTTTCTCTATACTTCGTATATACGAGAAAGTAAAAAACGTGATAATTCGGGTGCCCGCAGCTGCGCATCCTAATAAAGTATTGGCAGGTGTGTGTGTTATTGAGAAAAGAATGACGGTTAATGATGGGCCGTCCATATATAATTTCACATAATTAGATGGGATGGGGGGGGGCAGAATTGTTTACAACAATGTTAATACAACAACCAACACATCCATTGTGAAACAACTACAGTATAACAAGAAACATAACATTAAATCATACAAATTGAAATTTAGAAAATAACGTTCATTAAATCTTTATAATAACAGTACATTAAATGCAGTTAATAAACATAGATGTTTAGCTTTAATCGTGCAAACAATTCGAATGTTTTATCCCTTTATATGCCATGTTTGAGTGTTAACTCTTTGTTTACAGTTGCCATGGTTATTTTCTGACGTCAATGCTATCAAATTACAGATGGAATGGCCTTCATGCCATAAAGTTAGATCGTATCAAAACATTCAGGGTCAAAGGTTAATATCGGAACATTCAGGGTCAAAGGTCGATAAAGAAAGATGTGACTAGTCTAGTAAAGACGGACGATGACCAGTGGTCAAGCTAGGGTCCAATAGAGCTGTACTCACCGCTCTGCGGGTCATCTGGGAGGCCTTTGTGTACAGGATTGACGTCTGTTACTGTACCGGTCAGAGGTTGACAGTTTAGGTTGTGTACACGGGACTCGGGACGATGAGTGATGGCGTACGCATGTACACAGTAGATCACTGGAAGAAAAAAAAAACACGTCAAATGTGACATGACAAAAAACATGACTTGAACATTCCAGACATTTTAAAGATGTAATTTACACACGCATTGGCTGGTGTTAATCAGTACTTTGACTAACTTGGCTTTGGCCGTAACACACGCACACACAATGTATATATATATATATATATATATATATATATATATATATATATATATATATATATATATATATATATATACATGTCATTGTATAAGACTCAAATTGCATATTGTGTTTACTAAACACATTTTTGTGAGTAATAAACCCTAGGCTAACATTAGGAAACCTGTCACTCTCCAATCAACCCCAATAATGCATCACTATAAAACTATTGCTTAGGACCAAGGGAAGTGATTGTGTATGGAGCATGGGGGAGGGGTAGCAGGCATTAGAAAACAAAGGTAGGGGTGAGCGTGGAATTAATTATACCTTGATCGCAAGATTTTCAAGGACCGTCCGAGCTGTGTTTTTCAATGCACAACACACCTATGTGATGTAAATGGGACATAGCCTACTGATCGCTATTACCTGGAGAGTTAGATAATGTGTCACGTGACGGCGGCCTGACATGACGGACTACCTGAGGATATACCTATGTCCCGGTGGGGTAACCGGAGCGGTGCAGACGTTCCTCTAGGCGATTGACTTCCCCCTTCTTCTTCCACACACGGTACGTTCCCAGGCCCGTGTCTATGTAGGTAAAGTATATTGTGTCATGTGACATGCGCTGTGCGGGGATCATGTGTTAAGGGTACTGCTAGCACATGTGTTAGCTTCAGCTCAGGGTGTTCGGAGTTACCTTTGACATAGATTGTTCGTAGGTAGCTTAAACCGAGGTTGATAGTAGTGAACTTTGACCCAAAGCTGTCCCTGTCCCCACCTACACACTCACCTGTCACACCCCACACACTCACCTGTCACACCACACATACTCACCTGTCACACCCCACTCACCCGTCACACACTCACCTGTCATACTACATTCACCTGTCACACCACACACACTCACCTGTCACACCCCACACACTCACCTGTCACACCACACATACTCACCTGTCACACCCCACACACTCACCTGTCACACAACACACACTCAC
Source organism: Physella acuta (assembly GCF_028476545.2). Lineage (NCBI taxonomy): Eukaryota > Metazoa > Mollusca > Gastropoda > Physidae > Physella > Physella acuta. The sequence goes on from NW_026733141.1 coordinate 243,382, forward strand.
CTGTCACACCCCACACACTCACCTGTCACACCCCACACACTCACCTGTCACACCCCACACACTCACCTGTCACACCCACACACTCACCTGTCACACCCCACACACTCACCTGTCACACCCACACACTCACCTGTCACACCACACACACTCACCTGTCACACCCACACACTCACCTGTCACACCCACACACTCACCTGTCACACCCACACACTCACCTGTCACACCCACACACTCACCTGTCACACCCCACACACTCACCTGTCACACCACACTCACCTGTCACACCACACTCCCCTGTCACACCCCACAGACTCACCTGTCACACCACACACTCACCTGTCACACCATACTCACCTGTCACACCACACTCACCTGTCACACCCACCTGTCACACCCCACACACTCACCTGTCACACCCCACACACTCACCTGTCACACCACACACTCACCGGTCACACCCCACACTCACCTGTCACACCCCACACACTCACCTGTCACACCCCACACACTCACCTGTCACACCCCACACACTCACCTGTCACACCACACTCACCTGTCACACCACACTCACCTGTCACACCCCACAGACTCACCTGTCACACCACAGACTCACCTGTCACACCCCACACACTCACCTGTCACATCCCACAGACTCACCTGTCACACACCACACTCACCTGTCACACCCCACACACTCACCTGTCACACCCCACAGACTCACCTGTCACACCCCACACTCACCTGTCACACCCCACAGACTCACCTGTCACACACCACACTCACCTGTCACACCACACTCACCTGTCACACCACACTCACTTGTCACACCACACACACTCACCTGTCACACCACACTCACCTGTCACACCACACTCACCTGTCACACCCACCTGTCACACCCCACACACTCACCTGTCACACCCCACACACTCACCTGTCACACCACACACTCACCGGTCACACCCCACACTCACCTGTCACACCCCACACACTCACCTGTCACACCCCACACACTCACCTGTCACACCCCACACACTCACCTGTCACACCCCATACACTCACCTGTCACACCACACACTCACCGGTCACACCCCACACACTCACCTGTCACACCACACTCACCTGTCACACCACACTCACCTGTCACACCCCACAGACTCACCTGTCACACCACAGACTCACCTGTCACACCCCACACACTCACCTGTCACATCCCACAGACTCACCTGTCACACAACACACTCACCTGTCACACCCCACACACTCACCTGTCACACCCCACAGACTCACCTGTCACACCCCACACTCACCTGTCACACCCCACAGACTCACCTGTCACACACCACACTCACCTGTCACACCACACTCACCTGTCACACCACACTCACCTGTCACACCACACACACTCACCTGTCACACCACACTCACCTGTCACACCCCACACACTCACCTGTCACACCCCACAGACTCACCTGTTACACACCACACTCACCTGTCACACCAAACTCACCTGTCACACCCACACACTCACCTATCACACCCACACACTCACCTGTCACACCACACACTTACCTGTCACACCCCACACTCACCTGTCACACCCACACACTCACCTGTCACACCCACACACTCACCTGTCACACCACACACTCACCTGTCACACCCACACACTCACCTGTCACACCACACTCACCTGTCACACCACACACTCACCTGTCACACCCCACAGACTCACCTGTCACACCCCACACTCACCTGTCACACACCACACTCACCTGTCACACCCACACACTCACCTGTCACACCACACTCACCTGTCACACCCCACACACTCACCTGTCACACCCACACACTCACCTGTCACACCACACTCACCTGTCACACCACACTCACTTGTCACACCCCACAGACTCACCTGTCACACCCCACACTCACCTGTCACACACCACACTCACCTGTCACACCCACACACTCACCTGTCACACCACACACTCACCTGTCACACCCCACACACTCACCTGTCACACCACACTCACCTGTCACACCACAATCACCTGTCACACCACACACTCACCTGTCACACCCACACACTCACCTGTCACACCACACTCACCTGTCACACCACACTCACCTGTCACACCCACACACTCACCTATCACACCCACACACTCACCTGTCACACCACACACTCACCTGTCACACCCCACACTCACCTGTCACACCCACACACTCACCTGTCACACCCACACACTCACCTGTCACACCACACTCACCTGTCACACCCACACACTCACCTATCACACCCACACACTCACCTGTCACACCACACACTCACCTGTCACACCCACACACTCACCTGTCACCCCACAGACTCACCTGTCACACCCCACACTCACCTGTCACACCACAATCACCTGTCACACCCCACACACTCACCTGTCACACCCCACTCACCTGTCACACACCACACTCACCTGTCACACCCACACACTCACCTGTCACCCCACAGACTCACCTGTCACACCCCACACTCACCTGTCACACCACAATCACCTGTCACACACCACACACTCACCTGTCACACCACACTCACCTGTCACATCCCACAGACTCACCTGTCACACCACACACTCACCTGTCACACCACAATCACCTGTCACACCCCACACACTCACCTGTCACACCACACACTCACCTGTCACACCCCACACAATCACCTGTCACACCCCACACACTCACCTGTCACACCACACTCACCTGTCACACCCCACACACTCACCTGTCACACCCCACACACTCACCTGTCACACCCACACACTCACCTGTCACACCACACTCACCTGTCACACCCCACACACTCACCTGTCACACCACACATACTCACCTGTCACACCCCACACACTCACCTGTCACACCCCACACACTCACCTGTCACACCCCACACACTCACCTGTCACACCCCACACACTCACCTGTCACACCACACACTCACCTGTCACACCCCACACACTCACCTGTCACACCACACACTCACCTGTCACACCACACACTCACCTGTCACACCACAATCACCTGTCACGCCCCACACACTCACCTGTCACACCACACACTCACCTGTCACACCACAATCACCTGTCACACCACACACTCACCTGTCACACCACACACTCACCTGTCACACCACAATCACCTGTCACGCCCCACACACTCACCTGTCACACCCTACACACTCACCTGTCACACCACACACTCACCTGTCACGCCCCACACACTCACCTGTTACACCCACAGATTCACCTATCACGACCCACATGTCACCACCCCCTCCTGACTTATCAGTATAAAAGCTGTTGACTCTATAAGTTCTTTATGTCTCGCAATAGGACCCCAATAGCACCGCGCAAGCCTTTAGATTATTTTATTTTCCCTGTATGCTAAATCTAAATCGCTGCCTGCCTTAATCGAGCTACGGTTAAAGTGCACCAAATGACATCTGCACCACATATTATTGTAGTCAGGCCCCAACGAGAGTAAAGCTAGAAGAGTCCATATCTAGCGGCTTTAAATTTACGGTTGGGTGTTTTTCTTTAACTTCAAGTTCACCTTGGTTAGTGTAATCAAGCTCTCTGGCCCATCTGTCTGATATTTTCACGTAATCCCCCCTCCCCCCCCCAGAGTTTCTTCCAGGCATCTCTTCCGCCCCCCCCCCCCCCCCCCCGGAGAAAAAATTCTGGAAGAAACACTGATCCCCACTCCCCCATATACACACTATATTTTACCACATTAACAAACATAATATTTCACCACACTACACCACAAAACATTTTACCTAACAAAGCATTTAACACGGATAAATAATTAAAATGTTGCACGCTCCAGTTGAGTTGATTTAAAAAAACTTAACCAAGCAGTTAGCCAGGCGTTAAACCAGGTAGTTAACCAGTCGATTAACCTGACATAAAGGCAATTAAACATACACATCACCTGGCGTTAAAACAACCAACTAGACAACAAACTAACGACCAAGCACAAAGACAAACAGTTCATTTCACCATGGGTTTTAGCAGGTTTGAAAGTAAATGCCCACGTATGACGACATATCAGGTATGTCCAGGTATAACATGCATGCATGTTTTATGTGCAATGCATTCATTCACGCATTCGTTACAACTGACTCCGTGAATACCGTCTATACCGTGTTCATTAAGGCGTTTCCCTCATAGTCATTAGACCGTGACAAACATTTATTTCGTGAACCCGTAGTTGGTTTTTTTTTAAAATTATGTTACAGCAGATGATTGATCGTGCGTTTCGTTAGTTTAAAAACTTCCTTATTTGAAAAAAAAATTAAATGCACCAGAGATAACTGTTTAATCTGTTATACCTGGACATACCTGGTATATATATATATATATATATATATATATATATATATATATATATATATATATATATATATATATAACACTTATCTGATGTCTACATAGACAACAGAACTGCCGCGGTTAAAATAAAATAAAGAGCAAACAATGAACACTTCAAATGATAACGACGGCATCTACATAGTACTACTTGTTCTCGAGCAGTATTTCTTTCAGACATCTCTAGGGGTGGGAAGCACTGCAGGTCCACTCCAACCCCCCCCCCCCCCCGCCCCACCTCTCCACCAGGACAAAAAAAATTAAAATATAATTTATATAGAAATTATATATATTTTAACCAGTGCCCACCCCCCTTGCTGTGGAAGTTTAAATCGCCCCCACCAAGTAGCTCAATGGTCCCCCATTATGGACAGCTGTAAGAGCAGTCACCACAAATGATGGATTTTTGGAGGCAGATGTCGTGAAAAAATATTCGTCAGTTTACCGCTGTCTTAGTTCACGTAACTGTGATCGTTATTTGAGCACCTGGGACGTCACGGGCTGAACGTCACGCCTGGTTGACTCAATAGCCTGATTTTCGAGCGTTTAAATCTTTTCATACATTCTCAGAGTCAAGGGCACTCAAGGCCGGTCTTTATTTTTAGCATTGAGGCCTGATTTAATTTCAAGTCACACATGAGTGACGTCACGCAAGAACGTCAAGCGCAATATTTGCTCCACCATGTACAAAACGATATCCAAACCTCCACTCAACCTCCACTAAACCTCCACCAAGTCCACCGTGGATCTGGTATACGCCCTGCGATGATGGGGAGGGCGGCGAAGAAATAATTACATAAACATATTTTATACTACAACTACAACTGCTACTTCTACAACATCAACCATTATTAATAAAATAATGATTATGATTATACTTTACAGTCGCTATCTTCAAAAGTCTCTAGGATGTTTTCTATTTATTCATGGTTTTATAACAACCACTCCCACCCAACCCATCCTGAACTCAACCCTCACCAAGCATGACAACACCTCTCACGTGACAACCCTCCCAACCCGACTCACACATTCCAGCATGACCCCCCCCCCCCCGCCTTAATATCAAAGATTTTTTAAACAATCTACCCAACCAGGAAGACCCTGTTCGATTTAAACGCTGTTTAGTTTTGTGTGAGTACGTCAATCATTGTATCTTTCTCAACGGGACAGATAGCTCAAGGATTTATTTACAGCTGTCTCAAAGTAAATATGTGTTTGCAGTGTATGCATGGGGAGGGGGTGGCTAGAGGGGAGGGGGAGGGGGTTGTATTGTAAAGAATTTGATGTGACAAAGTATTCAGAGAACATCTGCTTGCCAGACGTTAGAGTAGAGATATCTGATTCATCTGATAACACCACACGTTAAAATAGCTATAAAGGGATGCAACTAGATCGGATGATTGATGTTATTTTTTTTTAATTTGACCGACTCTAACGGAACGTCAGCGTGACGGGGTAGCGCACAAGGAAAATTAACGTCTCGTGATGTAGCGCACAATGAAAATTGTCACGTAAATGGGTAGCGCACACGGAAAATCGTCACGTGAATGGGTAGCGCACACGGAAAATTAACGTCACGTGATGTAGCGCACACGGATATTTTAAAAAATCATAACAAATTTATTAAAAGGATATACAATTTTTGTGCATATTCAATTATTAGCATTTAAACTAAAGAGTTGATTTAATTAAAAAAAAAACAACTCGTTAAATGCAAAATTGCATGTCACAACGGAGGATGAATCACAGCACATTTTTATAAAAACAATCTCTTAGTTACACAAACCTTGTCCTGTATGAATTAAAGAAAGTAAAAAATCAATCACCTGTTCTTGCACCTAGAAGTAAAACCCCAGAACAAGCAAATCCACTCACAGATAATTGGAAACTACCGGCCAGTTGCAATCAATAAAACAAAACAAAAAGTAATGAATGTTTAAACTTTGAAGCACAAATCAGGAAGTCTAACCTTGAGAAACACCGAGCTGACAATGTCAGAATTTTAATTCTGTTAAACCTTTATACAACAAGACATGTATTAGTTATGTATTGCCCAGCGAGAGAACAGAAACATATAAGGTTTAACTTCCTTCAACTCGTGTTGCCGTCTCTTTGCTGTCTCAAAAGTTCCGGTTACGGTAGACTCTTTAGATACGAAGTTCGTTGGAGCGTTGAGATTAGTCAGCGTTACGAGTTCTGCGGTTGGGGACGGGGGGTCGACGGATGGGGGAGGGGGTGCATTATTGTTGTTTTGGTGTGAAGATATAACAATGGTTACCCAATGGGGGGGGGGGCGAGGGAGTGGGAGGAACAAAGACAGAGAGGGAGCCGCCGAGAAATTAGGGCATTATTGTTGTTTTGGTGTGAAGATATAAGAATGGCTACCCAATCTGGGTGCAAATACTCCTACAGTAGCTGGTAATTAAATTCACGAGACGAGTCAGTCGTCAACAGGGTTTCTGCTCCAATACATACTTTTTACTTTCTCGTATATACGTAGTATAGAGAAAGTATTGTAATCGTGCAAAAAAAAAAATCGAGATTTTTACAAATCTCGACGTTTTACACCTCACTGATACGGAAAAACATAATTTTGCAATCTTGTCCGTATGTCTGTGTGTGTGTGTGTCTGTGTGTGTGTCTGTCCGTGTGTAAACACGATAACTTGAGTACCGTTACAGCTAGGTTGATGAAATTTCATATATAAGTATTTTATCAAAATCGTAGATCCGTATCAACTTTTGAGCGATTTCCGATAACCGGAAGTGGTACTCAAAAGTTGATACGGATCTACGATTTCGATAAAATACTTATATATGAAATTTCATCAACGTAGCTGTAACGGTACTCAAGTTATCGTGTTTACACACGGACAGACAGACACACAGACACACAGACACACAGACAGACACACAGACATACGGACAAGATTGCAAAATTATGTTTTTCCGTATCAGTGAGGTGTAAAACGTCGAGATTTGTAAAAATCTCGATTTTTTTTTTTGCACGATTACAAGACTTTCTCTATACTACGTATATACGAGAAAGTAAAAAGCACAATTTGCACGCAGTATGATCTTCTATTATTCTACACTTGTATACAGTTTTTGAACCCTGTGGTCAGTACAACGCCCAACTATCCCCAACTTTTGCCAGGTACTCATCAGAGCTGTGTCCTACAGTCACACGGCCGGACCGAGATCCGAACTTGAAACATCCAAGCTAGCAGCCAAAAACATCGATTGTATGTCTTTTAGTGATGGAAGCATTAACAAACCCCGAATCATCAGTGACGATAGCGCCGACTTTGGAGTTTAGACAGCAGGAGAGATGGGAGATTATTTGATCAAAGGCGGACGGAAGGGGAAAGTATAACGGAAGCGGTACTTAGTGGAAAAATTTCCGTTTGCGGAAAGTTACGGACACAAGATTAACCGGATAACTTTACAACAGGCGGTTCATTATACAAGCTATTACAACTTAATCAGAGAGGGGCGGTTTTAAAACTTGTGTTGAAAGATTTGTTTACAATTGGTGGGTTGGGAGAGATGGGTGGGGTATGTCGATGGGGTATTTGGTTGGGGTATGGTGATGGGGTATTTGGTTGGGGTGTGGTGTGGGGTATGGGTTGGTGTTTTGAACTGAACACGCTCGTTTAGGTAAGTGATTAGGGCTGGCAGACAGATAGACAGACAGACACACAGACAGACGGACAGACAGACGGACAGACCGACAGACAGACAGACAGACAGACAGACAGACAGACAGACAGACAGACAGACAGACAGAAATATATATATATATATATATATATATATATATATATATATATATATATATATATATATATATATATATATATATATGTCAAATACACACACTCATAAAATGTTTGTCATATGTAGTTGGAAAGAAAACCCACGACATTTAAAACTATGTGTCAAGATGAGAGACACCAGATCATCCCCCTTTAACTGGATTAAAACTATTGTTTCAACAGCTGATTTTGAATCACTTCCCTTAGTAACTACCAGTTCAAAGGTCGTCCCCTGTCATAACAGAGTGTGCGTGTTTTTTTTTTAAATAGATAAGAGCCTGATTTTAGATGAGACAAAGTATGCTTCTGAGATAATATTTGTGGTGTGTCTGCCCTACGTTGGATCAGTGCGGCTATGATGTGCTTGGTACTTAACAGATTTATTCAAAGCGGAGGGGTTGGGGTGGGGTAAAGAGGGGTTAGTAGCCCGAGACACGGTGTAGATATAACATTAGAACTAAGCCATACAACACTAGCATTTGCTGCTACACTACTATACCAGCCATAATTATCTACAATTCTGATCGATCAACGGCTTTAACCCTTTAAAATAAATTTAACAAAAAAAAACAACAAAAAAAAAAACACAACGAAATAGGCTATCAATCTAGTCTAAATAAACAATGCGGTGGAAAAGCAAGTGCATTAGATATAGTTTGTAATTTAAAAATTTCATAATACATGAACAAAAATTACGGCTAAAACTAAGTGTCCAAAGAACACATACAATTTCGTACCGTAGTAGGCTAGCTATCTAATCAGCAGTAATATGACATTTCACTACTAAATTTGTTATGCATAGCTCCAGGTATTTAGATCTAGAGTTTATATCTAGATCTAGATCTAGATTATTATATAATTATAGATCTACTACTAGGCCTACACACTAAACTGAAAGTATTAAAGCGATTTTTAAAAATGCTGTCGTAGATAGATAAACCGTGCACTGGATTATGGAGAGAAAAAAAAAATAAGGTACCTCGTTGATACATATTCTACCATTTTTTTCATAAACAAACAAGAAAACACCTGACAATAAGCACCATTTTTACGTTAACATAAATAAAACAACCTACTCACCAAACAGTTGAAGACAAAATAGCCGCGTCTAGCACGTAAACAAATGCTCGAACGGTGCAGAGTCAAACAGTTAGCCTCAATAATAAACAGTAGGTTTTACTCCCGGTTACACCGCCGCATAGTAGGCCGAAGTACGGAATTAATCTGGTGGCTAGTGTTCAGACGCTTCACCGCGCTCTTCCGGGAAGTGGTGAGGTTCGGAGAAGCTGGATGCAGCCGATCAGACTGACCTCACCGGCTCACCTGCGCAGACGTCGTGTCTCGTACTCACAGTCTGTCAATGGTACATTGAGAAGAGCCTTACAAAAATATAATTTCTGGTATTCCTGATTGGAATATTTACCTGTTATAACTCACAATAAACAGTAAATATATAACAATGTTTATTTTCAAAATTTCAAGGTGCTCATAGATTGTATTGAAATTGTTTATTAATTTAAAACAAATAGGCCTATTAACAGTTATTCCGTCGGTTTTTTTAATATTTGTTTATTTTGCTGTAATGTAATATTGTAGTTTGAAACGTAAACAGTGTTTCTTCCAGACTTTTTTCTTTTCTTCGGGGGGGGGGGGGGGGGGGGCGGACACTGTTAAAAGTATATATTTTCTATATAAATTTCATTTCGTTCGGGAAAGAAACTCTGAACGTAAACATTAGGTGTTGATCAGAAAAGAAAAAAAAAAATCATTCAATCCACGTCATTTGATCAAGATCTTATCTACTTCATCTTCTAGACTCTAGACCAGCAGCTAGTAGCTACAAGGCAAAGAAAAAAAAATGCTGCTGATTTGTCTAAAAATAGACTTCTACGTAAGTCAGCGATTCTTCGAGCTCACGCGAATCGAGGTAGCTCCCAGCTTCTGGGAAACTTCATGACGTAATGCGTGATTGATTTTTTTTCTCGCGGCGACATGGTTATCTATAACAACCGGGCCATAATTTTTAATTATCAAGTTGACCTTTAGATAGTAGCAGCTTCTTACTGACCTACTTTTTTTTTGATGAAACAATGAAGCGCGCTACGCGCAAGGCATCATACTATTCAGAACTCGCGTGTATTATATAAGACAGTAGTTCTTAACCTTTTTGGACGTATCTTACCCCACCAGTTGTATATGCGGATTCTCCGAAACCTTCTTAATAGTTCTATCGTCCGCACTGAAAAAAATTTGATCGCGAATCATAATGTGAGTCGGGGGTTTGTCTTGACCTCCGACGAACCCCTGAGACTGACACACTGAACCCTCGGGGTTCGATCGAGCCATGGTTAAGAACCCCCGCACTAAGTAAAGGAGAATGGATTATCAATTCTTTCTATTGTGTTGTGGGGATTGGTGGTAAGGGGCAGGGTTGTACAATCGTGTTTTAATTGAATGTTGTGTGTTTTAATTGAATGTTGTGTGTGCGGAATTTCTGTAATTTAAAACGGTTTAGTGGATAGACTTGCGGATGAATGGTAGTGCATGAATACCGTCTCGCTCCTGGTAGCGACCTCCAGGTATAATCTGATCTGAAAAAACATGTCAACTGAATTTTAATTTTACACAAAATGGAACCCAAATGAGGGTGCCTAATTTGCTTTCAGACATCTCTTCGGGAAGGGAGGCGGGGAAACTAAGCCACCACCCCCCACCCTCCTTGTACAAAATTTAAAAAAAAAACCTATATTTTATATAGAACATCTATATATATAATTCTCTTCTGGGAGCCATTAGAAAACAAGCTGCAAGCGCGCGCCTTGCAGTCCCCTCTTTTCCTCTCTATCGCTACCACCCCCCCCCCCCACCCCCCTCACGTGGTCAGGTGAGTTGTAGTTCACCCTAAATGTTTAGTTTGGTGACGGCTATTAGGGGCAGATAATTCAGTTTGAAACTATTTTAAACTTAGAGGAGGTAACTAAGAGGAGGCTGCTTTCACGGGGGGGGGGGGGGGGGGGGGGGGAATGGGGGTTTAGTGTTTTAAAGCAAATATTTTCAGTGGCAGCATTGGTATTGTCGAATTCACAAATTGTGAATTACTGAAAGTAGAAAAAACAACTAAATAGGCCTAGCGGCGTATGATACACCGCGGGTCGGCTCGTTATATATATAATTCTCTTCTGGGAGACGTTAGAAAACAAGCTGCAAGCGCGCCTTGCAGTCCCCTCTCTTCCTCTCTATCACTACCACCCCCACCCCCCACATGGTCTGGTGAGCGGTGTTCACTCTAAATGTTTTCAATCATAGAGCTGGGTTTAGTGACGGCTATTAGGGGCAGATAATTTAGTTTGAAACGATTTTAAACTTAGAGGAGGTAACTAAGAGGAGGCTGCTTTCACGTTTCACGGGGGGGGGGGGGGTATAGGATAGGGGTTGAGGGAAAGGGGGGGGGTAGTGTTTTAAAGCAAATATTTTCAGTGGCAGCATTGGTACTGTCGAATTTACAAATTATGAATTACTGAAAAGTAGAAAATAAAACCACTAAATAGCGGCGTACGATACGCCGCGGGTCGGCTCGTATTCTTTAACCAGCGTCTGCGCTTTGGTGGTTTTAACCTATTGTTACGTCCTTTACAAATACTTACATGTAGTGTCCCCTGATTGTGTGTGTATTGTGTGCTCGAACGAAAGGTTACCCCTTTTTGTATAGGCTAGAGTTTTAGCACTTGTCACACTTCAATTGTTGACATTATTTACACTAATACACCTGACACTTCAATTGTTGACATTATTTACGCTAGTTTTAACACACCGGACACTCCAATAGTTTGTGTGTGTGAGTGTGTCTGATGGCGGAGGGGGGGGGGGTCTAAAGAAAATGATCTGTAGTAATGTTTTAGCGTAGGGCTAAGAGATGGTACACCTAGTTTGTACAACGTAGTGACAAGCTAGTGGTTTTATTTTTGTAGTGGCGCACCAAATAGTATCTAGTTCGGTGTGCGACGGTGTTTTAATTACGGGGGGGGGGGGGGGGGGGTATATAGTATTACATCACGTGACAGCGATGATCTAGGGATGTGGATACAATAGTTTGTGACCTTGACAGGTTGTGCATACACAATTTTGTGGTTTTCACGATCACATTTGATTAATGTTTATCATTGTTTATTAACCAATAGAAACACGTAGTTCTATACGGGTTTTTAAATTATTTTTTTTTTAGAATAAAAGGGAGGTATGGATGTTCCACATTTCTAGAACAAAAGAGGGAGGGGGGGGGGGTCCTACATCACATTGACCCAATTTGCAGGAGAGGCAATGTTGTGCAACAATTTGGTGTCGTTTTACACCTCCCCCTAATGTCTGCAAGCACCTTCACCCCCTTGTCAGCAGCCATCCTTACCCCTGTCATAAGACCCCCCCCCCCCCCGACCTCTGCGGTTGTTTCTGTCATGGCGGATATTTTGTTTAGATTTAACAGCTTGGTTCGCTTTGAAGCCAGCACATCTGAAACTTCCTATCTATATCCACCTGTGCAAATATATTTTATATTCAAATCGGGACTATGACTTTTTCTTCTTGTTTCAGCTCTTTGCCTCCCTCCCCCCTCCCCACCACAACACTACCTACAGCTGTAATTCTAATTCTGAATCTATTCCTGACACTATTTCTGACTCTAATTCTGACTCTTCTAATTCTGATTCTAATTCTGATTCTAATTCTGACTCCATCCCTGAATCTAATTCTTACTCTATTCCTGACTTGACTACTTCTGACACTGTCCCTAATTCTGACTCTATTCCTGACCAATTTTGACTCTTATCCTTGACTACTTCTAACTTCCCCCCCCCCCCCCCCCGCCAAACCTTGGAGCATGACCACCACTAGAATTTTCTGGGAGGGGGCGGACACTGGAAAAAGTATATAATTATATTTCGTTGAGTGGGACGGTAGACATGTTTTGGGGTGTGTGTGTGTGGGGGGGGGGGGTTAGTTTAGAGAAAATAGACAGCACTATCAACCTAGCGCCCATTGTATCCTTCCTCAACGGGCCATTTATCTCGTCTGTACATATTAGTCGTGAAAACAAACTCATTAGACTCATTTAGTGATTACTGCTACCAAATTGTCTACCCTTTACTTTTGGTATCGAAAAATAATAAGCTTCGCATTACAGTGTGTTTTCCAAAGCAAAATGTCCTATAACCGACACTGGCATATCTAGCACTACAACATATTTTCAAATGGTGCAGGTTATTGTTATGGTTTTTTTGGCCGAAGAGATTATTGATCGAAACATCATAATTTAGCCCAGCAGGGCTGAGTAGTATCAAAATAAATAGTGGTATCCGTATTTCTTTAAATGAATGGGCGAGCAGTTAATTGTGATGTCAGTATCGTTCTTGTGAGCAATGCTTTGTGTGGTGATGGAAATGTCAGTATCGTTCTTGTGAGCAATGCTTTGTGGGGTGATGGAAATGTCAGTATCGTTCTTGTGAGCAATGCTTTGTGTGGTGATGGAAATGAATATGTTTTAAAAAAGGGGATCTCCTTCCTTTTTTAAAGCACTTGAAACTTCCGGGGGTACCCTTAAAAGTTCCGGGAATGGGGAAACTGGTTAAAGAACATATTTTCTTTGTTCTATTTCGTCTGGGTCGTGGTCATGCTCCAAGGTTGGGGGGGGGGGGGGGGAGTTAGAAGTAGTCAGGGATAAGAGTCAAAATTGGTCAGGAATAGAGTCAGAATTAGGGACAGTGTCAGAAGTAGTCAAGTCAGGGATAGAGTCAGAATTAGAATCAGAATTAGAAGAGTCAGAATTAGAGTCAGAAATAGTGTCAGGAATAGATTCAGAATTAGAATTACAGCTGGAGGTAGTGTTGTGGTGGGGAGGGGGGCAAAGAGCGTAACAGGAAGAAAAATTCATAGTCCCGATTTGAATATAAAATATATTTGCACAAGTTGTATCTTTCCTCAACGGGCCATTTTTCTCGTTTGTATAAATATTTATATTTAGAGACGAGTTCTTGAGGAACATATAATAGAACTACTATACTAATGTAAAGTGTTTTTTTAAAAATAAGGGAATACCATCAACAATTATAATTTATTATGTGGGGTATAAAAACGCCACAAATAATGATGGGTGTTGATTTAAGAACGATCGGCTTTAAAAGAATAAATCTAGCACTAACATAGCACTTACTTTTATATATTTACTATAACCAAATAAAAAAAAGAGAGAAACAAGTAAAAAAACAAAACTATAATAACAAGCATTAGTGCACTAAACTAGGTTAGTGTATGTGTACACCATTAGTGTACAATTGAAGCAAGCCTTAGACCTCACCATTAGTGTACAATTGATTCAAGCGGTAGACCTGAACAGTTGACGGTACATCCCAGAACACCAGCGGCATGCCATGAGTGTCATCCTATTGGAGGGGCTGAAGTGGCGGCCTGAGTGGACACTACAGTAGAGTCGACTCTACCAACGTCCTGAGTGGACACTACAGTAGAGTCGACTCTACCAACGTCCTGAGTCGACACTACAGTAGAGTCGACTCTACCAACGTCCCGAGTGGACACTACAGTAGAGTCGACTCTACCAACGTCCTGAGTGGACACTACAGTAGAGTCGACTCTACCAACGTCCTGAATGGACACTACAGTAGAGTCGACTCTACCAACGTCCTGAGTGGACACTACAGTAGAGTCGACTCTACCAACGTCCTGAATGGACACTACAGTAGAGTCGACTCTACCAACGTCCCGAGTGGACACTACAGTAGAGTCGACTCTACCAACGTCCTGAATGGACACTACAGTAGAGTCGACTCTACCAACGTCCTGAGTGGACACTACAGTAGAGTCGACTCTACCAACGTCCTGAGTGGACACGACAGTAGAGTCGACTCTACCAACGTCCTGAGTAGACACGACAGTAGAGTCGACTCTACCAACGTCCTGAGTAGACACTACAGTAGAGTCGACTCTACCAACGTCCTGAGTGGACACTACAGTAGAGTCGACTCTACCAACGCCTGACAACTATCAGGAAATTTACACCACATTTAGGAACGATAACTGAAATATCAATATCGTGTTTGTGTATCTGTGTATTTACAGCAGTTGATCAATCGCACATGGTTTCTTTCAGACATTGCCTCGGGGGTGGGTGGGGGGGGGGGTAATCTGAAACTGGCAAACACATTCTGTTGACCTTGCTGCGAAAATATCAATATTTTGAAACTTACAAATACACGGCGTCAGTTTAAAGCGACATGTAGCATACGATAACTATTTCTCGGAGGCAACAGTCAGACAAAACGAGAGAAAGACTGTCGGTGTGAATATCAATAAGGTAATAACGTAAACGCTAGAGTTTCTGGTGTTTCAAATGTGATACGTGTGTTGACTTTCGTGTTTTTTTTTTTTTTACAAACTTTACTGATACGAAAGACTGCCCAGTATAACCAAGACACGTGGACCAATTATTTGCTCTGATGTATTTCTACAGGATTGTTTGTTTTATAATAAAGCTTCTTCTTCTGCGTTCTTAATTGAGTTTATGCTGGAGGATTTAAACAAGTCCAAGTTAGTGGATGAAATAAAGCATCTTAGTTTATCAAGAGCCCTTGTTTTATTTATTTTATTTTTTAAAACCATTGATCTGAAATAATATCCTTATCGATTGTTGACCAGCTTCTATAGAGTGATCAATTATAGCAGATCGATGTGAGCAAAGACTTAATTTTGAGCGACATGTTATCGACACGTGGCGTGATATAATCAAACAACCTTGATTTCTTAATGGATCAAAATAATCAAACAACCTTGCTTTCTGAATGGATCAAACGGACGTGAATTTGAAGAGAGAAAATACACTTTAATCTCGTTGTTATTGGGGTCAGATTAGCTGTTTTTGTTACAACATTTGGTGAAATGAGGCCACTTTGTTACAACATTTGGTGTACTGAGGCCATTTCAGAACAACATTTGGTGTACTGAGGCCATTTTAGAACAACATTTGGTGTACTGAGGCCATTTTGGTACATTTGGTGTACTGAGGCCATTTCAGAACAACATTTGGTGTACTGAGGCCATTTTAGAACAACATTAGGTGTACTGAGGCCATTTTAGAACAACATTTGATGTACTGAGGCCATTTTAGAACAACATTTGATGTACTGAGGCCATTTTGTTACAACATTTGGTGCATTCAGGCCATTTTGGTAAAACATTTGGTGCACCGAGGCCATTTTGGTAAAACATTTGGTGTACTGAGGCCATTTTGTTACAACATTTGGTGTACTGAGGCCATTTTGGTAAAACATTTGGTATTGTGAGGCCATTTTAGAACAACATTTGGTGTACTGAGGCCATTTTGTTACAACATTTGGTGTACTGAGGCCATTTTGGTAAAACATTTGGTGTACTGAGGCCATTTTGGTACAACATTTGGTGCACTGAGGCCATTTTGTTACATTTGGTGTACTGAGGCCATTTTAGAACAACATTTGGTGTACTGAGGCCATTTTGGTACATTTGGTGTACTGAGGCCATTTTAGAACAACATTTGGTGTACTGAGGCCATTTTGGTACAACATTTGGTGTACTGAGGCCATTTTGTTACAACATTTGGTGCACTGAGGCCATTTTGTTACAACATTTGGTGTACTGAGGCCATTTCAGAACAACATTTGGTGTACTGAGGCCATTTTAGAACAACATTTGGTGTACTGAGGCCATTTTGTTACATTTGGTGTACTGAGGCCATTTTAGAACAACATTTGGTGTACTGAGGCCATTTTGGTACATTTGGTGTACTGAGGCCATTTTAGAACAACATTTGGTGTACTGAGGCCATTTTGGTACAACATTTGGTGTACTGAGGCCATTTTGTTACAACATTTGGTGTACTGAGGCCATTTTGTTACAACATTTGGTGCACTGAGGCCATTTTGTTACAACATTTGGTGTACTGAGGCCATTTCAGAACAACATTTGGTGTACTGAGGCCATTTTAGAACAACATTAGGTGTACTGAGGCCATTTTGTTACAACATTTGGTGTACTGAGACCATTTTGTTACAACATTTGGTGTACTGAGCCCATTTTGTTACAACATTTGGTGTACTGAGGCCATTTTGTTACAACATTTGGTGTACTGAGGCCATTTTGTTACAACATTTGGTGTACTGAGGCCATTTTAGAACAATATTTGGTGTACTGAGGTCATTTTAGAACAATATTTGGTGTACTGAGGCCATTTTGTTACAACATTTGGTGTACTGAGGCCATTTTGGTAAAACATTTGGTGTACTGAGGCCATTTTGGTACAACATTTGGTGCACTGAGGCCATTTTGTTACATTTGGTGTACTGAGGCCATTTTAGAACAATATTTGGTGTACTGAGGCCATTTTGTTACAACATTTGGTGTACTGAGGCCATTTTGTTACAACATTTGGTGTACTGGGGCCATTTTGTTACAACATTTGGTGTACTGAGCCCATTTTGTTACAACATTTGGTGCATTCAGGCCATTTTGGTACAACATTTGGTGCACCGAGGCCATTTTAGAACAATATTTGGTGCACTGAGGCCATTTTAGAACAACATTAGGTGTACTGAGGCCATTTTGTTACAACATTTGGTGTACTGAGGCCATTTCAGAACAACATTTGGTGTACTGAGGCCATTTTGTTACAACGTTTGGTGTACTGAGGCCATTTTGGTAAAACATTTGGTGTACTGAGGCCATTTTAGAACAATATTAGGTGTACTGAGGCCATTTTAGAACAACATTTGGTGTACTGAGGCCATTTTGTTACAACATTTGGTGTACTGAGGCCATTTCAGAACAACATTTGGTGTACTGAGGCCATTTTAGAACAATATTAGGTGTACTGAGGCCATTTTAGAACAACATTAGGTGTACTGAGGCCATTTTAGAACAACATTTGGTGTACTGAGGCCATTTTGTTACAACATTTGGTGTACTGAGGCCATTTCAGAACAACATTTGATGTACTGAGGTCATTTTAGAACAACATTAGGTGTACTGAGGCCATTTCAGAACAACATTTGGTGTACTGAGGCCATTTTAGAACAACATTTGGTGTACTGGGCCCATTTTGTTACAACATTTGGTGTACTGAGGCCATTTTGTTACAACATTTGGTGTACTGAGGCCATTTTGTTACAACATTTGGTGTACTGAGGCCATTTTGTTACAACATTTGGTGCATTCAGGCCATTTTGGTACAACATTTGGTGCACCGAGGCCATTTTAGAACAATATTTGGTGCACTGAGGCCATTTTAGAACAACATTTGGTGTACTGAGGCCATTTTGGTAAAACATTTGGTGCACTGAGGCCATTTTAGAACAACATTTGATGTACTGAGGCCATTTTGTTACAACACTTGGTGCATTCAGGCCATTTTGGTACAACATTTGGTGCACCGAGGCCATTTTGGTAAAACATTTGGTGCACTGAGGCCATTTTGGTACAACATTTGGTGTACTGAGGCCATTTTGGTAAAACATTTGGTGTACTGAGGCCATTTTGGTAAAACATTTGGTGTACTGAGGCTACTTTGTTGCAACATTTGGTGTACTGAGGCCATTTTGTTACACATTTGGTGCACTGAGGCCATTTTGTTACAACATTTGGTGTACTGAGGCCATTTTGTTACAACATTTGATGTACTGAGGCCATTTTAGAACAACATTTGATGTACTGAGGCCATTTTAGAACAACATTTGGTGTACTGAGGCCATTTTGTTACAACATTTGGTGTACTGGGGCCATTTTGTTACATTTGGTGTACTGAGGCCATTTTGTTACATTTGGTGTACTGAGGCCATTTTGTTACAACATTTGGTGTACTGAGGCCATTTTGTTACAACATTTGGTGTACTGAGGCCATGTTGTTACAACATTTGGTGTACTGAGGCCATTTTGTTACAACATTTGGTGTACTGAGGCCATTTTGTACAACATTTGGTGTACTGAGGCCATTTTGTTACAACATTTGGTGTACTGGGGCCATTTTGTTACAACATTTGGTGTACTGAGCCCATTTTGTTACAACATTTGGTGTACTGAGGCCATTTTGTTACAACATTTGGTGTACTGAGGCCATTTTAGAACAACATTTGGTGTACTGAGGCCATTTTGGTACAACATTTGGTGTACTGAGGCCATTTTAGAACAATATTTGGTGCACTGAGGCCATTTTAGAACAACATTAGGTGTACTGAGGCCATTTCAGAACAACATTTGGTGTACTGAGGCCATTTTGTTACAACGTTTGGTGTACTGAGGCCATTTTGGTAAAACATTTGGTGTACTGAGGCCATTTTGTTACAACATTTGGTGTACTGAGGCCATTTCAGAACAACATTTGGTGTACTGAGGCCATTTTAGAACAATATTAGGTGTACTGAGGCCATTTTAGAACAACATTAGGTGTACTGAGGCCATTTTAGAACAACATTTGGTGTACTGAGGCCATTTTGTTACAACATTTGGTGTACTGAGGCCATTTCAGAACAACATTTGATGTACTGAGGTCATTTTAGAACAACATTAGGTGTACTGAGGCCATTTCAGAACAACATTTGGTGTACTGAGGCCATTTTAGAACAACATTAGGTGTACTGAGGCCATTTTGTTACAACATTTGGTGTACTGAGGCCATTTTGTTACAACATTTGGTGTACTGAGGCCATTTTGTTACAACATTTGGTGTACTGAGGCCATTTTGTTACAACATTTGGTGCATTCAGGCCATTTTGGTACAACATTTGGTGCACCGAGGCCATTTTAGAACAATATTTGGTGCACTGAGGCCATTTTAGAACAACATTTGGTGTACTGAGGCCATTTTGGTAAAACATTTGGTGCACTGAGGCCATTTTAGAACAACATTTGATGTACTGAGGCCATTTTGTTACAACATTTGGTGCATTCAGGCCATTTTGGTACAACATTTGGTGCACCGAGGCCATTTTGGTAAAACATTTGGTGCACTGAGGCCATTTTGGTACAACATTTGGTGTACTGAGGCCATTTTGGTAAAACATTTGGTGTACTGAGGCCATTTTGGTAAAACATTTGGTGTACTGAGGCCATTTTGTTACATTTGGTGTACTGAGGCCATTTTGTTACAACATTTGGTGTACTGGGGCCATTTTGTTACATTTGGTGTACTGAGGCCATTTTGTTACAACATTTGGTGTACTGAGGCCATTTTGTTACAACATTTGGTGCACTGAGGCCATTTTGTTACAACATTTGGTGTACTGAGGCCATTTTGTTACAACATTTGGTGTACTGAGGCCATTTTGTTACAACATTTGGTGTACTGAGGCCATTTTGTTACAACATTTGGTGTACTGAGGCCATTTTGTTACAACATTTGGTGTACTGAGGCCATTTTGTACAACATTTGGTGTACTGAGGCCATTTTGTTACAACATTTGGTATTGTGAGGCCATTTTAGAACAACATTTGGTGTACTGAGGCCATTTTGTTACATTTGGTGCACTGAGGCCATTTTGTTACAACATTTGATGTACTGAGGCCATTTTAGAACAACATTTGGTGTACTGAGGCCATTTTGTTACAACATTTGGTGTACTGGGGCCATTTTGTTACATTTGGTGTACTGAGGCCATTTTGTTACATTTGGTGTACTGAGGCCATTTTGTTACAACATTTGGTGTACTGAGGCCATTTTGTTACAACATTTGGTGCACTGAGGCCATTTTAGAACAACATTTGATGTACTGAGGCCATTTTAGAACAACATTTGGTGTACTGAGGCCATTTTAGAACAACATTTGATGTACTGAGGCCATCTTATACCTGCACTTGTTATTTGCTACTGTCAGTTAATGCAGTGGGGGTTTATCTACTACAGACTTCATAAATGGATGGTCAGTTAATGCAGTGGGGGTTGATCTTCTACATACGTCATAAATGGACGGTCAATTAATGCAGTGGGGGTTGATCTACTACAGATGTCATAAATGGACGATCCCGAAATGATGAAATATCGCTAGCCTATAGCTACACAAAGCTGTTACTGTGTTGACTTTGGTTTATTATTATTTATTTGATACATTTTTTCTCTCAGCCCATGTTAACTCATACAGCCCTGTGCAAACAGCATTGTGTACAGCCGGATAATTAAAAAAAAAAATATCACGTGACATATTCGTAATCCGAGCATTTTTTTGTTCCCTGTGATACAAGTAAAGTCGGCCCATGAACGAGTGTACCATAATTCTTTGCAGTAGCGTAGCGAGGGGGGGGGGGACATATGTCCCCGGGCGCCGACCTTAGGGGGCGCCAAAATGGGTTGGAAAAATAAATTGAAAGGTTGAGGGGGTGCAAATTGAAAGTTTGAGAGGGGGTGCAAATCGAAATCTTGAGTGGGGGGGGGGGGGGAATTGAAATCTTGAGCGGGGCGGGGGGGGGGGGGGTGCAAATCGAAATTTTGAGGGGGGTGCAAATCGAAAAGTTTGTCCCCGGGCACCGGGAAGGGTCGCTACACCTCTGGTTCTTTGTATAGAATTGATGTACTAGCCATATAAATGGCCAGTACCGTTACCCTGTATGTCAAGTCAGAATATAATATCAGGAAAAAAAAAAAGGACTCACAAAACTACAAGCAAAATATCAATCGATCAATCATTGATTAACATTAAGGGTCTTTGGGGCACCACGTTTTTAAAAAAAATAATTTTCTACCATCTGTCTCGGTCACCTGCTGCGGTGAGAAGTTCTGTAACGGGCAGACCAGAGCAATCTGTGATGTCATCCATCACGTGACGTGTATGCTTCCCTCCTTGTCCGTTGGGGCGCGGTGACCTGCCATATTGTTTTGGATAGACCGTTGGTTCTTGTGACATGCCCATACCATCTCCATTGTCTTGACAATGCTCAGTGGATCATCAAAGGGACCAATCGCTATGATCCTTTCATACAACATTTATGTTATATTTCATACATTTAAAGTTTTACTCTTTTGATTTCGAATTCTCCCATAATATCAAAGGCGTAGCGAGCCTTCCCGGCGCCCGGGAACAACCTTTCAATTTTCAATTAGCACCCCCCCCCCCCCGTTTTTTTATATTTATAATGCAAAACTGCAACTAAAATGAGATTTTAATTTGTTTTTTCCAACCCATTTTGGCGCCCCTAAGGTCGGCCCCGGGGACATATGTACCACCCCCGCCCTCCCTCGCTACGCCTCTGCATAATATTAGTTAATATTGAATCAAATATTTAGTTGGATGGATTCAGGTGATTGTTTCAAACATGATTTCAAAAGTTTTCAAAGAGTGTACACGGCCGAGGTGCGATTGATTAAGTTCGATACGGTACCGCTCCACTAAACAAATCAGGCATTGGTTAAACTTTGCCCCGACTTAACAAAAATCCCAAAGACTTCCTGTTCCAGTGATCTAGATCTGGATGTACTGAATCACCATATCGGTCTCTCCCGCCTAGCGACGCCCCACTCATTTCTCTACCTGATGTCGCGCGCATGAGCCACGCCCTATGCCACGGGTTGAATTTAATCGATTCAGTTCAGCTTGGAGGAAGTTTAGTGCAGCGTCGACCTTGACCCAAATAAAATCACCGGCAACAGTTTGGTGCATTGAAGATATTGTTCCAGGCTAGTTTAATACATTAACCTGACAGGTAATCGATCATAAATTAATTAATCCAAAACCCCATTAATACAACTTTGACGGAGGGTATACGTGGCTGTTTTTGTTGTTGGTATCGCTATCATAATTTAAACCTAATCCAGAGGCCTGCAGTCGTCACCTTTCTGACCCGCTCCCAACCCCTACCCTAATCGTCACCCTAGTGCTGATCCTCCACCCTCCCGTCCTGAACATATCCCGGATCTCTTCATTATGGTAACTTTAAAGGTGACCCAAACAGTAACAAAGATGACCCTAACAGTAATAAAGATGACCCTAACAGTAACAAAGATGACCCTAACAGTAACAAAGATGACCCTAACAGTAACAAAGATGACCCTAAGCCACAAGATAACCCTAACAGCCACAAGATGACCATAACAGCCAGAAGATGACCCTAGCAGCCACAAGATGACCCTAGCAGCCACAAGATGACCCTAACAGCCACAAGATGACCCTAGCAGCCACAAGATGACCCTAGCAGCCACAAGATGACCCTTACAGCCAGAAGATGACCCAACAGCCACAAGATGACCCTAACAGCCACAAGATGACCCTAACAGCCACAAGATGACCCCAACGACACAAAGCGCAGACCCTAGCAGCGACTTGTTGTACAAAAACTACCTGACTATTTCCAAAGATCCGACGGTTCTTTTATGTTAGAACTCGACTAACGAGACAGCTTGTAGGTGTGTGTAAATACGTGGATTATGTCGAGGTAAACAAATCAATAAGTGTAAATGGAAAAGGGAGGGGGGGGCATGGGTACGTCTTCAGGTGTTCGAGAGAAGGGTTCTAATACCTGTAGGCGCTAATGTAGACATGTCCGTCAAGGTTCATTGGTACCTAGACAGAATGTGTCAACATTTCATTACATTGATGTCCTCTTAATGTAACTCAACATGAATAATCGGGCTTGTACGCCTGTCTTCTACAATGTATACAAGTAAATAAAACTTGGGAGGGGAGGGAGGGGGGGGGGTTGGGTCGTATCTATACTAGATGACTTTTGGGCGGGGAGGTAGGGGGTTTTGGTCGTATCAGTACTTGATGAAATATGAAATATAATTCCTACCGTGGGTGTATTTGGTTGAGGATGGAGGGGGGGGGAGGGGGAGGAGAAGGTGTGGGATAAAGCCACATTTTCTCACGATGCCTTTCAGTCTTGAATTAAAATGCTGCTTGAGTAGACAGCAAAAGTTTCTTCAGGTTTAAATAACAAAAAAATGGTTTTCAATCCACCTGTTCAGTCGGGCGTGGAGATGAAAGGGGAGGGGAGGGTAAATTATGTATTAAATTATTTATTTTGCACGATGGCGAATTGATAAGCGACAGGAATCCCGGGTGGATTTTATCATGCCATTGGCTAGGCAGCCGGACAACAACAGCTCGCGATTTTTTTTGACACCGATGTTCCACTTCATAAAATCTGGATGTGTGGCACTTCAAGTAGGCAACAACCAAATAAAAAAATGTCTCGGATAAAAAGTTTTACAATTGGAAATATTTCGCCATTCAGTGTGATGTCACGCCTTTCAGTGACGCGTTTCGTTTGGTCACAGTAACGGGTGGGGTCGTCCGTACGTTCAAAAACCCAACCCGTATATCGCTGAGCCTTGTTACAAAAATTCAGACCCCCTCCCCCCGCCCTTGAAAGTCTAAAGGTGTGTGCCCCCTCCCCTCGGCGATAAATCTAACATAAATTAACATCTAATTGAACTAGTCTTAATACTTAAAAAATAATTTGAAAAGAAATATAGCCTGTGGCCTGTATGCTAGCTCATGGCTCCTGTCGTCATGCGTCGCCAGAAGTCAGCCCCCCCCCCATCTCGTCTTGGTGAATGACGTCATTCATGAACAACCCTTGACAGGACAAGACAACACTGACCCCGAAAGGTCACGTTCACCTAGCGTGGATCAGCTCAGTTTTGTTTTTACACCTTTACAACATCTTACAGGTAAGGGCAGCTTACAGAATATCTAACATAAAGGTAGGGATAGCTTACATACAGATAGGGACAGCATACTGAATGTATAACATACAGGTAAGGGCAGCTTACAGAATATCTAACATAAAGGTAGGGATAGCTTACATACAGATAGTGACAGCACACAGATTATATAACATACAGGTAAGGACAGCTAACAGAATATCTAACATACAGGGTTGCATATAAAGCTCGGAAGAACCTAAATCTGAATATGAAACATAAATATGGCATTAAATATATGTTGCATCAAACATAAACTGTTTATACTAAGTATCTGATTTAACATAAGTTATATCTTTAGCAAGCGGTGAGCTGATTTCTTTGTTGCTTAAAATGCTGGTTTACAATGCGGACACCTCCCCCCCACACTCACCCCACATACATTCAACGCAATCACACTTTTTTGAATACGTCTTTGGTGACAGATGTATATAAATACTTCAACTGTCGCACCATTTTGTAAGGAATATAGAACTAAACATTCTTTTAAAACCGAAATAAGCTTTTTATGGTGGTAAAGATTAAAGACGAAATAAGCTTTTTATGGCTGTAAATATTAGCCAGATTTGAATTATTGAAAAAAAATCTTTGAAGTCAACATCTTGAGTTACTTGAATGATAAAGGAATTAGGGTCAAGGTATTGAACGGACTAAAGTTAAGGCTGTTGACTTTTCGCATTGTGTGAATGGTAAACGTTGCTTCTTCTTCTTCGTTCTTAATTTTAGTGTTGGAAAGGGATCCCGTCCAACACAATTAAGTATACATATCAACTGGTGATGCGCCATTGAGGACATTGACTCCGATTTCAGCCTGCTTGTCTTTTTGGGTTTGCTTCCATAGCCTTTGTCCAACCAAGAACAAACTACAAGGCTGCATTTGTTAATTTTTCGAGTTTTCTCTCTTGATATATGTCATCTGTTGCTAGGGCCTTGTCGTGGCTTGGCAGCTTGTGTACCCCGACGACCCCCAGAGCTATACCAGCGGGAGTGTAAACTCCTGGTAGGTTCAACCAAGATGGAGACATTGTTGTGGAGGCAAGAAACTATTTTTGACCAAATCGATGGTAAAATCTCGATAAGTTTGAGAACTCCAGGTAAGTTGTGATCGAAGGACTCCAGGTAAGTTGTGATCGATTTTTTCCCAGGTAGATGCACGGGTACTCAGATCATTGACGTCATCGAAAGGGTGGACGTATCGATTACTAATTAATTCCTAGTCAGAAACTGGTTCACTAACACATTCACGATTGTATTAGGTTGGACTAATCTTTTCAAAACAACGTATTCACTGACACATTGACGATTACATTGGATTGGACTATTTGAAAAAAAAAAAAACATCAGTCAAAAACGACCTTCTTAACGACACCCTGACACAATGCAATGTTAATATCTTGACCGAAAATGCACTATAAACATCTAACACGTTGTCCATTCGTCACGTGCACAAAGGGGGGGGGAGAGAGGGGTTGCTTCAATAATGTAAAGCAAGTGGTGGGGGTGGGTTAAAAAAATATAAGGTAGCATAGGAGAATGGTTTGTGTATGTCATGTGACATAGTGTCTAACGTCTAGCTAGGCGGTGAAATGACGTCTTTGTGTAGACGTCCTCTGTGTAACGTCTAGCTGGGGTGGTGAAAATTACGTCTTTGTGTAGACGTTCTCTGTGTAACGTATGGAGATTATCATTAGTTGTAGCTAGATCTGACCCAATCACAAGCATTCATCATTAGCTTGGGGAGATCTGATACAATCACAAGCCTTCACGTGAGGGCTGTGATTGTAGTTGGGTATGTGGTCTTACGGCTTGTGCTCAATTCAAACGTCCGAAAACTATGTCATGATTCAGTAACTTCCGCTTGAGGGACTGCCTATGTGATTTCTGTATGTTGTCCCATTGAAATCGTTCATGGATGTTAACATCGCCGTTGAGGCAGTCTAGTCAGCGTGCCTGTGTATGATGTAACTGGATTGGTGACATGTCTTAGACTTGCGCACACATGGATCTCGGGCCGTGAAACTACAAAACTGTTATCTATATTTTCTTTATGTTGACACCTAGACTCTTGGGCCTTGAATCTACAAAACTTTGTTGTCTATATTTATCTTTACGTTGACTAAGATAAATCCAGGCCAGATTTATAGGAAATATATTTGACAAAATAGACTTAAAAATATATAAATACAGATCTACTAAAAAAATGCAAGCCTGTTCTTGAATAGATTCTTAAAAAAAAACAACCCCGGCATGGATGCTAATAGTTAATTCCCACATCACAACCAAATGCCGTTACTCTACCCCCTCTCCCCCACTCCTGCCTCCCGCCTTTCTCACTGCCAGTGTTTCTTCCAGACTTTTTTCTCCGGGAGGGCACCATTTGATATTTTCGGGGGGGGGGGGGGTCAACATTTTCGGGGGGTGGACACTAGTAAAAGTGTATGTTTACCATACAAATTCCATCTCCCCCCCCCCCCCCCCCGAAGTTATGCCTGGAAGAAACTCTGCTCACTACTCACGGACCCTGACGCCGTCACTTTCGACCCAGACCCTCCTCCCCCACCCCCAACCACGAGCAGCGCTAGAAATGTCGTCATCAAATATAAAATCTTCCAAATTTATCCCAATTCCAGCCCATACCAAACAAAACGCGTCGTAAACTTAAGACTAACTCTATCAACAAAAACGGCATCTGTCATCAATACAGGCTAAACAAATTTGATTGGGGGAGGGGGGGGGGGGTAATATTACTCTTTAATTTTGATCAGATAAGCTTATATATATTTTTTTCTAGCAGCTGTTAACACCCCCCCCCCCCCCCCAACTCCCGTAGATCTAACATAAATAGCTGCCAGTTTCAACGTATATTCAAATTACTGAATTTAAACGAAATTCTCAGAATAAACGGAGCGGCCCGGGGAGGGGCTTGAGTACCAGTAGGGACGCGCTTTCTGTTATAGGCTTCACGTCACCGATGACGTAATGATCGGGAAAATTCCAGGTAGCCTAAGTCAAGTGTTTTTTTTTCCCGTAACAATGGGGAGGGGAGATAGTCTTTATAGTCCTAAATGGGGCACGTGGTAAATATAGCTCCACCCCCTTGTATCGTTCAAGTTTTTATTCTATGCAGGCTTCCATGCTTTATTAAAACCTAAAACATTTAGGCTACTTCTTGTGTGTGGGTTTTTATTTTTTATTTATTTTTTATTTTATTTTTTAAATTTGTAAATAATTATCTACAGTTTTACTATTAGTTAGTTGAAGTCAAAGCACTTGAGATTTCAGCAGTAGATGTAGATCTATGACGGAAAACCACACAAATACACAAATATCATGATTAAACTTCTTTTGTTTTTCATTCAATAGCTGTTTTACACTTTGCTCTTTGTTTCTTGAATAAAACACGACATTTTCACACTGAATCAGGTGCTTTAGTCTAAACCCCCCCCCCCCCCCCAGTCTCGACGGTATGAGAGTTTGGATTGTTTATTTCCGATTATTTTTTAAGTGCTTCTAATTTTTAACGATAGGGTAGAGGGGAAGGAAGAGGAGGGTTAAATATGGTATATGTCTAAAAACAACTATTTAAATCACGCTCACAGCTAAAGTCTGTGTTCAAAAGGTCATCCATAAATTACGTCACGCTTCCCCCCCCCCCCTCCGTCACACATCGTCACAAAAAGCCATACCCTCCTCCGCTAAATGACGTCACACCTCAGCCTACACCCCCCCCCCCCCTCAAAATTGCATTAGAATTTTTCTTAAAACATTGATATTTTTCCAAAATCTTGTCAACATAGAGTATTTGAATCAATTCCTATTACAATTTATTAAAACAGTTTTCTAAAACGCGAAATAACGGCTAAAATTCATTTTTTATGATGTAAAAGTGTGACGTCACACTATCTGACCGCCCCCCCCCCCCCGTCCCCATCGTCACAAAATTACGGACCCCCCCTCCTCCCTACGAGTGTGAGGTCATTTATTAACGACCCACAAAGCTCATGTAAAAAAAAAAAAAAGAAATTAAAAACATAATTAAAACAATAAACTACATTTCATTAAGTCACCACCGCAACCGAAAGCTCTTATCGTCAATTTCCAATGTTTTAAAATTGGTTCTAATGTTTCATTCGATGTGGATACAAAAAAGATAAACACATGTCAAAAATTAAAAAAAAAAATAATTGTTGACATCAAAAGTCTGTATTGTACACAGCCAATATAAAAATAAAAAATAGGATTAACAACCCACTGTTGCAACCGAAAGCTGCACTAATAGAGTTTTGTTTTTTACGCTTGAGTTAAAAAAAAAAACAAAAAAAAAGCTATTTGGCTATGACCTAGCTCAAAATAGCGCTCTTATTTGCTGGAAATAAGGCTAGTGAACGACGTCACTATTTCTAGCAAATAGCTGGTCTTACTTCTGGGACGGGAGCTAACTCTATCCCCCAACTTCTCGGTACAGCGCGGCGAAGCGATCTGACGTCATGGTTATTTATAGTAACATTCGAACCACCAGGTAGTGTGGAAATAGGAAGGCATACAAGATTGTTTAGCGGCGACTGTCGAAAACTGGGGGTTGTACATTATGTAACTAGGTAGGGTTTCGACGACCTCCATTTTTTAAGCCCTTGACCTACTTTTGGTTTCGGTTTTGAATCGCGTGCAGTTAGCCTAGCTGATGTTTCATGCTCTATGTTAAGGGGAGATAACAAATAAAAAATTAAAAAAAAAAACTGGACGAGAGGCGAGTGGGCGTACGGTGGTGTAAATCTTTCCAGCGTAGTTCCACGGTAGTTAATGAGTAGCCTACGCAGAAATGTCTGGGTACAAGGTAAGGCATGTTTTATAGTGAATGGGTGGTTGGGGGGGGGGGGGGGGGGGGTTATATGGGTGTGGCTGTCAAACGTGATATACAGCAAGCGGCGACACCTGACGACATTCCAACTTGTGGATTTGGGAAATTTGCAACCGTCACGTTCGACCAGTAACGATTTGCATGAAACATCGGGACCAGAGGCGTAGCGAGGGGGGGGGGGGGGGCGGGGGTGGGGGGGGGGACATGTCCCCGGGCGCCGACCTTAGGAAGAGGTCGCCAAAATGGGTTGGAAAATCAAATTGAAAGTTTGAGGGGGGGGGGGGGGGTGGGGGGTGAAAACAAAAAGTTCGAGAGGGAGGTGCAAATCGAAAGTTCGAGGAGGATGCAAATCGAAAGTTTGTCCCCGGGCGCCGGGAAGGGTAGCTACGCCTCTGATCGGAACAATGGAGAAACATATGGACAGCGAGACAAAGACGTACATGAAACATCGGGACAATGGAGAAACATATGGACAGCGAGACAAAGACGTACATGAAACATCGGGACAATGGAGAAACATATGGACAGCGAGACAAAGACGTACATGAAACATCGGGACAATGGAGAAACATATGGACAGCGAGACAAAGACGTACATGAAACATCGGGACAATGGAGAAACATATGGACAGCGAGACAAAGACGTACATGAAACATCGGGACAATGGAGAAACATATGGACAGCGAGACAAAGACGTACATGAAACATCGGGACAATGGAGAAACATATGGACAGCGAGACAAAGACGTACATGAAACATCGGGACAATGGAGAAACATATGGACAGCGAGACAAAGACGTACATGAAACATCGGGACAATGGAGAAACATATGGACAGCGAGACAAAGACGTACATGAAACATCGGGACAATGGAGAAACATATGGACAGCGAGACAAAGACGTACATGAAACATCGGGACAATGGAGAAACATATGGACAGCGAGACAAAGACGTACATGAAACATCGGGACAATGGAGAAACATGTGGACAGCGAGACAAAGACGTACATTAAACATCGGGACAATGGAGAAACATGTGGACAGCGAGACAAAGACGTACATTAAACATCGGGACAATGGAGAAACATGTGGACAGCGAGACAAAGACGTACATGAAACATCGGGACAATGGAGAAACATGTGGACAGCGAGACAAAGACGTACATGAAACATCGGGACAATAAAGAAACATATGGACAGCGAGACAAAGACGTACATGAAACATCGGGACAATGGAGAAACATATGGACAGCGAGACAAAGACGTACATGAAACATCGGGACAATGGAGAAACATATGGACAGTGAGACAAAGACGTACATGAAACATCGGGACAATGGAGAAACATATGGACAGCGAGACAAAGACGTACATGAAACATCGGGAGAATGGAGAAACATATGGACAGCGAGACAAAGACGTACATGAAACATCGGGAGAATGGAGAAACATATGGACAGCGAGACAAAGACGTACATGAAACATCGGGACAATGGAGAAACATATGGACAGCGAGACAAAGACGTACATGAAACATCGGGACAATGGAGAAACATATGGACAGCGAGACAAAGACGTACATGAAACATCGGGACAATGGAGAAACATATGGACAGCGAGACAAAGACGTACATGAAACATCGGGACAATGGAGAAACATATGGACAGCGAGACAAAGACGTACATGAAACATCGGGACAATGGAGAAGCATATGGACAGCGAGACAAAGACGTACATGAAACATCGGGACAATGGAGAAACATATGGACAGCGAGACAAAGACGTACATGAAACATCGGGACAATGGAGAAACATATGGACAGCGAGACAAAGACGTACATGAAACATCGGGACAATGGAGAAACATATGGACAGCGAGACAAAGACGTACATGAAACATCGGGACAATGGAGAAACATATGGACAGCGAGACAAAGACGTACATGAAACATCGGGACAATGGAGAAACATATGGACAGCGAGACAAAGACGTACATGAAACATCGGGACAATGGAGAAACATATGGACAGCGAGACAAAGACGTACATGAAACATCGGGACAATGGAGAAACATGTGGACAGCGAGACAAAGACGTACATGAAACATCGGGACAATGGAGAAACATGTGGACAGCGAGACAAAGACGTACATGAAACATCGGGACAATGGAGAAACATATGGACAGCGAGACAAAGACGTACATGAAACATCGGGACAATGGAGAAACATGTGGACAGCGAGACAAAGACGTACATGAAACATCGGGACAATGGAGAAACATGTGGACAGCGAGACAAAGACGTACATGAAACATCGGGACAATGGAGAAACATATGGACAGCGAGACAAAGACGTACATGAAACATCGGGACAATGGAGAAACATGTGGACAGCGAGACAAAGACGTACATGAAACATCGGGACAATGGAGAAACATATGGACAGCGAGACAAAGACGTACATGAAACATCGGGACAATGGAGAAACATATGGACAGCGAGACAAAGACGTACATGAAACATCGAGACAATGTAGAAACATATGGACAGCGAGACAAAGACGTACATGAAACATCGGGACAATGGAGAAACATATGGACAGCGAGACAAAGACGTACATGAAACATCGGGACAATGGAGAAACATGTGGACAGCGAGACAAAGACGTACATGAAACATCGGGACAATGGAGAAACATGTGGACAGCGAGACAAAGACGTACATGAAACATCGGGACAATGGAGAAACATATGGACAGCGAGACAAAGACGTACATGAAACATCGGGACAATGGAGAAACATGTGGACAGCGAGACAAAGACGTACATGAAACATCGGGACAATGGAGAAACATATGGACTGTTGTTGCTTTAACCAGACATTGAAATCGCGCGAATTAGTTGTGTCGTTCTGTGAACATAATCGCAGACCAGCTGTCAATTGTCAGCAGCCTATTGTATCAAACAAGCCTCGCCTTAAGTAAACACGGAAACCTATTGCTCCCCCCCCCCTATATACCAAACTGTATATTTTAACTGGAAACGATTAGGCCTAGGTGTTGTCTTTTATACGCCCAATTGTTGTACACGAGGTAACATATGGTCACATATAGTTTAAAATGTTTTTACACAGAACACTTCATTAACTAATCTTCCGCTGAAAATTTAAATAGTTCGAAAACAGTTCCACCCAACCATTTGTCTTGAAATTTATGGACATACTTTTTAAAAATTGTCAATACACCGTCCCGGTTCTCAAACTATCAATTCATGGTCAAGGTTCTAAAATGGTCAATTCATCGTCAAGGTTTAAAATTGTCAATTTATCTTCAATGTTTAAAATTGTCAATTTATCGTCAATGTTTAAAATTGTCAATTCACCGTCAAGGTTTAAAATTGTCAATTCACCGTCAAGGTTTAAAATTGTCAATTCACCGTCAAGGTTTAAAATTGTCAATTCACCATCAAGGTTTAAAATTGTCAATTCATCGTCAATGTTTAAAATTGCCAATTCACCGTCAAGGTTTAAACTTGTCAATTCATCGTCAAGGTTTAAAATTGTCAATTCATCGTCAAGGTTTAAAATTGTCAATTCATCGTCAATGTTTAAAATTGTCAATTCACCGTCAAGGTTTAAAATTGTCAATTCACCGTCAAGGTTTAAAATTGTCAATTCACCGTCAAGGTTTAAAATTGTCAATTCACCATCAAGGTTTAAAATTGTCAATTCATCGTCAATGTTTAAAATTGTCAATTCACCGTCAAGGTTTAAAATTGTCAATTCACCATCAAGGTTTAAAATTGTCAATTCACCGTCAAGGTTTAAAATTGTCAATTCATAGTCAAGGTTTAAAATTGTCAATTCATCGTCAATGTTTAAAATTGTCAATTCATCGTCAAGGTTTAAAATTGTCAATTCACCGTCAAGGTTTAAAATTGTCAATTCACCATCAAGGTTTAAAATTGTCAATTCACCGTCAAGGTTTAAAATTGTCAATTCATCGTCAAGGTTTAAAATTGTCAATTCACCGTCAAGGTTTACAATTGTCAATTCACCGTCAAGGTTTAAAATTGTCAATTCGTCGTCAATGTTTAAAATTGTCAATTCACCGTCAAGGTTTTTAAATTGACACATGGGTCAGGTACCCATCAGAGCTGGGTGTGCTCAATGACGTCCTACAGACTCAAGTTTCTGATCCATCTACAGAGGCCCCACTACAGAAATAGTCTTAGTATAATCGCCGTGGTTGGTCCCCTGTATATTTTAATGTTACATCACCCCATGTTACAGTTTCATTTCCGTAGCTTCACCTTTAGTTTTTTGTTTATTTGGACAATGGCAGTAGTGTGTTAGAGCATAGCTAGAGGGCGGCGGGCGTCTAAGACGTTGTTTAAAACAGGAAGTTTATGATCGTTTTTATGTCGCCCAGAGTCTGAGTAGTGTGTCTCTCTATAGCCAATGATCGTTTTTATGTCGCCCAGAGTCTGAGTAGTGTGTCTCTCTATAGCCAATGATCGTTTTTATGTCGCCCAGAGTCTGAGTAGTGTGTCTCTCTATAGCCAATGATCGTTTTTATGTCGCCCAGAGTCTGAGTAGTGTGTCTCTCTATAGCCAATGATAGTTTTTATCTCGCCCAGAGTCTGAGTAGTGTGTCTCTCTATAACCAGGTTTTTAATTCAGCTCACACGTCAACACACGCACGCACGTTCACGTGTTTGTGGCTTAGAGGCGATGCTGGGGTTTGTGGTGTTGTGGATATGTGGACAGATCTCTAAGCATTTGTTTCAGGTTGTCCGTTGTCCCTAATCCACACAAAGATCAACTCCCCACCTGTATGTCACATTTTTGTTACATGTGTTATATGAAATGTTCACGCGCACGAAAGTCTTGTGTTGTCAAATCCCAGGGTTTGTGTCCACAGGGTGACCCTAGTCTACCCAACAATAACTATAACTTGTGTTAGGAAAATCAAAGTGTCTTATCGCTGACTACCTTGCCCCTTCACATGCTGCGGTCTGAGAAACACAACACTACTTCATCTGCTTAATGAACAATCTGTTTTGAAATGGTAGTAAATATTCTTTTGAAGATGGCCTTTGTCCATGGCCAACTAATTTCTGTGAAGATGTGCACAAGGCCTTTGTCCATGGCCCCAACCAACATGGTTTAGACACGCCAGCTGGTGTACGAGTATCACTGACTAGGAACCCCTGACGCTATGGATTACGTAACACACAAACGCACTTTGCAGTCCCAGCCCCACTCCAATCCCTCCCGCCGTAAAACAATCAGATAATTGAGGTCACTGTGTTGGATATAAATAGAACGAAATGTCAACACTATCGTCACGTGTTTAAAAAAATATATGGTGGTTGTTATCAGATAAACAATTGTATTTCCTGAGCAGCTGACAGTAAAGGTACACGGGCAATTTCTATACAAAACAAATGCTTTACCCAACCTAGTCAGTAGTCCACTAACCAACACTAAACGTAATCCTGTGTTTTTTACCCATTATAACGACATTGTAAGTTTTGATGATTCGTCTTAGTTGCGGTAGGGTCGTCATAGTACATTGCTTGCGGTTGCTATAGAAACCAATCAGTTTCTACCATGCATCTCTTCGCCCATAGAAGAAAATCTCCCGCCCCCCCCCCCCCCGAACGAGATGGGATCTATATAGAAAGTATATACTTTTACCAGTGTCGCCCCCCCCCCCCCCAAGATAAAAAAAGTCTAAAAGAAACACTGCACTAAATGCTCAAAACTACGTGTGAAAAGCGACCTTGGAAACGACAGACTAATTACGAAGTATGGATCTCTTGAAATGCTTTCAATCAATATAAAACCAATGTTGCAAATGCTACGGGATAATAAATGGATACATTATATCACCACGCCACTTTTGTTTTTATGTTCCAGCGAATTGATTACTTAGTGAAATTAACAAAAGTGGCGATTGACGCGTTTGTGTGGTGTCGGTTGCAGCTAGTTTGTCTAGTGCTTCCGTTTAGTGGCAGTTTAATTAAATGATTGGTGGTAGTTAGAATAAGTGATTGGTGGTAGTGTAGTTACATTTGAGTGATTGGTAGTAGTGTAGTTAGATGAAGTGATTGGTGGTAGTTTAGTTAGAATAAGTATAGAGGGGAACTACCATGATACCCAGTGTGAAGAGAATTGTTGCATTAAACTTAAGAAAAAATAGAAAATAAAACACATATTTAGTAATCTTTATTAAACATTTGGGGGGACGGGGCCGACGACAATAGTACAAGGGGCAGCAACTCGTACAAATGCTTTTAGTTTTAAGTTTACTTTAAAACACTAACAGCCTCTGCTTTATATTGGTCTACAAGTGTCTTCGACATGCAGATGGAATATTAGTAATTATGTGTCTTTCATACATCTCTTAAATAATTTACTGATCACAGGCAATTTTATTTTTAAATGCATTCTTTTTTTAAAATGAAGGTAAAAAGGCTACAATGAAAAATTGATTAGATTCAGCCAATTAAAATGAATAAGGGGAGTTAACAAAAAATATTTTAAAGTGCTTTTTTCTTATGTACATGGCAATGTGTATACTGATAAAAAATTCTTTTACTATTTGATTAACAGTA
Source organism: Physella acuta (assembly GCF_028476545.2). Taxonomy (NCBI): domain Eukaryota; kingdom Metazoa; phylum Mollusca; class Gastropoda; family Physidae; genus Physella; species Physella acuta. Next base: position 279,827 of record NW_026733141.1, read on the forward strand.
TCAATTAAATTTATAATGAGAGATAAGATAATAAAAAAATGTCCATCCCTTTGATAGTTGGAGATTTTACATCATCATACTCTGGATTATCTCCCTGTAGTTATTTTAAATGGGGTAAGAGATTAGCATTTAAATTGTTAGACTTCTCTTTCAACTTTAGCAGCTACAATGTGACAAAATATTATTTGGGTATTAAAATATGGCAGTCAATTAAAATGTGAACAAAATTGTTTTTTGAATATGATTTGGCAGTAAATATATGACAAAATAATTTGAGGTGAAATAATTAAAAAAGAGCTCACCATGCTTCCTAAAGACAGTGTCTTTAGGAAGCATGTAAACAAAGTGTGAGAAATGACATGTAAATAATGTTTACAAGTACAGTTACACTGACAAAAATCTTTACTCTGTAGATAATAAATTCAAAACAGAAACATTCAAATTTTAAAATAAATAAAGTAATTGATTAAAATAAAATCTTTTTAGTGCACATTCCTTTACCCAAACAACGGAATTAGTCAAATTGGAAACAACTTAGTGGATCTCCTGACAGATCTAAATGTAATGGAAAGCTCTGTAGTAATAACTTTACAATTCTTTGACATATCTACACCAGTTAAAACTTGTTTTTTACATTCATCAAACAACAAGATTAATTAACAAACAAATCGTAAAACAAGAAACATTTTAAAATTGTTGGTCAATCTGGAAATGGAAAATTTTGTTTTTTTTCTGCATAATTTTGATTTGTAGCGGTATTGCATGTATTGTATTTTAAATAATACTCCCATATCTTATTTTACATAAAGCTACTAATCTCAAAATATCTGTTTACATAAGATTAATCAAGTTCTAAATAGCTGTTAACATTTGATAAATCAAGTTCTCTCTAGCTGTTAATGTATGATCCATCAAGTTCTCTCTAACTAGATGAAACTTCAAGTTGTCTTGAACTAACTGTTAATTTATGGCCAATGTAGTTCAACCATCAATGTAAAAAAAAAAAAACCCACCTTATCCAACAGTAATGGCTAAAACAAGATTGTCTACTTTTTTTTGGGCCATACAATTAATTTTTCAACTTGTACCTACAATTTTCAACTTTCAGGGGAAGATTTATGTATAGCCCGTAAACATTCAGCTTTTAGCCCAGCGACAATCTAAATAAAAAACACAATCAATAAATTTATGGACACTTTTATCAACTTTTCCCCATTTGATTAATTCTCAAAATTTTACAGCAGTTTAAAAAAACAAACCTCAATTACAATGAGCAATAAAGTGTTGAAAAACAAATGTACAACAGAAATCAAGTAAATACATAAAGGTTAATAAATAGAATATTATTTCACAACATAAAGAAAGAGAAAAAGCCACTTCTTTAATTGTGATGATACATTATATTATGACTAATATGACACTTTTCCATATTTTTTTTTTATGGTTGATCAAGCAAAGAAAAGCAAAATTATCCTGATAAAAGTTTTAATTAAACGCATGCTTCCATGTGAATTAAAAAGTAACATTCTATTGCCTACTGCTAAAAAATTCCCTGCATCAAGTTATACGTGAAGAACTAGAAAACCATGATAAAATGACTACCAAGCCTGTACTGTTAAAAAACTTATTCAAATCTAACGTTAAAAAAAACTGCTTTTATTTCCATACTTCCACTGATCTAACATTTTCTATTTTCACGTATTTTAAGTTACATGGCCGATTTCTAACCAACACTAGATACCCAGATTTTTTATTATCATAGAAGCCACTTGTTGAAATATTCATCGGCAACTGCCACATCTTTGGCATAGCAATCACTGGTGACAGTGTGCTCAGAGCAGACACTCCAGCCTTCATCTTTCTCCTCCTCCAGTTTCTCCGGGATCTGGTTGGGCACCATCAGCCAGTCAGAGAGGTCAGAGGTCACACACTTCACGTCTGCCGGCTTCGGAGATTTCAGCTGGAGCCATTTGTTGGAATCATCTTTGTCTGCAGAAACTTCTGGTGGACAAGATGGGGTCTGGGTAGACTTGGTCAACCACATTGAGTTACTGGCATCGGGTATATGCTTGAAAAAATTTTCAACAGCCTCCTCAGCTTTTGTTACAGATTTTGATGAAGGTTTGTAGAGCCATTCTTGTAGCAATAATTCTGTTGGGTTAGGGGCCGGGGATGAGTCTAGTAGACTCTCAGCTGAGACTTTGGCAGGATTTGGCAGGTGAACAGGTTTCACCTCAACCTGACCTGGTCCAGTCTTAAGAGCACTAGAAGGCTGGGCCAGCCACTTGGCTGTATCCTCCTGAACTCCCACTTTCTTCTCTGTTAATTCACTTTTCTTCAAACCATTTGAATGGTTCTAAAGAAAATGATAAAATAAATCTTTTTTATAAAAAACACTTAGAAAAAAAAAACACTTGAAAATAATAAAACAACTGTATTAGTTCTAAAAAAACGTAAGCAAAAAAAACAACAAAAAAAAAAAAAAACAATCACCTGGTCCTTAAGCCAGAACTTTTGGTCTGTGGGGATGTGTGAGAAAAAATCTCTGGCAGCAGTTTGTTGTTTGCAGGGTCCTCTGGAGCGTAGCCATGTGGAGGTATCTTTACTGATGTGGGCAAACATGTCTCTGTGCTTCAGGTCCTCAAGGCTTGTCACTTGGTTACAGAAATGCTGGAGCCACACCTACAGACAACAGTTGAAACTTATATTCATCTGGTGACAGACTCTAATACAAACTAAAAAAAAATAATAAAAAAAAACAAATAAATTCACTAAGTTTTAATACATAAAATAGTAATAATTAAAACTACTGCACATCTTGATCTCACTATTAAAATTACTCTTTCATAAGTGTAACAACCGCCATGCCATGAGAAAAAGTAATCACTGATAAGTAGGATGTATGAGGGGGTGGGGGTTGTAATTTGGCAACACATCTAAAAGGAAATTAAAATAGAGAGTCTTATGGATAATGTCAAATTATAGTTAAAACTAGATCGATGTGGGCTGAAAATATAAGCTATCAAAAAGTCAAATATTATATTATGATATTAAATGTATATGACCAAATAATGCACTGAGAAAATAGTTTAAGTAAACAGTAAAAAGCTATTGAGCTAAATAGCTTGGTGAATGACAAGATTTCTGGTAATTATTTTTCTCAAAATTTCAGAATTCCATAACATTCTGAAAATTTAGGAGGCTGTGGACATAATGTGTTTACCTTGTTGTCAGTGGGTATATGTTTGAAGACATCGCTTGTGAATTTTGGGCTCATCAGGCTCTTTGGATGAATCCAGACTTTGAGATTGTCATCCACTGAACTTGTTACTTTGGCAGGAACCTTGCTGGTGTTTATCTCACCAAAAACTTAAAATCAAATAATGAAAAACTGATCAGGTTTCATTCAGACTCAAGATCAGATTTTGTCAATAGTAGTTTTAAAACTATAATGAAACCAAGGGACATAACCAATGATAAAATAAGATTACACTTCAACCAAACTCATTGTTAAAATACTGTTATTCTATCTTAACTGTTTCTTTTTAAAACTTTAATGTGAGGAAGGGCTGAACCTCGTTACCTTTTTGATTGCAAGAGTTGTCTATGATCTCAAAATCATGCTCCTCCTCTAAGTCTGTGTGTTGCTTGATGCTACTCAGCCAGTTGTTGAGGCTGCAGGAGCTACCAGGAGTTGAGTGGCAGGACAGGCCTACAGTAGGGGCATCTCCAGCTTTGTTGAGAGTGCTGGGCCTTGTGGCAGGCAAGGACTTCATGTTGCTCTCTGGTTCAGCTTTGGGCAGCTTCTTCTGAAGCCAATCCTCAACACGAGTTGACAGCTTGGGTATATTTACATTAATCTGCTGCATGTGAAGAAATTCATACTATTTTTAATTTACTATTACTTTTTGTACGAAAATACAACTACGCAAAATAGATAAAACTGGACATACGCCGTTTTATTAAATAGATAATATATGCCTTGTAAATAGTTTAATAAATTCTAGTGCTGGAGTGTAAGCATTGTAAAATTTGATTGCATCACAAGGCATTGATGGAAATATAAGGCGAGGTTTAAAATTTCTTCCCTGCAATTATAAATGGAATGAAAAAAAGTTGTGTAACTCACACAAGAGGCTGGTGCACACTGTGACCTTTTGATTTCCTCAACAGTTTTGTAAAAGACATGATGGTCTACATCTTCATACTCCTCTACATGACGGGGCAAACTTGCTGAAGGGTTTCCTGGGTCATCAAATGCTGTAATTAATGGCAGGCCATTGGCATCAACTCTACCATAGTTCATAATAGAATCTCTCAGCTCAACATGATCTGCTCTAAAGGAAATGTAGGGGGTTTCCTCTGGTGAAAGTTCCACTCTGTTTAATCTATAACAAAATAAAAAAATATAACAATTCACTGTATTATTTTAAATGACTTGTGAGTGAGTATGGGGAAAATAATGTTTGTAATTTATATATTTGTAGTTAATCATAATATAACAAAGTCTGTTAGTGTATTTTACAAAGTATTACTTTTGCGTTAATTAAAGAGAAAACAGCTGTTTTTTTTTAAAAAACTTATTTGAAAAGATGGTTACCCTGTTCACAGTTTCAGATATTGTTATCAACTGTTGGGGGTGATGGCAGTTATCATTAAATTAAAAGTAGAGTACAAAAAATAGGATCATTAAATAATTACTACTTTGCGAAATATCACTTACAACCCAACACTGTTGCTTCTTCATTCTAGTGTTGAAAGGGAACGGATTCCCTCCAACACAATTTACTATAATGCGTCAAATAGGCCTTAGACACAGATTTCAGTCTGCTTTTCTTTTTAGATTTGCTTCCATAGTCTTTGTCCAACCAAGAACAAGCTACAGCAGCTGCTTTCCCCAGCTATCAAGCCTAATCTGCCAAGGAAAAGTGTTGCAAAATCTTACTTTTTCAATGTATCTGCCAACTGTCTTTCTGATGCTGTATCTTCTTGTACCATTGACAGCCCAGTCTTCAGCACACCTAGGGCTTGATTCAGTCTTGCCTGTTGCTGCTGTAGGGTCTCCTCTTTGACACTCAGTACATTATCAACCTGACTCAGTAAACTCACTTCTCGAACACGCAGACATTCTAAATTTCTACTCACACTTGCATGAATTTTGGCTTTGATCTATAATAAAAACAAACAAGAAGCTCATAGATGATTCTGAGTATTTTCTAATATCAATGTATCATTATATATTATTAATTATTCTGACATGCAAAGATATTAAAGAATATAAGGTTTATTAAGACAGTAAATTAATTAATAAAGTTAATTCTTTAAATTAATAAAACATCTACAGTAAATATGTTTGAGCTAGCTACAAAATTTCAACAAAAGAAGAAAAAATCCAACCACTTACATCTGAGGCATTTCTGTTGAGATGTTTTTTAACAGAGTCCAGTCTTTTAATAGCACTCTCCAGCTGCAGAACCCTGTCTTTTGCCTCATTCATTGCCATAGTAACGCAAGTATTACAAGACTTGTTAGACACCAACAAGGACTTGCAGTTACTAGAAACAAGATCTAGTGAGACCTAACAATGAACAGAAAAAAAATTAGGCTTTCAAGGAAACAAAATTAAATTATTGTGTGTTCAGCACTATCAAAAGTATTAAAAATAACAAATGAGCCAAATTTAATATTTGATATATTTAATTTAATATATGATCAAGTTTTTTATAATCATACAGAATTATAGATCTAATAGAGTTAGAGATATATTTTAATATCACTGCACATTATTTTGAAACATGCAATGAATGGGTCTTTCAAGAGTCCAACCAATATTTTAATAACCACCTACTAAATTAAAATTCTAAATTATTAGGCCTACTACTAGATCTAGATCTAACTAAGTCAGTGGGAAGAAATAAATAAAATATTATAATTATTAGTAATATTATTAGGCCTATAGATAGACTATGTCACTTATATAGTAATATATAGGTCTAGCTAGAGTCTAGGCCTACTGACTACTGCCTATAGTCTATAGTCTATACGGTAATCTATCGTTTTGGGTACGTAAAATCGCCCGCGGCTATTAATGTACGAAAAAGTTACCTCATTGTCAAGGCTTTAGTAGAAGTATATTGTGATATATTTGTGTCAAATATTATAGATAAATGAATAATAAACCTAAATCAATGGCTAAATATATCAATATATGCCAGAAATTAACTTTAAACAGCAGTGTTTGCGAGCAAGATTTGCTATATAAACAGCAGCCATTTGTAAAATAGAGTGACTTCCGCCTGTCTCGCGCTATATCCGCTATAAAAAAAAACTTAAACAAGATGGCTGCTATAGTAAATGAGCATGGTTGCATCTGTTGGAAACATCGCTAGTCTTCATTTATTACTGAAAAGTTTTAATTCAATTGTTTAAAAACAGGTACATAAATGAAAGAAGGAAACATTTTTGTATTTTTCAAAACATAAATCCTCCTCAAAATGTGAAATAATTATTAAAATTTAAGGAGTCACCTGTTTTTCACATTACTAGTCGCGGGCGATTTTACGTACCCAAAACGATAGATTACCGTCTATACTTAACTAATACTCTATACTATTAATTAGTTATTTAGTATTATAATATTATAGGCCTATATTGTATTAAATAGTATTAAGTATTAACTAAGAAGCAAAAGTGTTTAGGGAGAAAAGACTGAAATTTATTCTATTCTGATGAGTGATGAGTTAAGAATTCTAAATTTCTAGAAAATCTAGAAGAATAGACTTGACTACTTGACTAAGTTGACTTGACTACTCTCTACTGACTACTGACTAGCCCTAGACTCTAGACATAAGAAAAACTTAAAAACCTATTCTTCTAATGATGAATTATTCGTATGGTGACTTACTTTAAAATAAACTGGCTTATATTTAGAGATGTATCTAGATCTAGATAATAAAATAGATATAAACTCTCAAGCTCTAAGGAAATGTGTGTACTTTTAATCCATCAGTCAGGAGAAGACTTCAGATCTCAATAAAGACTAAAGACCTTCAGAAAGGAAGTGACATACTCACGACCTATTTCTATGCGAACGATGACCCAGCCCTAGTTTTTCAAGGTCGCTCGGCTTTGTCACGTCACTACAACATGCACCTCACTGTGTGGATCTCTCACATGTATCCAATGTAGTGAATCTAGACCTAGATTCTCGATATTACTTAAAACAATGGTTAACGAGTTAATTTATTATAAACAAGATACATTAAGTTATTAAGTAATAAAAATAGTTGAAACTAGATCTAGATCTAGTTCAAATGATGATATCGAAAAAATTATAAAGTGGCCCTACTAAACTAACTGATCTAGATCTAGGATCTATGAACTTTGCTGTGTGAAAATGTGAGGGCTGTGGCTATTCCAGGTCTTAAAAATAAAAACCTATAAATTTATAAAAGGAAGAAAAACAAAACCGGAGAGAGACCGAATTAAGCAGTTTTGACGTTAGGCCTAATGCCGAGCTTATAAGCCCCCCCCTACCCCGCCTCCCTGAAGCACGCCCATCGCTCGCCCTACACATCCCCGAACCAAAATATAAAAGAAATATATATTCTTTGAAAAGAAAACATAGAGGCCTACTCTAAATTTCAAGTGAACGCCCCAGAGAAAAAAAAATTAAAAATGTCTGAAAGAAAAACTGCACATATGGAAAGAACAAATTTCGATAAAAAATCTTTTAGAAAAAAAGTTTAGTTAAAGGAACAAAATGGCGTCGATGTAGACGGTTGCTAGGTAAGCGAGACTTACAACCTCTGATTTACATTAATAATACAAAAGTCTTCTTAAGTCTTAAGTTAAATAAATAGGCCTAATAGTCGAAAATAATTTAATAGCACTATATTCTAAATAATATTTTATTTTCAGTAGGCCTAGATCTAGATGGTAACTAAACAAAATTTAAAGTAGAAAAACTTTTTCAAAAATTGAAAAATCATAGGCCTATGGGCACTATATGGCCTATTGTTTTGCCTATTCATAATTAATAATTATTATAATTAATAATGGACACAAGCGAGAAAAGTCTCAAAGGTATTTGAGAGGTGCATAAATTAATTTAAAATTCTTGCACGGCGTAGTTACAATTAATATGGTTATAAAATCCTGTCTGTCTGGTTTTTTTCGGACTTTACTAAAGATTGGACGTATTTGATGTTTTTAATATTTTCGGTAACTAAATAAAAATTTAAAAAAAAGCAAAAACAATTTGGTTTTCACGTGTAATGGCGACATAAACAATGGCATCCCGCTATTGGATAGGCCGACAAAAATTTTATTGTACACATTGTAAGCTAAAAATAGAAAACTAGGTCATGGGGTTTTTAATTTGCATTGTTATTTAAAAACTTGATCTGCAAAGTTTTGTAAACAAATAGTTATCGATCACTAAGTTACTGTACAGCCAATCAATATTTGTCTTACGAAAGTGAAACATCCGGTTATAACTTAGGCTTGATGAAAATAAATAGAAATGTAGCCTTAAACTCAACAAATTATTTTCTAGTTCTCTGGATTTGCAACTTTTATAGCATTTATTCTAAAAATATAAAATTTCTAAATTAATTTTAGGCTTAAGTTTTTTTTTTTAAATTTTTTTTTTACGGTCTAAATCTAAAAAGCACGTTTTTATTCCATGACAACAACACTATGGAAGGAATCTCGTCAACTCGCTTGTCTCCATTAATTCATGAGCAAAAATCAAAATAAATAAAATAATTTAGATCTAGATCTAGTTTCTTTTCTTTTGTTTAGGCTACAGATCATTTATCCTATAAATTGAAAACAAAAATGGATAAACATAGGCCCTCTAAGTATGAACTCTAAACTGGGTTTAGAAAAAGTTAAAGTTTTAAACAAAGTTTCACTTTTAAAAGACAAACAGTGATCGGCTCTGCACTTACTCTACAGTGACTATATACTACACTACTACAGTGACAATATTCTGAAAACCCTACTTCATAACAATATTAAAAAGTTATAGTAATTGTACTAATAATAATACTAATAATAGATCTACTAGTTTTGACTCAAAACTTTGCGGTTATGATTTTTAAATAAAATTCTTTTTTTTTTATAACCACTTGACCTAGTTCAGCAGTGTTTGTTGTCATTTTCAGTGATAAAATGAACATAAACAAATTGTTTTTGGCCTTTTTAAAATTTTTGTTTGGTTACCTAAAATATTAAAAACATCAATCCAATCTTTAGTGAAGTCCAACAAAAATCAAACAGATTTTTATAACCTTATTTATTTTAGTAACATCATACATGATTTAAAAATAATTAATGGGCCTTTCGAATAATTTTGAGGCTATTCTTGGTTGGGTCTATTGATTCAATTTTATTAGTGACACCTTCACCTTCAGGTTCTTCTCCCCCTTATTTAGAACAGTGCCTTTCATTATTGTTTTAAATAGGCCATCTCAGCTTTCAAGGCCTTGTGAACTTATTTCATTTTTAAACACAAGTAAACTTATGGAACTTATGACTATTTTACTGAAAAAATATTTTGTTGAACATGCCATGTATTGAAGCAGATTATGTTTGTTATCTTTAGCATCAGTGTGATTGCCATGGTTAACATAAGCCCTACTAGTAGTGTATTTGTTGTAAATTCATTTTTGTTTTAAAAACATTTAAATAAATAATTAATTTTTTTGTAGATTGACTTCAAGACAACTGTATTAACCATGGGTGTATACAGTAGTAGTTTTGTAATTGAACCAAGTTCTGAGCTTGCTGTTTGTGGCTTCTCTCATCCCAGTAAAGCCAATTGGGTTACAGCACATGCTATAGCCACAGAATGTAAGTTAAAAAGTTATACAGAAATTCATTCAAGAAATTAACAAAATTATTTTTGTTTAAAAAATATTTGAGATTATTGTAGAACAAATGTAAGACTTTTTTATGGTAATTTCTTTTTTTTTTTACCGACAGTAAGTATTGCAGAAGTTGAAAGGCTATGGCTGAGATTCCAGCAAATGGGTGCAAATAAAGATGGTTTCTTAACACAAGAAACTCTTGCCTCTTCCAAACTTAATTCAGATGTTTTTATAAAAAATGTAAGTTTAATTCAAATGACTGACAAAAATAAAATTAAAACTTTCAAATAGCTGAGAAGCTATTATGATAGGCTTACTTTTGGTCAACTAAGTAGCCTTAGAATTATTGATTCATACCTTAATAATACATACAGTATTTTAATAGAAGCTTAGTTAGCTACCTCTAAGGGAAGGCATGGTCGGGCAGGAGAGCATGTGATTGTTTACTCCAAAAGTCCCAAGTTTGAACACCGAGATAGTGTAGAGAATTCCAAAATCAAACAACTGCTGCCTTGTATTTTGTTCTTGGATGGGAAGAAAATGCTGAAAAAAAAAACAGGCTGAAAACAGAGTCAACTGGCCGTATGGTCATTCCATTTTGACACGTAAACACTTCATTGTGTTGGAGGAAATTCCGTCCAACATAAACATAAAGAATGGAGAAGAAGAAAATGCCTTGAACTTTATAACCTGTCAGTAATATAATCAGATATCTAATTATTTAAAAAAAAAACAGTTTTGTTGCAAAAATAAGACTTTAAAATAAAAATGTAAGTTTTGTTTTAGTTAAAGTTCTTTTAAAAAGCATAAAGCTATTAACATGTGACATTCCTAATACTATCTGTTAGTTATAGTAATTGTTTTAAAATACTACATCAGGAATTTTCATTGATGCTCAAAGTTAAAGCTATTGAGCACAAATTTACTTTTAGTAGCTTAATAAAGCCCAAACAACAATGTCAGTAACTTGCCTTGTTACAGCAAAACATTTTTTTTGATAGATTTTAAAATACTTCAAAAGCTCAGATGGAAAAATTTCCTTTGAATCCTTCCTGAGAGCACTAAAATGGTCTGAGAGCCAGGAACTTGAAGTTAAAGCCAAAGGTAAATCAATATATTGTAACAAAGCTATGTCAAGACTCAATCAAGCTGGTATTTAAATTATTACCAGTATTTTTAAAAATGAAAATATTAATTCTAGGAAAATTTAATCATCAGTCGTTTATGTTAAGTGATTAGACAATGACAGTAATTTATTATTAAAGTATGTTATAATGTATTACAGCATTTTAGATTTTAAACATAGAAATTTTTTTAAGGTAGGCTTACATAAAAATATTTGCAATAGTTAAATCAGACCCCAAGAAACTTCAGATGCGTTTTTCTCAAAACTACATTTTGAGAGATAGAACAAGATAATACTGGGGGGACGATATATGTATACAGTTTTGTTAGATATATATCTGTTTACATTTTTTTTCCAGCAATTTTTCAGATGTTGAACAGTGGCAATCCTATTCCCAGAGATATCTTCCAGAAAATTCTGAGCAAGGTCTATTCTACAGAAAGTGAAGTGAGATAGCACTCAGACTCTAAGATTGTGAAATAGTGTTATATGAAAACATTCATCTTCTAAGAAATAAAAAAATATATTGATACTTAAGAAAGTTTTTATAAATCAACTTATTTTAATTTTTTTTTAATCTTTAAAATGCAGCTCTATTAGTATATCTTAAAAATATAAAAGGAGAAATATCTTTTTTAATCTTTATATTTTTCAGTATGAAATATACAGAATAACAGATATTTTATATAACTCTTTGGACAGCTCAAAGAAAGGTTTGTAGTTTGCTTTGATTTAATTGAAATGACATATGTGTAAAACTTTCTTGAGATGATGAGGTATATGAAATAACCACCTATATTTTATTTTCAGGTCTCATAGATGAAAAGGACTTTGTGAAGGCTGTATTAGGTCTACCTCGACCAAAGGCGCAAAACATTCTCAGTTTCCATATTTTGTCAGATCATATGAGAGATAATGTGCACAAGAATTTGCCAGAGGTAGATGCAAAAATTAAGCAAACAATTTCTAAAATATTCACTTCTTAATTATGCAATATTTTGTGTATGTTTCATAATAAAATCATCATTTCAATAACTATGTATTTAAGATGAATGTTTAAAAATACAATGAAATCAACCTATTCATTATGTGGTTTGACTATGATGTGTTTAATAATATTGTACCATATTTTTAACAGAAAGAAATGAAGTTTTGTTAGTTAATTATATTTTCTCTGAACTTAAGTTTATCATTAGTTAGACCTAACCACAAGTTTGTACAAAATCTGTTGACTCATTGACAGTTCAGTAGCCAGGCAGCTTTCTACACCCCCAGCCCCCAAGTGTCGCAGATACCATCAGACAACATCCTGAGGGAGGTGGCTGAGAAGATTCACAGGTCAAATTGATTTTTTCATACTTTTAGTTATAAATCAGTGTTTAAACTTTGAGTGGTGTTTTGTAATAACTCTACTACTTATATATTTGAACATTTAAAATTTAAATGCATTCCAAAAAATAAATGCATTTTCTTGAGTAGGCCTACTTACATTTACTTTCAGTTAATGATCTTTTGTTTTTAGAAATCTCATTAGTAGGACAACTTATTAAATATACATTTGGTTGTGAATAGATAAGCCACTTAACAGGAATTGATAGTATTTTAGTAAACATTAACTCATTCACCACAAAATATTTTGCACTCATTTTCTATTATATATGATGAGTTGATAAAATGATATTTACGCCTACATATAATTTATTATTTGAATGTTGTATTTAACAGGAAAGATTGGGAACTTGTAGCCAACAGACTGAGTTTTTTCTCAGAGGACATTGAACACATCAAGATAAATAACCCAAACAGCTCATTTAATCAGGTTGGTTCATATTTTAAAATTCAACACTGCATAATCTTTTAAGTTGTTATTGATTATTTCTAGAACTAGTAAATTACTAGCAACATTGAATAATCCGAGGTTACAGAAATTTGATTGTGTATTATACATGACATTTCTTTTCAGTATTAAATTTTGTATGCTGATAAAGGTTTGTTTAAAGTGTAATCTGTGCTCAACAGAAATGGAACAATTGTTATTGTATTCAATTTTTATATGATGATAGTTATAAAAAAGTCAGGGACCACATAAAAACACATATAACAATTGTTGTTTGGGTTGTACACAATGTCTTTAGGCAGGGGTTTAACTTGTATCTAACATTGTGGGGGGGGGGGGGGGATAAGAGGAGGAGTTGTATGCACTCTATCCTAATGTGGTGTTCACTGTATACAAACAATGGGTGTTCTGTGTATCCTAACATTGGCTTTTTCTTTGAATAAGTATTTCTCTATATAAACCATATCTAACTGGCTAATCTTGACTGTCTCTCTTGTCCCAGGCTTACAGGATGTTGCTAGACTGGAAACACAGGGAAGGTGAGAATGCTAAGGGTAGCGTGTTGGAAAAGATTCTGCGCAATGCTGGAATGATAGAAGCATCTCTCCTGTTAGCACCATGAATTTTTAATGTGATCAATTTGAAATTAGTGTTTGCATTTCTAGCTATGTATATATACTAAATCATTAATATTATATAAAAAATAAAAAATATATTTGTAAGAAAAGTATCTTCATAATCATATCTTGTTTAAATATTATATTGTATTTATATGGCTAAAGTTGCCCTGAGAAACATTGGAAGGCATGCCCAAAGAAGTCAAATCTTTTTTGTTTTTTTTATGTTGGTGCAGGCCCTGTTGATGCTGATCATGCCAATTCTAGAATGGCAATCTCTGCCCAATCACAGATCATTGTGGTTGGTACCATTTGGGCAGGCTTTATTCTTCTTCACATCTCAGAGGCAACCCCCAGCTGTTTTACCTTCAGCCATGAGTGTGTCTGTCTGCTTGGCCTGTGTCCACACTATTCTGTCTTGGGCCAGTTGCTTCCACATGTGTTCAGATATGTCTGTTGACCACAGGACCAGTTTGCAGACACCTCTGTAATTCAGGGGAGGGCGTCCTTTGATAAAATCTCACAGAGAGGATGTCTTTTGGTACTAGGCCGGCAGGCGTGTGGCAGACAAGACCCAGCCAACAGTCTTTGTGTTGGCATTCCCTGCACGCTTATGGATTGGGTTTGTTTAGTACATGTTGGTGTGAGCAGGGCTTGCGCTCAGAGGCGTGGCGAGGGGGGCGGGGGTGCGGACCGCACCGGGTGACACCATATAGGGGGTTGACACCAAGGCAAAAAATAGCAAAATATATAGAGAAAAATGATAATTCCACTTAATTAAGTGATTAATTAGAGTGTTAAATAGTCTTTTAAGAGGTGCAAATCGAAAGTTTGATGAGGAGGGGTGCAAATCGGAAGTTTGAGGGGGAGGGTGCAAATCGAAAATTCAAAGTTTGGCCTCTGGGGGGTGACACCATTAAGTGCCGCACCGGGTGACACCCGACCTTGCTACGCCACTGCTTGCGCTACCTATTAAGTAAACTAGGCGGTCGCCTAGGGCGCATCCCTAGGTTCTTGAAGTGTTAAAATGTCGTATTTTTTATTTGGCTGTTGTCGTGTAGTTGAAGGTCTAGTGGAATCTGATTGGTAGTAGAGAAATGAGAATATAGTAGATGAAGTATTGTTCTGGGGTCCGGAAGTATCGAGCCTTGCAGTATTAAGGTATCGATGTGTGTTAAATGTTAATGTGTAATAATAGGTACAGTGAAATCGTTGTAGATTTGGGGTATCGTTTGTAGAGCTTGGTAAAGTTAAGTTAAGCGAGTTGGTGTCATAGTTCTGGAGCATCGAGTCTAGCTATGTGTTGTGAATGTAGTAGAGTATATCCAGTAGTCGAGTTTATCGTAAGTTAGATGATTTCAATTCAGGATGGAAAACACTACAAAGAAAGCTAGGCGTTCTCTAGCTGAAAAAATCTTTAGTTTTTTAGGAATCTATATTACCACTCTTAACTCATTCTATACCAGGGGGTTTTCCACCTCCTGACCTCATTATTTCGTGACCCATTTTTAAAAAAATACACAGCCCTCACCTGCTTAAACAATTATAGCTCCTATGTTTTTCTAACCAGATTTATGTATTAAACATCAAAATGAACACAAATGAATTTTCTATAGTACTAAATGAAGATAATTGAGGGTTATATTAAAGAAAGTAGGTTTTTTACATGTTAAAATGACTTGTTAGTGTAACAACACATAAAAAATAAAAAATATTTCCAACTTACATAATCACAGGTCACCAACCACTTACCTAAACTTTGTGAAACTTACACATTTTGTTGGTTATCCATATATACACAACATACCCAAATGTCAAAGAAAACACTTGTAAAATAAAAAAGTTATGCACAAAAAACTAATAAAATTAAAAAGCTGAAAACAGGACATTTTCTTTTTACAACTAGCATACTAAGATTTATAGTTACTCTTAGTATGCCAAATTCTAAAACAGGGCTCCTTACAAAAAAAATGGTTGACCAGGACAATCTGCACATACATTTCTGGTTCTTTTGCAAGCACCTGGTTTACTACAGACCTGACAAATACGGTCTTTATTGGCCGACTTAAGAATATGTATTTTAGCGGCTAGCCGAATGATTGGATTACTATTATATAATATAGGCTGGAATTTATAACTGACCGTAAACTTTGTTTTTCAATTTATATTCTTTTTTTAAAATATTTAATCATTAATTATAGCAATATCTTAAAAAGTTATCCGTATTTGATTTTTTTGAAAGGCATCCCTTTATTTAGGGGATCCAAAATATGGGCATAAGTACTAGACCTAGATGTTAGAACCAATATGCTTAGACCAGGGGTCGGCAACCTGCGGCTCGCGAGCCGCATGCGGCTCTTTTGATATCAAGATGCGGCTCTCCAGCTCCTTGAACAAATACTAATAATCTTAATAAAAACATAAAATATTTGAAATAAAAAAAATGTTAGTGGCTCTTTAAAACCAGGGAAATTTTGAAAATTGTAACTTTTGGCTCTTCCGCTTCAAAAGGTTGCCGACCCCTGGCT
The DNA here is from genome assembly GCF_028476545.2 of Physella acuta. NCBI lineage: Eukaryota > Metazoa > Mollusca > Gastropoda > Physidae > Physella > Physella acuta. Next base: position 295,810 of record NW_026733141.1, read on the forward strand.
TAAACCGTTGCAGCAATTAAATGTATGTCATCAAAATTGACTAGTATGTTATAATAAAGCTGTCATGTTTAGGCTTTCAAACAAAATTTAAGAAATCAATGAGTAAAATATATTCTTTTGACACGGTTACATTAGCTAATATAAAAGATTTTTTATAATTATTACCTAATGAAATTTAGAACGTTTTATTGTTTTTCAAGCATGTCTTAGTTACACATGGTTACTTAGCTATTCTTGAGAAAGCTATTTCCCTTGAATGAAATTTTGGTCTCTGTATTTCCAAAATGGGAGATAATTCATTGCTTAACTTTACATTCATTTCAAATTCCTGCACCTTAGGTTGACCGCTTACTTATAAATACACCTTTAAGTTAGTATTTGCTATTGTAAAAATTATATAGAGCAGAAGTTCTAAACAAAATAGTTTGGTAGTTGTTTTTTTAGCATTATCAAGTTGAAAAACAAATACATTAGTAGCTGTTGTAGATTGCAATACCTAATGGCTAATGTAGTAGACATACATTATGAGATAATGCAACAAATGCGTATAAAATCGTCTTAGTCGCAAATTAATCATATAATTAATTAAGTGTCTTTTTCATAGTTTTCACCCTCTCCTAAAGGATTCATATATAACAATTGTAGGCTGAAATCTATAACATTTATAACATTTTATTTTTCAAAAAAAAATTAAAAAAATCGTTACATAATCACACAATATAGACTATAGACATATGACAATTATAACTAAAGACAGTCAAGCTTAAAACAGGTAAGTTCCGTTGTGGAACTCACCTTTGGAGGCCTGCAGAGAGCCAAGCACTACAAGAACTGTGTTTTTTTCCCAAATGTTTTTTTTCCAGATTTTTTTTCTCCGGGGGAGGCAAGTAAAATTTGATTTTGATGTCTACTTATAACGTGTATGCAATTGATAATAAATTAATATGTCACTTTTAATTTATTGTTTTCTTATTCATATGTTTTATACATATGTTTTAGTAATTGATTTGTGTTGAGGACGGTAGACATTCTCGCGTGCCCCACCCCCACCCCCCGAAGAGATGCATGAAAGAAACTCTGAAGGTGTGCCAGAAACAGGTCTTTAGACTTGTTAACAGTTCAACAAAATGTCCTATTGTCCTACACAATGTCATATAATTATTTAATTAAATAATAGGTTCAGAATTGTTAAGGCAAATTATCGTTTTCATTTTGTTTAATTTGGAAAAAAAAGTATAATTGTTTAGATGAAATTAAAACCACCTCGGCATACAAGAAAGAAGAAAGTAATTTGATTGTAGCGGAAACCAAGAACAAACGAGGGGAGTCCATAGAAACGAAAGTGGCCACAAAATCAAGCAAGCCTTACAAGGGAGCTAACTATCACGGACCGAGCCGAAGAAATCAGTTGTCGGCAGTTACGGGGCTTTTTTTCATTTCCTTTCACTTACTCCTCACTGCCTTGTACGGAGCGGTCAACCGTTTCCAATCAAGCGAGGGGAGAAATTCAATTAAGAATTGTTTTTGGCACGAGGCGTAGGCACGAAAGCTTTCTGAGTTTAAGGAGGGTTGGTGGCAGGGGCGGAACTACAGTGCCGCCAGACCCCGCAATGCGGGGGGGGGGGGGGGGGGCCCAGGCCGATTGGGGGCGCAAAAATCCTGGCTAAATTATACTTTTTTTTTAAAAATTTAAATAAAAAAAATTAGGTGGATGTCGAGTTATACACACGCTGTTGTCGGCAAAATTCTTTTGAAAAAACATCAATTGCGCGAGAGACCGCTAGATATTAAGACGGCATTTTGAGACCATCCCAAATTTGGTTACTGATGGATAAAATCACATTGGTGCTTTGTTGTCCCTTTTAAGTTCCTTTCTCAGACCTCCCCTCCCGCTCTTAGCCTTACAAGAAGCGAATAGATAGCGCCTCAACAACTAAGCTGGCTCATATCGGTGGTAGTGTAGACAAACTAGCGCTCCAACAACAACGCTGGCTCGAATCGGTGGTAGTTTTGATAAACTAGCGCTCCAACAACTAATATCCAAGAAATAAAGTGCCTACATTGTTTACGTTTAATAACCACTGTTCTAGAGAACAAGGCAGACGTCTCAAATGAATACACGAATGATAGCGTGTTATATATATATATATATATATATATATATATATATATATATATATATATATATATATATATATATATATATATATATATATATACATATATATATATATACATATATATATATATATATATATATATATATATATATATATATATATATATATATATATATATATATATATAATTAGTTTCGTCACTGGCAACTTGATAGTGGTTTTGTAAGTAACAAACAGAATACAGATCTAATACAGTAGTTATGCTATATAGTAGCTAAGACATGCTGTTGCGTAAAATTTTTTTTAAAAAATGAACACAGCTGTAGTGTGAAAGATAGGCAAACGTTCAAACCACTTGCATAAATTATTTCCCTTTTTCAAATAGTCAAATAGGGGTGCTCAAAAACTCTTTTTAATAATCAAATTAAAAAGCAATTGCTTATCTTAATTATTATTTTTAAAAAAATAAGTAATAAAGAATGATATAGTATAAAAATGAAACGTAGTTAAAGTTAATAATATAAATAAAAAAAAACATAAAAATAAACATAACACGAGACACCATTACTTATACAAAGCTTCATACACTTTTGACCGACTTAATGATTAGAAGTATTTGACATAAATGAAAACAGAATTTTTTTCAAAACAGACCAATGCACTCATACACATGACATGCTGTTGTGATTAGATTTAATTGAATTTTTTTTTTAAAACTCGATCAGGCCAGAAAGGAGTATCCTATATTCGTATTGTGTTTGAGTGTATATATATATATATATATATATATATATATATATATATATATATATATATATATATATATATATATATATATATATATATATATATAAATATATATATATATATATATATAAATATATATATATATATATATATATATATATATATATGTGACCTTCCCCGAGTCTATCCTGCCCGACAACGCCAATTGTAACGAGTTGAACCACTCATGCTACACAACATCGACTACAGTAGAAAGACTCGAAGATGCAGGTTCGCTATTGATCCTTTTATTACATGAATCAAGAAATGCTTCAATATAACACAATGAATCAACAGGAATGTTTCACAATAATAGTCTGAATCAACTGACCCCTAACAGTCCTCACTAGGCTTCATATAACTGAATCCACATGTCTATTGTCCTTCTTAACACAATATAACCAACTTGATATGTCACACAGACTGACTGATCTAAAGCGAGCGATGAAGAGGGAAGAGAACGAGTTCAGCCGTCCCCTCCTATTTATCCCTTGTATCCGTACTCGTCTTCGTCCTTGTATTCCTCCGTAATCGATACTTGTACTCGATGTCTCCGACCACTAGTTGCGCAGTTCTAACGTACAGTCCGTGAAATAACATCTGCATCCTATCAATCAAAGTTGACAGGCTGTCTGAATCCCCTCGTACCGTTTCCCAAAATAGCACGCGTTGGCTTTGAGATTGTTATCAGTCCGATCCAATAAGCCACCTGCTATGTTGCATCAGACTGTAATACTGCGTCTCGGCTTATCGTTCGTTATCAGATTTGTAACTAGTGGCTAGGCCTACCCTAGTCACATCCACCCCTGCCTTTTTTGTGTGTTTTCAACCACAAACAACGCCTGGCAGGTGCACTCCTCCAAAGTCAATCGCACAATCGTAAAAATTTTTTTATTATTCCACTCACTGTCCACGACGTCCCATTCGTATACGGTTGACAGTTATACCTATTTCACATATCAACTGTGTCTACATCATCTTCCTGAGACACAAAACAGTTCTAGAATTCACATCCACCCTTTTCGTTTGGTGCCTTCACCAGTTCACTTTTATAGCTTTTTGAACCGTCTGTTCTCATACCAGCGCGACCATGAAAGACTTGATGGTTGCTGACAAAAAATTTCGTCTTCCTTCTGTTCCTCAAACTTCTCCGCGGACCACTTATCTGATGGTCTACTGTCTCTCTGCTTCTGGAAGGAACGGGATCCTCTTTGTTGCCGTTATCCTCCACTTGTGTATCGCGGTTGTTCTGTTGATGGTGATATGGTTCCGGGATGGGTATGTGAATTTCCGTTATAGTTTCCGGTTCCCTAATTGTCTTGGATTTCCTTGTGTGTAACTGCTCTTCTTGCCTATTCCAATATTTCTTTAATTGAGCAATATTCGCCCACCGATCCGGTTTGGCGTGATCGATGGGTCTTATCTTAAAGGGGCCACCTGCTCCTTTAGGCATCTCCACGACTTGCCATATCTCCTGTCCCCAGAGATCGTGGATTTTGTTTCTGCCTAACGGGTGGCTACGCAGTAATACCCTGTCATTCAGTTTGAGTGGCGGGTCCTTTGTCTGTACCGGCGGTTCCCTTCGCCGTGCTTCATGTTCTAGTCTTTCCTGTACTACCCTGTACATTTCTCTAATTCTTCTCATGTGTTCATTCACATATTCCAGTGCGGTGTATGAGCCAGTCATACTCTCCCTTTTTCCTAGGAACAAATCAAGAGGGAGTCGACCCTCCCGTCCGAACAGCAACATGTATGGCGCAAAGCCGGTTGTGGCATGGGGTGTGCAGTTGTATAGATATACCAACTCTGGGAGAAAATCAGGCCAACGTTTTTTCTGTTCAGGTTCTAGCGTACGCAGCAAATCATGCATGCTGCGGTTGAACCGTTCACACTGTCCGTTTCCTTTCGGATTAAATGTGGTTGTTCTAGATTTGTTGATCCCGTAGTGGCTGCACAGTTGGTTAATTACTTCTGACTCGAAAGCCCTTCCTTGGTCAGAGTGTAATTGTCTTGGTATGCCATATTTGATGAACCAATGTTCTATTAAGACCTTTGCCACTGTTTTGGCAGTCTGATCTCGCGTGGGCACCGCCACCGTCCATTTGGTGAATACATCAGTCATTACCAACACATGTTCCGTCCCATCCGATGATTGCTCCAACGACGTAAAGTCCATAGCCACAATCTCTAGTGGTTTTGTCGCTAGTAGGTGTCCTGATGGCTGTCTCAATTTGACAACTGGCATTTTCGCATGCTGACACCTCACACAAGCCTCACAATGGCGTTTGACCTCCATTTCCATATTGGGCCAGTAACACCTCCGTCGTAATATCTTGTGCGTCCTGTCCTGACCCTGGTGTCCTGCCCTGTCATGTGCCAACCTTAGCACTTCTTCTCGTAACTGTCCAGGCACCACCACCTGGTGTATTGTCCCATCAATTTGGTCATGAATTCTCCGCATGAGAACACCATCCTCTATACTGAGACGGTCCCACTGACTCAGTATTTTCTTTGTTTCTCGACCAAATTGTTCTCTTTCCCTTCTTCCTGGGAATTTTTGTTCCTGGACGTGTTTCAACAGCGGCTGTAAGCCACTATCCGTTCTCTGGGCATCTCTTATCTTTTTGTGATTAAGGCAATTAAAATCACTACTGTCCATATGTTCGGGCTCTGTGGATATGTGCTCCACCCCGGTCTGCCCGTTTTGCATCACTTGTACCCCATGAGGGATATCTGTTGACGCTCTGACCTCACATATTCCTGTCAGTGTTTCTTCCTCATCACCCGGTCTCTCGTAAGGATTCCTTGATAAGGCGTCCGCATTGCCATTGGACCGCCCCGGGCGATACTTTATCTCTAGGTCAAAGAGTGCCAATTCTGCTGCCCATCGCTGTTCGATGGATCCCAACTTTGCTGTCTTTAGGTGACTCAAGGGGTTATTGTCAGGGTATACCACACATTTAGCACCTAATAGATAGTCCCTGAATTTCTCAGTCACAGCCCATTTTAATGTCAAAAGTTCTAGTTTCATGGCGCTGTAATTTGTCATGTTCCTCTCTGATCCCTTCAGAGCTCGACTGGCATACGCAATAACCCTGAAACCTTGCTTTTGTTGTTGTGATAGCACAGCTCCCAGACCTTTAGAGCTGGCGTCAATTTCTAGCCGAAATGGTTTGTCAAAGTCCGCGTATCCCAATATCGGCGCCTCTGTCAAAGCCTTTTTCAATAGCTTAAACGAGTTCAGGCATTCATCAGTCCATAATTCACCTATCAGTTGTGTTTTACCTTTCTTTTTCTCCTTACTGTGTTTCTTTGTCATTTTGTTTACCAAGTCATGCAATGGTGCGGCAATTTTTGCAAAACCAGGCACAAATTTTCTATAATAGGAGGCAAAGCCCAAGAATGACCTGACCTCTACCGTAGTTGTTGGTTGTTTCCATTCTTTAACAGCTGCAATTTTATCTGGGTCAGTGGCGATGCCATCCGACGAAATCACGTAACCCAAAAAATGTACCGATTTCAAACCAAAGCAGCATTTGTCTGGGTTCAGCTTTACTCCTATCTCCCTAAGACGGAGAAACACTTGTTCTAATCTTTTTAGATGGTCCTCCCAAGTTTTTGAATAAACTAGTATATCATCCAAGTACACCAACATTATTTGAAATAGAAAGTCACTCATAGCACTCTGCATTACTCGCTGGAATGTAGCAGGTGCATTAGTTAGACCAAACGGCATACGGGTCCACTCGTACAGTCCCAGTGGAGAAATAAATGCAGTTTTATGTTGATCGTTGGGGTGCATGGCCACTTGGTGGTAGCCACTAGCCAAATCCAAGGTAGAAAAAAATCTTGCTCCCCCCAACGCATCAAGACATTCATCAATACGAGGCAAGGGGAATGCATCCCTTCTTGTGATATTGTTCAATTTCCGGTAATCACAACACAGTCTTATCTCCCCTGACTTCTTTTTTACCACTACTATCGGTGCCGCATACGGGCTCGTGCTGGTTGTAATAATTCCCTTTTTTAGTAGATCGTTCAGGTGTGCTTTCACCTCCGAGTAGTGACTCGGTGGTAATCTTCGATAAGGTTGCGCCACCGGCTTGTCTTGTAGTAAGGGTATCTGGTGTTTGATTACTTCCGTGTAACCCAAATCACCCTCGTACGAGGCAAATATATCCCTGTACTTATTCAACAATTCATTTAGTTTTGGGTCCTCAGTTTCCGGGAATGTATATGATCGGCCATCCTCTTTCTTCACCTCGGCCGTCACATTGACCGACCTAATTGTTACTTCATTACTGCTGGTATTGCTCAGTTCGATGCACTGTGCCGACCTTAGTACCTCGACGTTCTGTGGTACTCCTACCAGAGTATTAGGCGGTATAAAAATTTCCTCATCCAAAACATTTGCCACTAATCCTTGAACTAGTCCATTTTCCGCTGATGTGTATGTTCGCAGTAACACGACGCCTGCCCTCAGTGCGGCGCCACATGGTTCTATCATCACATCACCCTTCACGCTTCTATCACCAATTTGTAATTTGATTGCCTTGACCGTGTTTGCCGGGACTGCTGTCCTTCCTCTGGTCTTGGCAAACCTGGCCAACTTGGATCCCCGACCTGGTGTGGTCGATCCGACAATATTTGGAAGAAATTCTGGCAACTGGCCAAGAATATTCATGCCCAACAGGCAAGGTATATTTGACACATTTGTCTCTAGGTTGTGTTTCGTAACGAACACCCCAACCTGCTTCAACCTATGTCCTGCCACCACGACATCCGCCAGAAAATAACCACAGTATGGAATGGTTAGTCCATTAGCTGCCGTCAGGCGCATGCATGTGTCAGACCTCAACCTATGGTCTTTTCCTTTCATCCATTTGGTGTAAAAAATTTCCGTGATTGTCGTCACCTGGGAGCCTGTATCCACAATTGCCTTCACCGCGATGTCCCCAATCGTAATCACCATTTCTGGACAGACTCCCATCATTTTGCTTCTTGTGCCATACCCTCGCCCCTCTGTAGCCTGGCCCTGCCTTACAGAGGACGACCGTTTCCCTGGCAGTACCGTGCCATATGTCCGGGTTGTGAACAAGACAAACAAATTGGTCGACCGTCGGCCGTCCATTGGAGTGATGGCTTGGCAGGACGCGGCCGTCCAACCCGTCCCTGTTTTGTCCCGTTCTTTTCCTGATTCTCAGCTGTTGACCTGCTTTCTAACCTCTCCAAACGTTGGTCAACCTTATCTAGGTGGGCCAACAGTTGAGCCATCATGGTCTCCATCGTGTCGGCCCCTGTGGGTGGGGATTGTCTCTGTTCAGGTACAGAGACTTTGTCCACCGAACAGTTCGATTGGTCCTCATCCTCGGACCTGCGGATCGCTGAGTTCCTGACCTGAAGGAAGGTCAACTGCGGGTCTTTGTGGACCTCCTCTTTCAACTCTCTTCTTAGGATCGGGGTTGCTAGCCCCTCGATGAAATGGTCCCTCAGTAGGCGCACATCAATGTCAGGTGTTTTGACCTTTACCGAATCAAAGGCCCTGTTCATCCGGTGTGAGTACTCCATCACACTCTCCGCCATTCTCTGCCTTAAGCCTACGAACCCTGCCAGCAGTTGCGATCCCGACCGTCTCTCCCCAAAGGTCTCCATAATCAGATCCAGCACCTTATCCGGATCTGATTGGATGGTTTTATCGTGGCATTTTACCTCTGCCCTGACCGTCTCTCCTATACTTCCCATCAGCAGTCTTAATCTTTCCTCTGGTGACATAAATCTTGAGGCCCAGGCCGCTTTGACCTCTTCACTGAACCTGTTGGTTAAAGTTGGATCCCCGTCCCCATAAAATTTGTTAATGTGGGACTCTCTGGGTAGGACCACTATATGGGTCTGCTTCTCGTCCAGAGTAGACATTTTATCCCGTAAGTAAAACAAAAGAGTTCTTTCTTACCGTGTGTGTATGAAAAATTTTCCTCAATTTTCACAGTTCCTGAATGTCCGAATTCACATACACACAAAACACAGTTATGCACAAGGTTGACTATGGGTGCCTCAACCGGCAAGTCTAGTTGAATTCATCCTGATCGCAGCGCCAAATGTGACCTTCCCCGAGTCTATCCTGCCCGACAACGCCAATTGTAACGAGTTGAACCACTCATGCTACACAACATCGACTACAGTAGAAAGACTCGAAGATGCAGGTTCGCTATTGATCCTTTTATTACATGAATCAAGAAATGCTTCAATATAACACAATGAATCAACAGGAATGTTTCACAATAATAGTCTGAATCAACTGACCCCTAACAGTCCTCACTAGGCTTCATATAACTGAATCCACATGTCTATTGTCCTTCTTAACACAATATAACCAACTTGATATGTCACACAGACTGACTGATCTAAAGCGAGCGATGAAGAGGGAAGAGAACGAGTTCAGCCGTCCCCTCCTATTTATCCCTTGTATCCGTACTCGTCTTCGTCCTTGTATTCCTCCGTAATCGATACTTGTACTCGATGTCTCCGACCACTAGTTGCGCAGTTCTAACGTACAGTCCGTGAAATAACATCTGCATCCTATCAATCAAAGTTGACAGGCTGTCTGAATCCCCTCGTACCGTTTCCCAAAATAGCACGCGTTGGCTTTGAGATTGTTATCAGTCCGATCCAATAAGCCACCTGCTATGTTGCATCAGACTGTAATACTGCGTCTCGGCTTATCGTTCGTTATCAGATTTGTAACTAGTGGCTAGGCCTACCCTAGTCACATATATATATATATATATATATATATATATATATATATATATATATATATATATATATATATATATATATATATATATATATATATATATATATATATATATATATATATATATATATATATATATATATATATATATATATATATATATATATATATACATATATAGAGGGGCCCAAAAAATTTTTTTGCGGGGTGGCCCATTTTTTCTAGTTCCGCCACTGGTTGGTGGTGGTGGTGGTGGTGGTGGTGGTGGTGTTGGTGGTGTTGGTGGGGGGGGGGGCGGGTGTGTGCGCAGTTTTCAACAACAGCAAGATGTACACGCCCGTCACCTGTTGTATGGGGTAGTCCATAAATGATGACGTCACTGAATCGTAGCCGATTCCCCCCCCCCCCCCATGTGGTAACAAAATGCCCCATTAAAGTGAAATCACAGCTTTATCTTTACGTATAAAATAAAAATCGTAACGTAAATTAGAATCGGGTTGGTAAAACTCATGGTTGCTAAACCGGAAGTCCCGAGTTCGAACCCACGGGAAGATAACTGGGGGACAGCAACTCATCTAGGAGAGTAAACTCTAAAGTCAAACAACTGCTGCTTTGTAACTTTTTTTTTCGGTTGGACAAAAGCTATAGAAACGAATCCAAAAGGTCGAAAGCAGGCAGAAATCAGTCAAACGCCTTATATGGCACATAACAAGTTGACACGTAATACTTAGCTGTGTTGGAGAAAACACCGTTCAATATTTATACAATTACGAACGAAAAAGAAGTAACGTTTTTATAAAACTGTAAACTATTCAGCATTCTCCATACCCACCCTTCTTCACCACGTAGCACGCGACCACACACATCTTTATTTCACTACACCCCTCCCAGGGTGTGTGACCAACGTTACCTCAAAGGGAATTGTTATGTGCAGTTGTATTTGGCGTGCTGCTTGTACTTTTGTGTGCAGCTTGTATTTGGCGTGCAGCTTGTATTTGTGTGCAGCTTGTATTTTGTGTGCAGCTTGTAATTTGTTATGTGAAGCTTGTATTTAATGTGCAGCTTGTACTTTTGTGTGCAGCTTGTATTTTGTGTGCAGCTTGTATTTAATGTGCAGCTTGTATTTTGTGTGCAGCTTGTAATTTGTTATGTGCAGCTTGTATTTTGTGTGCTGCTAGTATTTTGTGTGCAGCTTGTATTTTGTGTGCAGCTAGTATTTTGTGTGCAGCTTGTATTTTTTTTATGTGCAGCTTGTATTTGGTGTGCAGTTTGTATTTATGTGCAGCTTGTATTTTGTTGTGTGCAGCTTGTATTTTGTGTGCAGCTTGTAATTTGTGTGCAGCATGTATTTTGTGTGCAGCTGGTATTCTGTGTGCAGCATGTATTTTGTGTGCAGCTGGTATTTTGTGTGCAGCTTGTATTTGGTGTGCAGTTTGTATTTATGTGCAGATTGTATTTTGTGTGCAGCTTGTATTTTGTGTGCAGCTTGTATTTTGTGTGCAACATGTGTTTGGTGTGCTGCTTGTACTTTTGTGTGCAGCTTGTATTTTGTGTGCAGCTTGTATTTAGTGTGCAATATGTTTTTTGTATTATAAGTCTTGCATAGAAGGATATACTTTGTTATTTTACAAAAGGACTGCGCGGCAGGTTCAAAACTACTGCGCGGCCGCACAACCGCACAGTTTAGAGGAAAGTTCGTGTGAGACATCACTAAATGACCAGCCTCTCCACAAAAGTTTGACGGTTCTATGACTAGTGTAACAAGGGGATTTCTCAAGCATAGCCTCCTAATGGCCTGATCACCCGTAATATGGATATTTTTAAATGAGGCTATGTGTTATTAACAATACACTAAAATTAAACAATTTAAAACAAGGAATGGACAATGTCCCACTTGCAGAAGATGTTGTTTACAATTAGTCGTGTCCCTATTTGTCTTACCCACGACAACCATAAGCCTGAAGGCATCGTGCAAAGTTGTTTATTCACGAAAATATAACATTTTGATTCATCGAATGTTCTATGTAATCTTATATAACATGTATTATAGAAACATCACCCCCCCCCCTATGTTACATTTGCTCTTAGGACCAGTGTTTCTTGGGTAGACATACTTCGTAGGAGTGATTGGGGGCTGGCGGGGGGGGGGGGGGGGGAGAATAGATGCCTGAAAGAGAAATTTTGTGATAGGCTCCTATAAAATCATCATTGGGGGACCTTTATAGAAAAATTTCGGCAAAAATATGAAGGTAAAGCAAAAACATTTTTATACCAATCTTTGACTAATGGATGTCGCCGACTTGCCCATTTAACACAATATAAGAAAATATGTCATTACCAATCCCCTTCGTGTTATATGCCTCTCAGATGTGTACGGTCCATTAAAGTATCATCTTCTGACATTAACACTAACTAAACAAAGCTGGAAATATGAGGGTTTGACTCTTACACTAATTGGGTACATGAGAGATCAGCAACCAGTTGTGGGGCTAAGTCGTGGACTTACAAGGCCAACAAACCAGCATTGAGGGTATGTGTGTGTGGGGGAAGGGGGGGGGGGGGTGGGGAAGAAAGATGATGATTCGATGTAACCCCTAATATACATAATTAATATATCATTAATTAAGTCATGCGGATTAGCGTATGATTGCTAATTCTTTTTTTTTTAAACTTTCATTTTCAATTATAAAACAAATACAAGAACATCAACACCATTTTGATAATTTTAGATTAAACAGGAAAATGAAAATATACAATTATTCCCATATCAGATTCAACGTGCTCTTTGAAACATATTTCTTCAATATGTACAATTATTTTATAATACTTTTATTTTCCATAAAACAAATTACAACATATTTGCAGTAACAAAATTTACATACAAGTGATAGGTTAATAATAATTAAAAAGTTAAATTAATAATAGTTAAATTACTAGTTACTCAGTTAAATTTGTTTTTTTTTAATTTTTGTATGTATATTTATTGAATAAAAACAATTTCTGCAAACAGGTGTTATTGGTCCATGTCTTCTTCCCCAGAGCTTTCAATTTCAAAAGGTTCCATTTTATCCTGACCCTTTTCCTTTGGCTCTGGACCTAGTTCTTTCAATAGTTCATCCATATGTCCAAGTAATGCAGCGTCATCATATTTTATTTTAGCATAAACCTCTTTGCCTTTTTCCAAATAGTGCGTCGCGTTACTGTAATATTCTGTTCCTTGCAGATAATTAGCCCATCCTATCAGGTGCCACACATCTGGTACTTCATCATCTTCATCAAGCAATGTTTCTAGGACAGGGGTCGGCAACCTTTTGAGACGGAAGAGCCAAAAGTTACAATTTACCAAATTTCCAAGTTTTTAAAGAGCCACTAACATTTTTATTTCAATATTATCATTTTGATAAGGAATATATATATATATATATATATATATATATATATATATATATATATATATATATATAATTTAAAATAAATAGCTTTCAATACGAAATAAATTTATTCATATAAAAACACACATGTTTCGCAGAAAAAAAATTTAACGTATTTTATCTAGCTCTGCTAGAATAATAAAATCAGTAATCATATTATATAACTTTAATTAATTTAATTGAATACTATTTACAATAGTTTGGCCTTGCATGCCGTTTAAAAATTTGTTTAAACCTGGCTCATAACTTATAATTGTTTAAACCTGGCTCATAACTTTGTTCAGTTTCAAGCACGCCTCTACTACTTAGTTAGTTGGCTTCTATACTCTGTATTACATTCATGCAAGAAAACGCTTGCTGGCATGAATGTTGACCCGAAGATCGTCAGCACTACAAATGCCAACTTCTTCACCTCATTGTGGCATCCTTGAAGACTATTCCATCCGTCAAATAAAATCGCCTCAACTCGCGGCATTTCTTTTAGAGCAGTCCACCTGTGCAGCGAAACGTGCATGTTTTTCTGGACCTCCAAATCCTCTAACTTGCTCTTAATATATGTAAATTTACCACTCCACAAATGTTTGGTTTTCAAATCTATCAATTTCATTTGAAGCGAACCAGCATCAATTCCAAATAGCTCAAAGTTAATCTCATTTGTTTTTGTGTTGAGAGGATCTACTATGAATGCTTATTGTTTATGTTTATTATTATATCGTTCATTACCGAGTGTTGTAGAACAATATTTTTATGAGTTTTGAAAATAAATTAAAATAAGTATTAATATTTGTGAAGAGTTGAAGAGCCGCATCTCGACACCTAAAGAGCCGCATGCGGCTCGCGAGCCGCAGGTTGCCGACCCCTGTTCTAGGACATCTGTAGCCAACTCATACTCTTCAATTTCAATAAGAATTTTACCACACTGTAGCCTTGTACTAACTAAAGGATAAGAGGACACAGTTCAACAGGATCAAAATCTTCATCATTAAATTTGGTTTGTAAATTAATTACACGGAAATTGCACTGATAATTACATCGATGTAATAGAAGGGAAAAATATATTTGTTAGTCAAAAAGAGAAGCTTGCTCAAGGTGGCTTTGACGGGTCATATAGCATATGAAATATTAAACCATCATAATGTTTTGGAGTAAATGCCTATATATAAGAAAAAAAAGCCTGAAATTTAATAATTTTACACTAATTTGTAGCGGCTGGTTTTTAAATAAAATAAAAGGTTTAATTTATTTCCCTCATCAACTTTAAGACAGTCACCAAGTTATGTCCCTTACCAACTTACTTCTCCTCCTACCAAGTTATTTCCCCTTATCACCAATGCTATCGTATGCTGCTGTTTACACGAATCCCTAAAATAAATCCAGATACATTTTTCTTTATTTATCCCAGCTACTTTCTGTATTGAGAAATAAAATTGGCGCGACATCCACCGCAAAAGCCACACCGGATTAGTTTAATCCAAGAATAAAAGAGCCGATGCTAATCCCAGGTCTACCTTAGATCCTCGGGGTATCTCGGTAACAGATCTAACATTCTTGACATTTTTAACCACTTGTGGCCCAAAATCTGCTGGATTAGCAACGTGTTGGATGAAATCTATTACCATAAGCTTAGTTTAACAGGTGAAACTATCTGCACCCCGATTCCACTACACCGCGAGTGACAGGATGTGACAGCTTCTATTCGTTGACTGGTGGGGACCTGTTGGCTCCGCCCCTTTAAGGCGGGGCATTCGTCACGTGATTCGTTTTTTTTTTATTTTTTAAAATCACCAAGTTATGGTTGAAAAGAGTTAGGGTTACAGAGCAGTATTGTGACAAGTGGGTTGGATAGAAATCGTATCGTTGAGAAGGTGTATTATTCTGTTTCAGTGTTTCGTAGGGAAAGTTTTTCTGAAGTTGAACAATTCTGTTAATACATTGAGACCTGTACAGTAGTGTTACACTATAGGCCTGCATCCATAAGCTGCATGAGATGAGGAATCTAGGCACAAATTAAAACTCACGTAAGTTAAAATGTTCAATACACCAACCGATAGTTGTAAAAGTCAACTAATTGCTGATACTCATCATGTAGTAGGGTAGATTCAGCTTGGGCGGGGCCCTGGGCCGGCGCTACCTATAAATAAGGCGAACTAGGCGGTCGCCTAGGGCGCTGGCCGTAGGGGGGCGCCAAAATGGGTTGGAAAAACAATTTGAAAGTTTGAGGGGGGGTGCAAATCGAAAGGTTGAGGGGGGTGCAAATCGAAATTTTAAGGGGGGGGGTGCAAATTGATAGAGTTTGGGGGGGGGGGGGTGCAAATCAAAAGTTTGTCCCCGGGAGCACGAAAAAAATTGCGGGGGGGGGGGGGGGGGCGCTTTTAATAAGTTTGCCTAGGGCGCTAAATAACCTGGCGCCGGCACTGTTGGGGCCCCATCTTCGAGGGCCCTGCGACGATTATGTCATTATTAGGGCTATTGTAACTGGTCGGTTT
Source organism: Physella acuta (assembly GCF_028476545.2). NCBI lineage: Eukaryota > Metazoa > Mollusca > Gastropoda > Physidae > Physella > Physella acuta. The sequence continues at coordinate 311,387 of NW_026733141.1, forward strand.
TTGAGCCGCATTTGTTTCCTATATTTATGTTTGAAGAGGATGGTTGGTTAACTTAAATCCAAATCCTACATAAGTCTCTATCTTTGTTATTAGTAAACTATTACTGAATTCTTATCGGGTATCCAATATTTATTCTCTGATATTTACTTATAGTTTCTATTTATATTGTAATGCGAGCCCTATAGAGAGTTAAAAAAAATTTAATACATTAGGCTACTTAAGTTAGAAGTACATTTCAACAAAAACGGAAGCTGTCTTGGCACCTTTTAAAAATCCCATTAGGTCTTTTATCATGTTTCCTATGTAACAGTGGAGGTAATATATACACAATATCAATTAATGTAAGCATACTATATCAGTTATAAAGCATGTCCACATTGAGTAATGATAAAGAAGAAAAAAAATGAATTCAATATTTCGATGACTAAATTTTGAAGTAATATTGAAAAATAATTAAATTTTAATTAGTACAAGTTGGGCTAAACAAAATATAATACTAGACTACATAAAATTATTATTTTTTTGTTCAGTGTTCATGTTATTTATAGACTAGAAACTTGTCAACTTTAAACATTACTCACGTCTATCGTCTCCCTTTGTGTTAAACAAGGCTATAAATAAAGGACTCGTCCGGCAATTATTTGCCGCTAATAGACAATGATTTTAAATCAATTTATTTTGAATGGTTTAATACTTGCTAGCAGTGGCGGAACTAGAAATCAAAGGCTCCCCCGCAAAGAAAAATCTGGGGCCACCTATATATATATATATATATATATATATATATATATATATATATATATATATATATATATATATATATATATATATGATCTATATCCTAACTGAGTAATTTAGTCTACTTCTTTGCAATATATAACCATTCTGAGAGAACAAAACAGAAAAAAATTTAGTCCAAACTCATTTTGAGTTAAAGATAGTGTCTTAAACATGCTGGTCAAAAATATATAAAGACGTTAGCTTGATTCGTGAATGGTTTCTCGCGTTATGTTTATTTTTTTCATTTTTGGCTTTTATAATATCAATTTTGAAAACAATTATTTTTATAACCCTAAACCTTTCAAACTATAGCTCTTGTAGATTTTAAAATATTTTTCTACGCAATAATCTCTGCTATAGTAGACCTATTTTTAAAATTTTTTTTTACAAAACCACTTTCAAGATGCATGAAAACATAATTTTTGAAAAAAAAATGCATTGTTTTTTGGTCGGAACTGGGCCCCTAAACGTCCTGGCCCCCCCCCCCCCGCATTGTGGGGTCTGGCGGTATGGTAGTTCCGCCCCTGCTTGCTAGCCTGTCGAAATTGAAATATTTTTGATGCGATCCGCGCATTTAAATTATGCCAGCTGTTTCATTGATTGCTAATCAGGCACGAGCTTATTCATTTGTCTCCAACATACATGTGCGCGCTTTAGTGTTCTTACAAATCCAGTAGTCGATTTATTCTAAACTGTGGCGTTTAGGATATCTCATATTAAAAGAGTACGCAACTGCTAACCACAAAATATCAAATTTAATCAACGGACTGAAGTTCTAATTTTTTTTCCAGTTGGGGAAAATGAGGTTAGCTCATAAATAAAAATAAAATAAAAATTGATAAACAATTCACCGCCAGTTTATTTGATCTGTTACAATTCACCGCCAGTTTATTTGATCTGTTACAATTCTCCGCTAGTTTATTTGATCTGTTACTATTCTCCGCTAGTTTATTTGATCTGTTACAATTCTCCGCTAGTTTATTTGATCTGTTACTATTCTCCGCTAGTTTATTTGATCTGTTACAATTCTCCGCTAGTTTTTCAGTCGTCGATTTTCCGCGTACAGATGAAGCAATAACATATAATGTCAGCTAACAAGTAAACTTATGACGTGTAATGTCAGTTTATACATGAAGCTATGACGTGTAATGTCAGTTTATACATGAAGCTATGACGTGTAATGTCAGTTTATACATGAAGCTATGACGTGTAATGTCAGTTTATACATGAAGCTATGACGTGTAATGTCAGTTTATACATGAAGCTATGACGTGTAATGTCAGTTTATACATGAAGCTATGACGTGTAATGTCAGTTTATACATGAAGCTGGATTAGGGTCTGGATTAGGGTCTGGGTTAGGGTCTGGGTTAGGGTCTGGGTTAGGATCTGGGTTAGGGTCTGGGTTAGTTGAATCAGATATTAAATCGGCGTAAATAAAGATTCCGATAAATGTATCGGAATAGAGGCGAATAGTATGCGGCGGCAGAACAAAGATACTTAGGTATCAACATTGTTGAAAGGCGGACCAGTCAATAAACGCCAATAGTAATAATATTTTGTGCAGGGGTGAGGAGGGGGGGTGCATTCTCGGAAACCACAATGTTCGAAGCTTTTGATTCAGTGCTTTTTTTGTCAAGATTGTTTTCAGTCTATACCGAATCAATATTGTGTTAAAGATTGGCCGCTCTCAACAAAAATATTTACAACTTAAAAAGGAAACAATATTCGCTTTTTGAAAATAAGGTGACGCTTGAATAAGTGTTGTTAAATTATCGCATGTTGTTAATGATCAAATTGAACACACTTAGTCAAAGAAACTATTAAACACGTCTACAATTGTTGATTTGAAAATCGTTTAATGTTAATTAATTCTTAAGAGACATATCGCGAATACATGTTAAATGCAATGTTTAACTAGGTTAAACATTTACATTTTTACAATGAGCTAGAAATTTAAAAAAATTAAAATAATAATAATTAGTAATTTGTTCTCTTTCCAAAGCCTCTTACCGTTTATTCTAATGATTCTATTTAAAATTCCCAATCAACATTCATTTCAACCTAGCACATTTAGAGATAATAAATTTATTATAGAACTCAATAAACGGGACATTTAACTCTCCACGTTACAACAGCAATGTTTTTAATCTTCACGACTACAATAGAAGATGTCTAGCCCTCACCCCACTACCTTTTCCGTACAATTGACTTGTATACACGGGGTAGATTTTAAAAATAAATGACAGAAAATTCACTATTTTACTGAAAGCTCATTTTTTAATCTTTAGACAAACGAACAGTCAAGCCTTGGTCTTGTAAATTGAGTAGAAAAAAATTCTTAGTATTGTGATTTAACTTATTGATCTAACTAAGAATAAAGAAAATTACATTGTTATATAACTTTGCCCTATACCACTTGGCTACCACTGATATGATAATTGTATATATAAAGCCGTAGCGAAATGGTAGCCTTTATCTCTCGTGTTATGTAACACTTACAAAAGCCTTTTAATGAATTAAACTGTAAGTTACATAAGATGTATAGTGTTCTTGCATATTTGTGTTACTGCACTGCTCACATTAAGTCTTGATTCTCGAGACAATATTTACTGCTTTAATTTAGAGATTTCTGTAACACTTAGATCTATTCCAGAGGTTCTGAACCTAGGTTCAATCGAACCCCGGGGGTTCGGTGAGTCAGTCTCAGGGGTATGCAGGAGGTCAAGACACACACCCGACTCATATGATTCATAATCGGATATTTTGTAAGGGTGAACGATAGATTTATTAAGAAGATGTTCGGTGAATGCACATATAAAACTGGTGGTTCGGTACCCCCAAAAAGGTTTAGAACAACACATCTTTTCGATAAATATGTTTTATTTAAAATTTTATAATGCTTTTAATATAATTTTTACAAATTTGTTTCTCAAGTCACGTGACTCCCGTCTTCTGGCACACAGATCTGGCATCTACCAGGCCACAATGGCGAACTTTGAACCCTCAACGTTGGATAACCCTTTGCTCAGGTCCGCTAACTCTCACATCATCTCACCGCAGTTGTCGCCCTTTTTCTTCCCCTACCCACTCGGCCCCTTCTCCACACAGCACCAGATGCTGGTGGGCGGGCATCTCCTGAAGCACCACATCCGGTACCAGCTGCACCAGCAGACCACCTGGAAAAACATCAAGGAGTCCTACGTGGACAAACAGCTGTCGTTTCTCAACTTGGTCGAGTCAGGTCAGATTCTGGACAACACAAACCAATGCGTTGGTCTGTGTAGTACGTCACAGTCTACGTCATCACACAACCCGTTACTTTTTGAGAGGATTCCTTGCCCGTGTGAGTCTATAAAAAACATGACGAGCATGGACTATGTGTTTAATACACGGCCGGTACATACATGGGAGGGATCGGATCCATTTCACACCCACTTGCCTCTAGAGTCAAAATTTTTTCACGATCCGAATTCTGGAAAATTTTTACCCGGGGAATCTTCAAAGACAGTAGGAAGCCTTCATGACAATGCTGGCGTAAAACATAAACGATTTGAAAAACTTCACACAAAACCAGCTTCTTTAGGTTGCTTAGTTCATAGAAGTAGCCCCACGCTATATGATTGTCTTCCCCCACCCACCTCACACAAGCACCACCCCCTACCCACCCCACACACTCACCACCCCACGTCACCCTTACACACTCACAATCCCTCGTCAACCCCACACAATCCCCCTCCCCCGTTTTGGAGAAGATTCCACGAGCCCCACAGTCCGGAACATCAACACGATGACGTGATGGACGCGGCAAGCGACGAGGACACCAACAGTCTACCAGAGGACGTGACCCTGACCTTGCCAAACGGAACCAGCGACGATGAAGACTACGACCCCTGTACCAGTCCAACAAAAGGTCAACCCGGGTCATATGATGACCCCACGTCACATGACGTCACCGCGAGGAAGACCACCCCACCAGCCGTAGCAAAACGGAGAACATTTTACCCAGAGAGTCGTGGGCGTGCTTCAAGCAACCCTGTGTCCACTCTACCACTTGACCAAGATGTGGCACCAGAAGCAGGGCTGGAGACCACTCGCAGAACGCCGCACTTTCCACACGTCAGCAAGCCCAAAGACGTGGGATCGAATCTCGACCTGAAATTCTCGGTCGATCGTATTTTAGGCATCACACCCCAAGTTGGTGAAATTTTATCTACACGCGTACAAGAAAATGAATCGGACTCCGTATTAGATCCTCTATGTAAGTTATGATTGTATGTGACTCTGTATATAAGATCTATCTGTATGTTACGTACGATCTGTTCGTCAATTAAACTTTATTTAAGTTTTGTCTGTATGTAACAGTTTATGTAAGATCTGTTTGTATGTTAAAATTTATCTAAAATCTGTCTGTATGTTACACTTTATTTAAGTTCTCAATGTATGTAGCTCTATATGTAAGGTCTGAATGTATGTCTGAATGTATGTAACACTTTATGCAGTAATCTGTCTAAACGTAACACTTCGCTGTACACGTGAAATATGTCGTATTCTGGTTCATGTCGGAGTATGTAGTCAGCTATTTTTTAACAAAAATTAAAGCTTCAAATCAAGTAGCAACACAAGAAGAAAAAATAATAATATAAAAACAATTTTGAATATTTTGAACTTCATGACCATAAATAAGTTGTGGGTTTCATTACCCCCCCCCCCCCCCCCCTCCTCTACCGCCCCCTTCAACCGTATAGACCAGGGATCTCCAAACTTTTCATTCCGAGGGCCGCATTAACTATCAAATTTCAGTTCGGGGGCCAGTTTCTTCAACAAGTGTGTCTTTGATTTTTCTGGGCAAATTTCCTCAGCCATCACCAACAAACGTTTTTTCCTTGGACAAAAAGATCTCCGCGGGCCGGATAAGAGGACTTCGCGAGCCGCATCCGGCCCTCGGGCCGTAGTTTGGAGACCCCTGGTATAGACAATGTCTTAAACATCACTTTATAGGTTTTAACTTGACTAATCCAGTCAAGAAGTTTCGAGTTTGTTTATTTAAATAAATATACTTCAAATCATCGTACCATATAGAGAATGAAGTTCTTCTGTACTGGTAAGTGTGTTGATTTTAAAATTACAAACTAATTTTGAGCATACATGTAGTATTACGCATGCACCATTTCTTTTGCTAGTAAGACGATTCATGCACAAGAGATGAAAATCCATATTCACCAATGTATTCACATCTCGATATTTTTTTTTCTAAAGCTTCTTAAATATTAAAAACCAGCCGACCCGTGGCGTAGCATACTCCGCTATTTAGATGCTTCATTTTCAACTTTTCAGTAATTCAAAAAATTTGAATTAGACACTACTACTACTGCTGCGGCAATTTGGTTGTCAGGCCTATAACATACTGGTTCAAATACCATCTGTACCAACCACATACATAACATATTGTTTCCAATACCCTCTGTACCAACCACCTACATAACATACTAGTACAAATACCCTCTGTACCAACCACCTACATAACATACTGGTTTAAATACCATCTGTACCAACCACATACATAACATATTGTTTCCAATACCCTCTGTACCAACCACCTACATAACATACTAGTACAAATACCCTCTGTACCAACCACCTACATAACATACTGGTTTAAATACCCTCTGTACCAACCACCTACATAACATACTAGTACAAATACCCTCTGTACCAACCACCTACATACCATACTGGTTCAAATACCATCTGTACCAACCACCTACATAACATACTGGTTCAAATACCCTCTGTACCAACCACCTACATAACATACTGGTTCAAATACCCTCTGTACCAACCACCTACATAACATACTGGTTCAAATACCATCTGTACCAACCACCTACATAACATACTGGTTTAAATACCATCTGTACCAACCACCTACATAACATACTGGTTCAAATACCATCTGTACCAACCACATACATAACATATAGGTTCAAATACCATCTGTACCAACCACATACATACCATACTGGTTCAAATACCATCTGTACCAACCACCTACATAACATACTGGTTCAAATACCATCTGTACCAACCACCTACATAACATACTGGTTCAAATACCATCTGTACCAACCACCTACATAACATACTGGTTCAAATACCATCTGTACCAACCACATACATACCATACTGGTTCAAATACCATCTTTACCAACCACCTACATAACATACTGGTTCAAATACCATCTGTATCAACCACCTACATAACATACTGGTTCAAATACCCTCTGTACCAACCACCTACATAACATACTGGTTCAAATACCATCTGTACCAACCACCTACATAACATACTGGTTCAAATACCATCTGTACCAACCACATACATAACATATAGGTTCAAATACCATCTGTACCAACCACCTACATAACATACTGGTTCAAATACCATCTGTACCAACCATCTACATAACATACGGGTTCAAATACCATCTGTACCAACCACATACATAACATATAGGTTCAAATACCATCTGTACCAACCACATACATACCATACTGGTTCAAATACCATCTGTACCAACCACCTACATAACATACTGGTTCAAATACCATCTGTACCAACCACCTACATAACATACTGGTTCAAATACCATCTGTACCAACCACCTACATAACATACTGGTTCAAATACCATCTGTACCAACCACATACATACCATACTGGTTCAAATACCATCTGTACCAACCACATACATACCATACTGGTTCAAATACCATCTGTACCAACCACCTACATAACATACTGGTTCAAATACCATCTGTACCAACCACATACATACCATACTGGTTCAAATACCATCTGTACCAACCACATACATAACGTATAGGTTCAAATACCAATTGTACCAACAACATGCGTGACATATTGGTTCAAATACCATCTGTACCAACCACATACATAACATATAGGTTCAAATACCATCTGTACCAACCACCTACATAACATACTGGTTCAAATACCATCTGTACCAACCACCTACATAACATACTGGTTCAAATACCATCTGTACCAACCACATACATACCATACTGGTTCAAATACCATCTGTACCAACCACATACATAACGTATAGGTTCAAATACCAATTGTACCAACAACATGCGTGACATATTGGTTCAAATACCATCTGTACCAACCACATACATAACATATAGGTTCAAATACCATCTGTACCAACCACCTACATAACATACTGGTTCAAATACCATCTGTACCAACCACCTACATAACATACTGGTTCAACTACTGCCTATAAAAGCTTATTTATCTGATGGTAATGACACCCCCCACCCCACTCCGCCCACCCCTATCCAAATCAAGCTTCGCCTCTTGTATTTTAACTTAGCTAAATAACCACACATAAAACTGGGCGCTTAACATGATTTTTCTTTTTAAATTTTCAAAATCGGATGACACATCGGTGATGTCATGAAGAAATTAATTAAGACTCGATAAAATATGGAATAATTTATATGGATAAACATCAAAGAAGGATGCCGACACTAGGTCCTCTCATTACAAACTCAGACACACGAAGAAATATTTGCCCGCGGCACCGGATGAAATCATGCGTGTCCACGTGGTTTCTTTCATGTTGAATCTTCATCGCGATAATCATTTAATTTGCTCAGGTTAACCCTCCACCGCCCAGGATTAGCGACCATCTCTACACACGGTGGTGGTATGTGGGGGAATAAGTCTGGATTAGGTCAGATTACAGACGAACATTTCTACCCCTACTAAAACATAGTGGATTTACATAATATATTTGTTAGTCAAAGAAAGAGAGAAAAAAATAGGTAAAAAGGCGAAGTTTTTTTAAGTAATAAAGATTATAGTTAGCTTTAGAGATAAAGGCTTTCGTGTGTACTTCTACACCAGTCATTACTTTAAAAAAGTCTTCATGCAGTTTTTAAATCTTTTAAATCTTTTAATTTGTATTCTTGTAGTTTGGTCATTTACAAATTGTCTTTAGTTATGATCTAACCTTTCATTTTTCCTTTGTGGTTCTGGCAGCAAAAGTGTTAAAAGCTTTCGTCGGTTGCCACAGAAACCGCTATTAGCTCACGGATTGTTAATGACGTCATGTATTTATATTTAGAACACGTGTAGCTGCTAAAATCGAGACTGATATTTTTAATTTTACCAAACTAAAATTCCAGGATTTTTCTTTGAAAATTTAGAATTTTCTATTGAAAGTTAACTGACTGTTAATATAATAAAAGTAACAAAATCGCTGTTTATTCGATTTTCCCTCCACTTCACTCAGTGTCTTTCAGGCAGCACCCCGAGGAAGGGGGGGGGGGGGGCGGTGGAGGAGGGCGCGACTACTACAACGGACGAAGTAAAAAATAGATTAAACAGAAAATATATTCTATAACCAGTGTCCGCCCCCCCCCCCCCCCGGCGAAGAAAAATGTCTAAAAGACTGAACGAAATCCTGATTTCACTGTACCTTTAAAAAACTCTTGTACGTCAATAGTAGACATTCTTTTCCTATTTGATACATAATCTAGCTACAAGTATGTTCATAATCGCTCTGAAAATAAACCGGGAGTGATCTCCCCTAAACTTTCTCGAATATTCTTATATAAAACAACAGGGGATGGGAACTCTGGCTATAGACATGATTTTTAATCCATTTTAAATACTTAAACTTTTAAAAATAGAATAGAATCTTATAGAAAAAAGTATTGCGCAATATTATTAGTACGTTATAAATTTATATGCGTTTTTGAGAAATCGGAAATAGCGTAAATTAGTACTTCCCGTCAACGGAAATTACTCAAAATTTGACAGAACAAAGAGAATTAGATCTTTTACTTACATGTGAAATTTCATTTATCTATCTTAAATAGTACTCAAGTTATAGGCTTTTGAAAAATTCAAAGTACAAAAAGTACCACTTCCGGTTATCGGAAATCGCTCAAAAGTTGATACGGATCTACGATTTTGATAAAATACTTATATATGAAATTTCATCAACCTAGCTGTAACGGTACTCAAGTTATCGTGTTTACACACAGACAGACACACAGACAGACAGACACACAGACATACGGACAGCATTGCAAAGCCCTGTTTTTCAGAATGGATTGCGCATAAAACCTCTTAATTTTGATAAATCTGGATTGATAATTTTTGCCCGATTAAAGTAAGTCCTCTATACTTCGGATGTGATGAAGGACTGAAGTGTAATAAGGTGAAAATTGTTAAAATTTTAAGAGATTTTTTTGCACGATTACAATACTTTCTCTATCCTAATATATAATTCCCCATGTGCGCACTTCTCTCTCTCTCTCTCTCTCTCTCTCTCTCTCTCTCTCTCTCTCTCTCTCTCTCTCTCTCTCTCTCTCTCTCTCTCTCTCTCTGTCTGCAAAATATTTTCGCCGGACATCACGTCAGAAACGGCAGCGATATATGGAGAACTTTATACGGACTTTTGTTGAAAATAATATGTTAGATGTTTTAAATGTATAACCACAATTTTATTTAAAGAAGAAAAATAAAAATTAAAGGCGTATTCGAATGTAGAGAAACAGTATTATTTATGCAACCGGAAAAGCATTAATAGATGTGAAAAAGAACGCATATAACTGTGACGTCACTATTGCTTATACATTAACTAATGACGTCATCTGCCGTGTTTAGAATAAAAAGAAATGAACTATTTCATTCAAATTTGATTTAGATCTACGTACACTATGAAATGTATACAATACAATTTTTCCGGCCTAAATTCATAAAATTTATTTTATTTATTTGGATTCTAGATCTAGATATTCTAGATTCATCTATTCAAATAATACATTTCTATACTAAAGTATTTCAGGCCTTAATTACTTTATTGAAATCTTTATTTATCTATGCCATTTGCTAATCTCTATAATATATAAAGCAAAGTTGTCGGGTGCCCGATAGGGAACTTCCCGGCGCCGCAGGCGCTTCAAATTTGGCAGGATCTTGCCTTGGGGCGACAGAACACGGGGGCCGGTTGGCCGAAAAGTCTACGATGATGGGGTCAAAACTGACCTCAACTGACCGGCGCCTTATATGAGCTATAAATCGAAAAAAAAAATGTCCACGGAGGAACCTCTTCATAACTCCTGAGGTCGTAGACCGACCCTCGGGCGAATTAATTAAGCATTCAAATTCTCAATGTTTTCGAAAGCCTAAGCAAAGCTGGGCAGCATGCCTAGTACTTCGTATAACCGAGAAAGTAAAAATGTATTGCCTACTATAACATAACCCCCCCCCTTCCCCCCCTTCGTAACCAAACCGTGCCCTATTATTTATTACATAAAGCCATCCAGTGCTAGCACGTATTGATTAGACGAAATAGAATAAATCTTTCGTCGGGAAACTTTTCAATAACGCCTTCGGTTATCTAACACGCTCTAATCAGAATAAGACCAATTAGTCTGGTCAACACGTTAATTAATGATACCTTTCAATTACCAGGCGTCGGTAAATAAACAAGATGGCGGCGGAACAAACTGTAAACAAACCGGCACGTGACCGCTCTCCTTCAGACGTGGAATCACAGTGGAGAGAAGCTGAATAAAATATTTTTTGATCCGTTTCTTTAAGCGTTAGGGTTTTTTAAACTTTTTTATTTGTTTGAATGAGCCAGCGTTTGGGTTAGGGTTTGATGGTGGACTAGACCGCATCGATTTGGGTTTGTTGTGTAAACTGAATGTCTGCTAATAGAAGGCAAACAACCACAGCTAACTAGGTGACGTCATATTAATTCACTTGAGTAAACCCTTTGATGGACGCTAAGTATTGAGGACATAAAAACCTTTATTGATAAGATTGTTATTCAATTTTCTAACGGCTTTTTAAACTTTGGTGAAAAAAAGGATAATTTTATAAACTTCTGCGTAATGTTTAACTTAAATTGCATATCCTTTTGAAAAATATATGGTGTAGGCTTACATATTAGAACATATCATTCAAGTTGGTTTTATCTGGAGTAATTGTAAAACGTGTGACTATGACATTTAAGTACCTCTTCTACTATTCATCCCTAAGTCTTTTTTCCAATCCGTTAGTATTTTTTTTTACTGTTTTTCTTAAGTGTTTTTTTTTTATTTTTCTTTATTTGTACCAAAAAGAAACGATGACTGTACAAAACATAACACAGAATTACACAGAGATATTGTGTTCGCCATATACCGCATCAGTATGTTTCTTGACCTCGGTATGTGAAAGGATGGTATGGTCAGCACTAAGCCGGACGCCTTTTATATTTCTGCGTAATTCAGGTATCAATCAGAGCTGACTGGACTACAGTCACAAGTTCAAACCGAGATCCGAACTCTAGACCTTCAGGCTAGCGGCCGAAGCTCTACAACTCGACCACACCGTCCCACAAGAACAGCGTCTAGTCTCCTTTTATAACGCTGGAGTGGTTACATTTTAAAATCGTTCGATAGCTAATTAGTTCCCAAAAGCTAGTTAGTTAACAAATTAATTTAATTATCAGATATTTTATTCCCATTTGACATGTAGCCTAGAAAATCTCATTAAACATGTCGTTCTTTTAGAATCGTTTGCTGCGCTTTTGTTCCAAATATCTTATCATAAGAATCTTAGCAAACTGAAAACGATTCAAGAATAATTGTTTAACCCTTAAACAAGAGATTGTACTTATATCTGTGAGGAAAAAAAAAGAACTAAGTAATGGGGGGGGGGGGGGAAATCTAAATTTAGCTTATGTTTTGATGAGAATTTAAGACATGCACAACAAATGTTAGGGCTGTTTAAAAGCAAAAATTATGAAATTTAAAAAAAATAAAACTTTTTTAATAACAAGCTTTTATGTTACGAGCCGACCCGCTGCGTATCATACGCCGCTATTTAGTTTTTTTTTCTCTACTTTTCAGTAATTTATAATTTGTGAATTCGACAGTACCAATGCTGCCACTAAAAATATTTGCTTAAAAACACTAACCCCCCCCCCCCCCCCCCCCCACGTGAAAGCAGCCTCCTCTTAGTTACCTCCTCTAAGTTTAAAATCGTTTCAAACTAAATTATCTGCCCCTAATAGCCGTCACCAAACCCGTCTCTATGATTGTAAAATGTAAACAGCGTGACCACAGCTCACCAGACAATGCGAGGGGGTGGGGGGTGGGGGGTGGTAGCTTGCAGCTTGTTTTCTAACGGCTCCCAGAAGAGAATTATATATATAGATAATGCACTAAAAAGTAGAAAAAATACTTAAAAAAACTTTTAAAAAAACACGTTTTTCTTGTGGACTAAAAAGTAGAAAATAAATTTTTCTTCCGACCCTAGGGGATCTACCAATGACTGCTCGTAGATTTTGTGCTTCCTCGAGCTGTGCAGGTTCTTGTGATGACTGTTCATACATTTGATGATAAAAAACGTGGGTACGTTTTCGCTTTAATCATAAATCTGCCCGACCCACGTTTTTTGTCATCAAATGTCCCCAAGAAAAACGTGTTTTTTTTAAAAGTTTTTTTTAAGTATTTTATTTTCTCCTTTTTAGTCCGTTGCTACACATGAAAAACGTGGTTTTTAAAAAGTTTTTTATATAGTTTATTTTCTACTTTATCTAATGACTTGATTAATTATGACTTGACTAAGTGTTTTTAAATACATAAAAATTTAGAGGATTTTTTATCAAAATAAAAAGGATCAAAAGGTTTTTGAATGCTTTTAGGTAGTTGGCCCACCGCCCATCCCTCCTCGAACAGATTAACTGTCGATTCTCCACCCACCTTAAGCATTACACTGTAAAACATTTTAAAAAAAAACGTGGTAATAAAAAAAAGAATTGCACACCAAGTGAAACGTTTCTCTTTCAAACCTGACGGTCTATGGAGCAAGTGAAGTAGAGTTCACTTGTTTCTGTGACCTCGGCATATAAAGAGATAGTGTGGTCAGCACTATGCTCAGCCGCCTTTACTTTCCCTAACAGGAGTTAGGTACCCATCAGAGTTGGATGGACTCAGGGACGGTCTACTGACTTGAACTCGGATTCGAACTCGAGACTAACGGGTTAGCAGTCCAGCTCTCTACCGCTAGACCACTCCGTCCCACACAAAGTGAACGCCTAATAAAATGTGTATATTATTAGTACTTTATAAATTTACATGCGTTTTTTGAGAAATCATGTCCTCAATTTGAGTGTACTAGGTGCGTAATTTAATTAAGCTAATTTAGGTCTCTAATTGCTAGTTTTTTTCTGATTGCATCTGAAATTGTTAGGCGAAAATAGCCTACATGCCGAATTTCAGATCTCTAGAGCTATCAGAAGTGGGCTAATTTTCGTTGTCAATTTTAACAACAAACAAACGCGAAGCCGAGTTAATAAAAAAACGTGTTAAAATAACGACACACTACTATTTAAATAGCTATAAAAAGCGCGGGTCACTTTATTATCTATTGGATAACTTTACTAATATTTAGGAAGAGACCCACACTTTTCTTTATAGCTATTTAAATAGTAGTGTGTCGTTTATTTTCTACTTTTTAGTGCATTATAACATAAAAGCTTGTTATTAAGTGTTTTATAATTTTTTTGTCAGTAGGCCTACTTTAAATTTTTAAATTTACAATATAGTTACATGACTAAAAACTATTGCGCACCTAATGAACGTGATAACGCGCGTATAATAGTGCGGAATGGTTGGATAAGACTACCTACTAATTTGGACACAATTTTAATTAATTCATAAAAAATACATTTCTTAGGCATCCAATTAAGTCAAATTAAATGTCAGATTGGATTGTCTTCATGTCTTGACCCACGAGCCAACTTTGAACCGAATCTGTCAGTTAGAAGTGCCCGAAATTTCGCTCGAGCATTTCGATCTCTGAGAACATATAGACAGACTTTTGATTGACAGATTGTCGACAGACAGAGGAAGCAAGTTAAATAAAAACTGGAAAAAGTAGTGAAGTTTGCTATTTTTAGAAATTAGAAGAGCATTAGGGAAAGTATCCTTAAAATCAAAGGCCCTGGTAAACCCGCTTCTTCTCCCACATTCGCCGCAATACATAGATAAGGTAGCATTTTAAAAAATATCGTCAGATGCTAGCTTGTGATATTGCTGTTGACATCTCATGTTTGTTGACATTTCATAATTGTTGACATTTGGCCAGTAGCGTAGCGAGGGGGGGGGGCATATCAAAATCTCGAGGGGGGGGGTGCAAATCGAAAAGTTTGTCCCCGGGCGCCGGGAAGGGTCGCTACGCCTCTGCATTTGGCTGTGATTTCATGTTTATCGACAATGTGGCTGTGATGTCATGTTTGCTGTGTTGCCCTCATGTCACGTTTGTTGGCAGTGTTGTTGTCATGTCATGTTTGTTGACATTAATGCCGTGATGTCATAATCATTGACGTTGTGGCTGGGATCTCACGTTTGTTGACATTGTTGCTATAATGACATTGTTGACATTGTTGCTTTAATGTCATTTTTATTGACATAGTTGCTATGATGTCATGTTTATTGACATTGTTGATGATATGACATATTTATCGACATTGTTGCAGTGATGTCATGTTTGATGACATTGTTGTTGTCATGTCATGTTTCTTGACATTCCAGCAGCTGACGAGGACAAAAAGAGGCGGTGCCGCACCAACTTCTCCTGCCACCAGATGGAGACACTAGAGGCGGCCTTCAGGGCGAGCCACTACCCGGATGTCTTCACCAGGGGGGCGCTGGCAGGGCGCCTCCACCTGACAGAAGCCAGAGTCCAGGTGGGTCAATCACAACCCCCGGAGTCTGGGGTTTAAAAAAATATTTTAGTGTTTTGCGTAAATATAATTTTTTATTTAAAGTTGTACGTTGTTTCTTTACAAAGAGTTTTATAATTTAAAAACAAAAATTATTATTTATGTCTAAAGTTACGAAAATTCCTTTATATTCACAATTATATTCTTTCAGCGTGAAATTAAGCTTCTTAAAATTAATGTAAATTTAATGTAATTAGTTGTTTAATAAATTAAGTGTTTAAATGGAGATAGCGATTTTAAGCAAATGCTGTTCCTTAACTGAAGAATAGCACAGAGTGTTATTATTAATCTAATGCGATTAAATTATGAAGTAAGAAACTAGAACGTGTTAGTTTGCAAGAAATGGCTAATAAAACTAATATAATTCGCTCAACTGTGTTAGCAAAAAAAAAAAAAATTTAAAATAAAAAAAATAACCTAGATGAAACAAGTAATTAAAAAAAGTCTAGTGACAATTTTAGCGCAATTTCCTTATGTTATCTAAAAATAGCTATGTCGTAGCGTAAATCAAGAGCAGGGTTAGTAAAACCATTGGTTAGTTATTAAAACGTTTTTTATTTTTAAAAAATTCAGTATTTTACATGTTTTATTTACAATAGAGTAACATGACTAAAAACCATTGCGCGCCTAGCTACCGAACGTGATGTCGCATCCATTGAACGTAATGGCGCAGCTATTGAACGTGATGACGCGTGTGGTGTGGTTGGATAAAATGCCTACTAATTCGGTCCAAATTTTAATTAATTCAAAAATTTTTTTGTGACCGAACGAAAGGATATTTTTGAAAACTTTCTTCGGCAATATTGTTCTAAATTATGGCAGGAATCGATTGGTACATTTTCAAGTCGCTAAGTGGTCTGGTTGCCGAAATATGGGCCAAAAACTGCTTTTTTTCGAGGTTTTTTGGCTTTTCCGGGAAATCCATGAAAGAAACCCGGAATTTTTATGGCCTATGTTCATTCTCGTAACTTGCTTAACATAATTGCTTTTGGAACTAGTCATTGATATTGCTTCGTTGAGGAGGAGATACGAGCCCGGACACACATTCATCCATACATTCATTCATTCATCCATCCATTCCCAGAAATGACGAGTTAATAAACGCAATTCTCCAGAATGGAAATTGCGCTAAAAAGTAAAGGATTCTTAAAGAATAAAATTTGTTCGAGTAAGTGAATGAAATATCTTGTTGTGTAGATCAACTGATAGATTTATTTATCAATCTAACGATTTGAATTCTTGCAATCCCACCCAAGTAGAGATACTAAACAAAAACATTTCAACGGTTCAAAAAATTAAAAAAAAATCTCAATCTGCGTCTGGTGTTTCCCTAACACTAATCCTAACCCGAACACAACCGACAACTGCCGGCCCAGGATGTTTCAATAAATCAAGCCCTCCCTCCTAAGCAAGAAATGGATCTTCTCGATAGATCAACCGATAATTTTCCGCGAACATGAAATAAAATAATGATGGGCCCCATAAAAACAGCAAAGCCCTCCGTTGAAGGGAAGCGACCGGTGCAAAAGATACAGTTACCTCCCATCTTTACTAGGGGAAATAATAAAAACAAAATTAGACCTCGGCGACTGAGCCGTTATTTCGGTGTTCTAAAGCCACACCTCCCCATCTCTGTGCGGTGGACGGATCTCAGATAAAGACAGAGATACCGTGACGGACAATGGAAACGTAAACGCCGTGTGACGAGAGCGTAGCGGGGCGCCATTGTTGGGAGCCGGCGCCCCACAGAGGTCTGTAATTTAAGCTCGGCGATCTGAAGGCACGGGGGACACCTAGAGTGTTAGAATCTGACCAGAGGAGAGCCGCGCTAAGCCCGACAATAAAACAATGTCCTCCCCAGCAGGTAGCAGTATCCGCAATACTAGGGCCGAACTTAGAGAGATGTATGGCCCAACTGCAATGTTTTATACGCATACATACATATATACATACATACATACGCATATATATATATATATATATATATATATATATATATATATATATATATATATATATATATATATATATATATATATATATATATATAATATGTGCACATGTATTTATATAAAATAATATGTATATAATATATATATGCGTGTGTATATATATGTATGTATATATGTATACGTATATATATATATATATATATATATATATATATATATATATATATATATATATATATCTACAATATTGTATGTGTGGTGAGATAATTGTGAAACAAGAAGAGACATCAAGTTGTGAGACTGGATCACAAATAGTGACACAATATGGGACAGTTCACAAAACACCAAACAGGTCGTACATCACACGATGCACTCTGAGATGACTACAAAGCTCGTTCAAGGGAGACGACCCGTTCTCTCTCGTCCTTTAGCACTGTTTAGTGTATCATTTTAAGGCTGATCTCCCTTATATCAATATCGCAGCAGAAACGGGGTGGTGGTGTGTATTAAAGGAGGGGGGGGGGGGTGTTGGCTTGATGTATGTGTGTAGAGAGGGGGTGATGTAGAGGGGGTGGAGGTAACACCAGCCCAGAAGATCGCCATTTCCAGGCCGGGGTGTTTTATTTCAATCAACTTTGTTGTCACTTTAAGTGCCTCGCCCCACCAAACCGCCCGTTTTTATTTCACGCGCCGCGGCCGGGCATCACGTGATACAAACAATAAACCCTAAGCCCCAGGTTCATTGGTGGAGCGTATCAGTAACCTTCTAATCTTTCCCCCAACCCGGCTCTGGGGATTGTGTGGGAAGACAATAGGGTGAGAACTGAGCTGGAACTTACATAAGATGTTAGCTGACTAGCCTAATACGATATTAGCCGGCTAAACATAACTTACATAAGATGTTAGTTGACTAGCCTAATACGATATTAGCCGGCTAAACATAACTTACATACGATGTTAGTTGATGTTAGCTGACTAGCCTAATACGATATTAGCCGGCTAAACATAACTTACATAAGATGTTAGTTGATGTTAGCCGACTTATCTAATACGATATTAACCGGCTAAACATAACTTACATAAGATGTTAGTTGACTAGCCTAATACGATATTAGCCGGCTAAACATAACTTACATAAGATGTTAGCTGGCTAACCTAACACGATATTAGCCGGCTAAACATAACTTACATAAGATGTTAGTTGATGTTAGCTGATGTTAGCTGACTAACATCTCTTCTATCAATCCCCCCACCCAAATAA